>NC_051156.1:193391740-193742419 GCF_013339745.2 Dermacentor silvarum | reverse complement strand
GGCATGCTTTCGCAACAAACCGGGGTCGGTTGAAGAGATTCCGTGGGAGCTAGAGGCAAATACATCGGCGATCACACACGGAAGCAAACATCTATACCAAACTACAGTGGGAAGCGAAATGAAGACCTAGATCGCCTATTTGGAATCACGGAAGTTTGGACAGCGCTTCACTCCCCAACTCGAAACACAACGCCCGGACAAGATGGGCCCACAAACAAAATCCTGAGAAACCTGGACGACGACTCAATAGAAGCCCTAACGAATTTCTTCAATACCAATTGGGAAGCGGGAAAACTACCAAATGAATGGAAGCACGCACACGTAGTACTCATACAGAAACCGGGCAAGCCTCCAGATCTCACCAACATGCGACCCATATCCCTGACGTTGTGGCTGGGGAAACTTTTCGAAAACGCGGTGCTCAATCGCCTGAAGCCTCACGTGGATGACACGGGTTTCTTTCCTGACACGATGTACGGCTTCAGGTCCCATTTGTCGACTCAAGACATACTACTCCAATTGAAGGAAGAAGTACTGGACCATGTCATCACACATGCAAAATGCATACTCGCACTGGACCTTAAAGGCGCATTTGATAACGTGGCTCATGAGGCCATCCTAAAAACACTTATCACAACTAAATTGCGGCGAACGAATCTACAACTACATTCGAGCATTCTTAACGGACCGCACGGCTACGGTAGGCGTGGATACCCTCAGAACAAAAGAGAAAAAGGTTCCAAATAGAGGCACTCCTCAGGGATCAGTCTTATAGCCTTTTCTCTTCAACGCCGCCATAAAAAACCTCCCAGAGCCTCTAGAGAAGATTCCGCACCTTCGTCACACAATATATACGGATGACATTACCATTTGTACAACTCGAGGCTCGGATGGAGAACAGCAGGGCGCCTTGCAAGCGGCGGCCGACGCTGTCACCGAATACACCAAAGAGTGCAGCCTGGAATGCCCCCCAGAAAAATCCGAGCTCCTCGTTCTCAAAACGAAATCCAGAAGAAAAAGCACAGAGAGAGAGGCCATAGAAATACACCTAAACCAAAAACCTATACCCAGAGTCCAAACACTCCGCATATTAGGTGTCTCCATGCAAAATAGTGGTCGCAATAACAACACTGTAAATTCACTAAAACAAACTGCCTACAGCGTAGCTCGCATGATCAATAGAGTTGCCAGTCGCAGACATGGCATGAAGGAAGAAGACATACTGCGCTTGACTCAGGCCCTTATCGTCAGTAGAGTCACGTACGCGACACCTTATCTGAACCTAACATCAACACCAAAAGCCCAAATAAATGTGTTACTGCGGAAAGCGCACAAAAAAGCCCTCGGCCTTCCTCCAGGCACCGAAAAAATGAAACTTCCATCCCTGGGCATCCACAACTCTTTAGAAGAACTAATTGAAGCACACCGACATGCGCAAATCACACGCCTCAACCTCACTACAACAGGCAGAGCAACTCTTCGAAGGTTGCAATACCCCGTGGCAACAACCACCAATCAACAAGTACTCCGCAAGCCCCTACATGAGCAAATAATGGTGGTCCCTGTTCCGCGTAACATGCACCCGGAACTTCACTTGGGCAGGAGAAAAATACTAGCGAAAACAATAGAAAGGAGATACGGCACTCTCTCCCCTGCTCAGTGGACAGATGCGGCCATGTACCCGAATGGAAAGGGCATGGTAATCAACGTGGTTGGACACAGACAGCAGGAACTGGCATCCGCTTCCGTTCGTACGCAGAATGTCGCCGCAGAAGAGGCCGCCATTGCCCTCGTCATCTCGGCATCGAGACAAAATGAAGAACCATATATTCTTAAAGGCTGTCAGTCAGCATGTCGAGCCTACGCGAACGGCCATCTACATAAAATAGCATGCGATATGCTTAATCGCCTCAACCAAATACCCCGCACCACGATAATTTGGACAACGGGACATGAAGGCGTCAGCGGAAACCATCGTGCACACACGATAGCCCGAGGTCACTGCAACCGGGCACTGCAAGAGACGCCAGAAGACCCAAGTCCAGAAATACGACACACTTACTACGCTACACTGCAGCACTATACCGCCTTTCGAGAAGAACGATGCCGCCACCGCACCCATCCCTCACCAGAGTTGAAGCCACGACCTGGATCCAGAGAAACACCTATCCTCACCTCACGCTCCTTCACGCAATGTACCCCACCCTTTATAAGCCCCTTCGTAATTTCTGTACAGAGCGAGCTGCCCTCTACAATACCACATGGGCATACCAAAACATCCCTCATAACTCCCCAAATCGAAACGCAACGCACCAGCAGTGGGAGATGGTGCTGACCAGCTCGGCACTGGAGGATCAGCGAAAGCTAATCACCAGAGCCGAAAGTGCTACCACCGCCGCTGGGGCCCTGGACGGAATTCTCCACCCACTACGGAGATCGACGCTTCTCCGTGCCCAATCAAAATAGTTTTCTCTCTCTCTCTCTCCACCGATCAAGCTAAATAATGACACCCGATGAAGACAATAAATGTGTGAGCATACCTTTCCTCACGATGACCACCGATCAAAACAATAAATGCGATCGTACCTTTGTTCAATATTCTGTGTCATATCTGTGTCGTGTGCTAAACAGCTTCGCTGGTCATCCGCTTTCACAGAATGGAATGGCTCATGATTTTGCTGTACCTCACAACGCGGCCTTGAAACATAGATCTAAGGCTTTCACCTTAAAAATGCTCGGATTGACCTCAAATTTTTAAATGCGAAGCATTTCTTGGCGAACATGTGCTACTTTGACAGTATCTATCTAGGCGCCTACGTCTGTGCTCTCATGGTCGTTTATTTAACTTGGTGTGTACCAAAATTGGCATACTATGACAAGAGTATACGACAAACATAAATGATATGTCATGGCATTAATCTTATGAGATGCGTGTCATGTAGGTCATGAAACAGCCGCCTGCGTCTTGGTGCTCTCATGGTCGTTTCGTTAACTTGGTAGGTACCAAAAATGGCAGAGCATGACAGGAGTGTATGACGAACATTAATGATAGGTCATGTCATGACATGCTTCTCATGTAAGTCATGAGAATGACGCAGCTAAAAACATTAACATTCAAAAACAACTGAAATGGGTTCTGACGGGGGTACTAAGTGAAGGCAACACTAAAGAATTGTGGTAGAAACATGACTCCGCAAGAATGAGAATGGCTCAGCGAGGAATGATTAACACTAAAAACCAATGGAATGGGTTCGAATGTGGTTTTAACTTAAGGCAAAGGTTAAATGTTGATGGTCGAAGTCATAGAGTCATGAGCATGACTAAGACATTCGCCTTAAGGTCTCGAAGGTGCAGCGAAAGGGACTCCTGAGGAGTCATGACACGAAAATCATGGCATGCGTGTCATGTGAGTCATGAAACAGCCGCCTACGTCTTGGTGCTCTCATGGTTATTTCGTTAACTTGATAGGCTCCCCGCACACTGCTTCACATGACATCGATTCCCACAGGGCATGGGACTGGCTGGCTTTTTCCCCCTCCAGGAAGAACCCGAAGACCGTAAAATGTCTAGCAGCCTCTTCGTAGCGCTCAGCTACGAAGAAAGGACTGAGAAATCAGGGGCGATCTCGAAGGCGGGTTTAACACAGCGTCCCAAACCGTCAGTTGCCACGAAGCGAGGATAGTAGAAACTGACACGCTCTCGCTTCTGACGCAAGGAAGAATGTGGTAAAGTCTGCGGCCGAATGGAAGACAGCGCGCACACAAGCGCTCTAGCTCGTGCTATGTGGGACGCGACCGGTACGTGCCAGCCGTTTGAAAGCAGTTTAATACAGTCGAAGAGCTTTATAAACGAAGTGCTTGGGGCCTCCGAAATGCTTCGTTATACAGGCAACTTCGTTGTAAGGGTCGCGCGCCGCACAGCACACACAACAACAGGAACTCAGTTATTCCTTCCTGATACAGGTCATTCCAATCTAGGGGCGTTCTTTGTAGAGGTTCTCGACTGTAGTTGGTGTAGATAAGTATGAGAGAAGCAAGATTTGAACACTGCGCTGTTGTGCCTTCGGCGTCAGTGGGTTATAAGCCACACTTATATATGAACAGTCATGCACACACGTACACCGCTAATGGAGCCGAACAATACACGCACAGACCTACATTCTGTCGCTCATAACCACTGCAGTCACTCTGGCTATCTTTGTAGGCTACCTTACACATACTTCGTCATTGTCTTATTAACAAGAAAATGAGAAACGTCTTCGCGAACCGCTTCGACACCAACGAAAACCTCTTAGCTCAATATCTCCCATGCAAAATCTTTTAAGAGCACAAACGCGATGTTGAGGGTCATATTTGGCAAGAACGCGCTTTTGGAGAGCAGAGAAAAACGTCAGCATCGGCGTCGACCCTAATTTGCAAGAAAAATCGCATTGCGCGAATGTCTCCACGTAGGTGTGATGTTGTCGTTGTGGTACTTGCAGTAACCCAAGTTGACGTCAAAGAGGTTCATTGAAGAGCGGCATATGCCCTTTGGCCCCCATAGTGCCACTTACCCAGAAGAACATACCTGCTGGCCCCATTGGCATATCCGGCCACAATTTTTTGAGTGCATTATCTTCGGTACCGGCCCACGACAACACGCGGATACGGGTGCATATCCGTTAGGCGTTTCGTCAGGTAGCCACATGATGACTCCAGCTGAGGTCTCGATCAATAATCACCCCTGAGAATGTACGCGTCCTGGCGTAACATACCTTTTGCCCATTGATGGATATGGCGTAGGATGTCATTGGCTTCCGCGTAAACGCGACCAGCGCACATTTCTCAGGTGAAATCTGGAAGCCTTGTTTGCTAAGATATGCCGATATTGAAATCGCGGCTTTTTGAAGCCTCGCGCGCACCTGAGGACGTGTTACACCTGACGTCCACACGCAAATTTCATCGGCGTACATCGATATCTGGACAGCACTTGGTATGCGTTCCACGAGACCGACAAGAACAAGGTTGAATAGTGTGGGGCTCAAGACGCCACCTTGGGGAACACCACGGTATGTGTAGTGTTGTGAGGTCGGACCGTCATCGGTCTGCACAAAAAAGAACCTCATGTGTAAGTAGTTTCGGGTCCACCGGTACACTCGGCCACCAAGGCCGACCGATTCCAGAGCGTTAAGTATGGCATCGTGAGCAACATTGTCATATGCTCCTTTTACGTCGAGAAACATGGCGACATATAACCGTTTCAATCTCTTTTGATGCTGGACATAAGTGACCAGATCGATGACGTTATCAATAGAGCAACGGAGACGTCGAAAACAGGCCATAGCGTTTGGATAAACTTTGTGGCGTTCCAGGTACCACTCCAAACTGGCAAGGATCATGCGTTCCATCACCTTCCCTACGCAACTTGCCAGTGCGATTGGGCGGTATGACGTGAGCTCTAGTGGTGACTTGCCAGGTTTGAGGAGTGGCACCAGACGACTTGTCTTCCATTCCTGAGGGACGTTTCCATCCCGCCAGGATTCATTGAATATATCCAGCAACGCATTTCGTCCTTTCTCACCCAGGTGGCACAAGATGCGGTACGATATGCCATCTGGTCCAGGAGACGACGACCGACTACACAAAGCAAGAACCGCATCAAGCTCCTCGGTGGTGAAAGGCAGGTCCATGCGTGAATCCCGCGGATGGGGCATGATGCTATCAGTACCAAGGGCGCCTGTGTGCGTTGATTGGCCTGCAATCTTCCTGCAAAAATCTTCCGCAACCTCAATGTTCTCTCGACGTTGGAAAAGCGCCAGGGCTTCGAATGGCACGCGTTGTTCGGGAAATGTACGTAGGCCTCGCACGGTTCTCCATATACGGCAAAGAGATTTTCGGGGGTCTAGGGATTCACAAAATTTTGCCCACCGTTCAGACTCCAATTTGTCCATTCGGTGCTGGATCTTCTTTTGCGTGCGTCTGGCTATTCTTAGATCATGGATGGACTTTGTGCGTCGATATCTTCGTTCGGCACGCCGACGAATCGCGCGGAGTCGTTCCAATTCCACGTCGCATTTTGAGAACATGGAAGTGCATGTCAGTGTGCACATCGCATTTTGTGTTGCTTCTTTGATCGCTTGCTGAAGGTCAGAAGGTAGACCTTTGCGACAAGCTTGTTCCATACTGGTTTCGAATGTAGACCGGTCAATACGCCGGATTGTGTTTGGCGAATGACAGCTGGCCAAACCTTTGATCTTAAGGTAACTGGGGATATGATCACTCCCATGCGTCTCAACGTCTAAATACCACTTCACACGAGTAGCAAAGTGACGTGACACAAATGCCAAGTCTAAACAGCTGCTGTATGATGAGCCTCGTAGAAAGGTAGGGCTCGCGTCATTAAGCAAGGACAGTTCATGGTCAGATGCAAATGAAGCCAGTCGTCGGCCGGTTGCGTTAATTTTGGAGCTACCACAATGGCACGCCTTTCGACATTACTCTGTTACGTGCCCTACATATCATATGGAAATGCAGAAGTGTCGTTTAAGCACGTGGACGTTCACAGTAACCCAACACGGGAGTATTTTAATGAGAGCACCAAAAAATAAATGCTCAAGAGCGAAAGACACGTTGCTGCACACCCGAATGGTTGCCGTGCGTTGAGGAAGTGACCACGTTGAAAGAATTTGAACTTCGTGCCGCCAGCCGCGCCATAGCTGACGTTTTTAAAACATGACAGGCGACCATTTTATTTCTGTATGTGTGCTTTATCCTAAAAGCGTCCTTGTTCAGTATTATTAAAAAGGTAATACACAAAAGAAAAAAAATATATATCTGAATGCCATTCCAGCCTGTGAAGGTGGATGACCAGCGGAGCTGTATATATGGTGATAGACTATTGATTTACATAGAGACACATACCACACGAATTGTCATTTTCTACCATCCTTATTACATTGTCACTAAGGAGACTATAGATTTGTGGTCACTAAGGTAGACGGCCATGGGTTCTGTAACGATGCTTAAGCGGGAATGGGCTGCGAAGGTGGCGGGAGGCGGTAGCAGCCTCGCGCCACCTTCGCGCCTATTCCCGCTTTTGCTCACGCCGATCGTTCTTGGTAGACACGCTGTTCTTCCTCGGTTGGCACAATACGCGGCCTGCCCATTACACGGCCGGAACGCAACTGAGATGACGTGCCTATGCAGCGCGTGACGTCCCCAGCCAAAGATACGCACCCATTAGCTATTAAACGCATCTGGGGCACACCGGCGATACGCTTTTGCTTTGTATATAGGCTACGGCGTTTTATTGCGATAGCAATTATATGGACACTTCAACCGGATTTCTGCCGTCGGACGTCGCCGTCGCCGTAGCCGTCGCCGTGAGGTTCCGTATAGATAAAATCTTCACCGCGCGGCGTATGCCCAAGCGGAAGCGTGCGGGGACGCGCGCTATCACGGAGAGCGAACGCACTCAATCTCCCACGCGCAAGCAACGAAGCGGGAAGCCAGCGCCGGAGGGAGCGGGGAGGGGGGGAGGGGGGGGGGACTCTTTTACTCTGCCAACAACCGCGCTCGTCGCTCGACCGCACCGTCTCTTATCTCTCCCACGCGCAAGCAAGGAAGCAGGAAGCCAGCGCCGGAGGGAGCGGGGGGGGGGGGGGGGGGGGGCGCTCACACCACAGTTAGTGATAGTCGGGCCACATTTTCCAACGCACGCTACACATGTAATGCTGCCCGGATCGGCAGTGCAGCGCTACAGGTGTGTCCCTTCGCACGCGCGCTGCCCACGGGAAGCGCTTCTCATCAACATCACGGTTTCACACGCGCCTTCTCGTGGTCATCGAGTCTCTCTTCATGTCGGTCTACTTACGCCGCAGCACACCTGCTTACTTAATCAGCTCATGTTTACTACAATTCATATTGCTACCAAAGCCGCTCACCTTACTTCGTATGACATTGCTGTGTTGCTATCGCATTCATTGCTTCGCCCTTAGGGCGAAACTGTGACAATTTTTTTTGTTCTACGCGCTCGCTCTACGGACGCAGCGATCCGCTGGAAACTAACGTATAACAGCTCTGCTGTAAAAAGTTGATCGGGGTCTAATCGAGCATAAGGACTGCTGAGCTCGAACGAATAAGTTCGATTCCTTGTAGGCTATTTATTTAAGGCGAAAGCGAAAACCGTGACTATGTCGGCGGTGCCCTTGGCGAAACTGCCCCGTGACGAAAAATGGCCGACGCCGCTGAGAGTAAAAACACGTGAACAAATGCTCGGATTGACATAACATTTATGAGGGAGGTTCCTGTACACAAAGTAAATTAGTGGCTTTGAAAAGAAAACTTTGCACATTTCGGGCTTGGTGGGACTCGAACCCAGGACTCCGGGATGCGAGAAGCCACGGCTGCTTTTCTTTTTTTTTTTCTTCATTACCGGCTTGGCAAAAGAAGGTAGTACATTGTAAAAAGTTACATGAGTATAAAAATACTAGTCAGTGTCTGACCAGTGTGTTGTGATAAAAAGGATTTAGCGTGGCCAGTATGTCCACAACAAACAATTCGCGTATGTATAACACACTTTAAATAAAGTATAGTTGAGCAAGGTTCACAACAATATGCTCATTTTTAACATCCATACGCGTTCTCAACACGCTATGCATGCACAGAAGCATTAACAGAACGTAGGGCACTCCTCCTGGCTCAGACCATGACAGAAGACGTAACCCAAATGGACTTATCGGCTGCTCCTTTTTAATGCTGCGTTTTAGAAGATCCCACAAAAGCACTGCGTCAGGACAGTTTAGAAAGATATACTCGATCATCTCCGTTTTTGTTTTTGTTTTTTTGCATATCAAGCAGTTCACGCACCAAGCTACAAATATGCCTCTGCTTTGCAGCCGCGGCTTCACTAGGAGAGTGCATGTATGTAGTTTGAAAAAAGAAAGAGTTAACGGAGGCTACTACCGGGCATTCTTTTAACTCTCTTAAGAACATCTCGTTATGAACTCAAAAGAAATGTTGTACGATACAATGGGAGAAACAAGAACGCGTCAACAAGATCTCTGTGCAAATTATTACGAGTAACTATGGCCAGATATTCGCTCGGAAATGTCGCCTGAAGTGTATGAAAAGATGTGGCCACTTCGTGCAAAAACGCCCTTAAAGCTATTGACCTCGTATACATGGACGAAGCTACATAATCAGGCAACCAATCGCGTAATTGCACTTCGAATCATTATTCGCAGAAAGCATCCTTTTGGTCTCGCAAAACAAAGAACCTAGTTACAATTTGCTTGAGGAACAAATGTGACAGCCCCAGCCCTCTATTCGCCACTCTATGAAACAAATTGCTATGAATTGTGCGTTCGCATGTTGACACCCAAATAAACGTCGCGAATACTCTATGCAGCTTTTGCACGGACATCCTCGTCAGACATAACGCTTGCATCACGTAAAAGATTCTAGCAAATAAAAACAAATTGCACACAGTTGCTCTTGCTGGCATGGGAAATCTATGCCCTCTCCATTTGCCAGTCTAAGCTTTCACTGGCGCTACTTCGTTTGCCCAATATCCTTTGGTCTCGCCATAGTGTTCGAGTGGAACACCTAGGTAGGTTGCTGGTGTTAACGACCATTGCATTTTAAAAAATATCTCCGGCGTGTATTGCCATCTCCCGTGCCAAAAACCAAAACACTTAGTCCAGCTAAGAGCATTTCCACTTGCATAACAAAATTTTTCAGCCTCTTTTACAACTCCTTGAACACTTTCATGGTGCGTACAAAACACTGCTCCGTCATCAGCATATGCTAAAAGTCTAACTACAGTTTCACAAAAAGTATAAAAAACGCAAAAAAAAGGCTAGAGGTAGAGAGTGAAATCCACGGTTCTGGTTTACTAATGATGTGCCTAGTGCGTGGCTGATTGGCCAAGTCACAGACACGCGCTTGTGCCACTACTTGCGCGTTCTTCGTCGCCTTCTTCCACAGCTGCTTCCGATGTTCTTATCATGCCAGCGTTCTCACGGTGCCCCCTCCGTCTGCGCAGGCGCTAACAGCACTGGCCGACTACCAGTATAGTTGTGGCGATTTCGGCGAGTCCTGTTGTGCGCTTCGATGGACGAACCTTCGACGGAGATGGTACAAAAAAAATCACCAACTGTTATACGCTTGTAAAACGCGAAGGCGAAAGCCTGATTGTATAGACCGTTTCACTGTTTACAAACATAGGCCCTGCACGGCTTCAGGTTTTGCCCTCTGACGTAGCTGCTAAGTGTAACTGGCAAAGAAGCAACTATGCGTTAATACATAGAAGACTGATAAGGCACGTGACCGGAAGTTTCTTGGGGGCGGCGCGCTCGCTGCTGTTATCGCGAGCATGAAACCGTCTATACTTGGTACACAGCTGCCACAATTTTATTGCGATAGCAATTATATGGACACTTCCACCGGATTTCTGCCATCGGCGTCGCCGTCGCCGTCGCCGTGAGGTTCCGTATAGATAAAATCGTCGCCGCGCGCCGTATGCCCGAGCGGAAGCGTGCGGGGACGCGCGCTATCACGGAGAGCGAACGCACTCAATCTCCCACGCGCAAGCAAGGAAGCGGGAAGCCAGCGCCGGAGGAAGCGCGGGGGGGCGGGGGGGGGCGCATTTCTACGCTACCAACAACCGCGCTCGTCGCTCGCTCGCACCGTCTCTTATCTCCACACGGCTCTGACCTTTATGCGCTGTGCATTCGCCGCTCAGTTTCCGTTGAAGCGATAGACCGCACGTACCTTCGCCCGCTGCGGCGCATATATGCGCTTGCTGCCAGCGTTTTGACAGTCGTTGTCTGCAGTCATTCAGTGTGTTCTATTCATGTTTGTTTGTGCACGCTCACACCACAGTTAGTAATAGTCGGGCCACATTTTCCAACGCATGCAACACATGCAATGCTGCCCGGATCGGCAGTGCAGCGCTACAGGTGTGTCTCTTCGCACGCGCTGCCCACGGGCAGCGCTTCTCATCAACACCACCGTTTCACACGCGCCTTTTCTTGGTCATCGAGTCTCTCTTCATGTCGGTCTACTTACGCCGCAGCACACCTGCTTACTTAATCAGCTCATGTTTACTACAATTCATATTGCTACCAAAGCCGCTCACCTTACTTCGTATGACATTGCTGTGTTGCTATCGCATTCATTGCTTCGCCCTTAGGGCGAAACTGTGACAATTTTTTTTTGTAAACGTATCTTAATTGCCACAAAGACTGTGCCAAGAGTGCAATCAGGCTTTCGCGTTAATGTTTTACAAACATGTAACACTTACCGATTTTTAAAATTTTATTGTCCAGAATCTAAACTACGCGATAATGGAATCTGCCTGCCTACCTATCGCAAAGTGCCCAGAATAAGGCAAATACGGTTTCGGATTAAAAAAAAAAACATTCTGCAGGTCGCACAAACTGTAGGATTACCTTGGCAGGTAGCTAGCTATCCAGCCCCATTTGGGTTTCTTCGAAGAGTTCCCAGATGGACCAACGTGTTTGTGTAAAACAAGCACGTATGTTTGACGGGAGCTTGTGTTGAGGAGAGAAGCAAGATGACAACGACGATTGTATGACGGCGACGACATCACGACAGCTCTTAAATGCGAAGCATTTCTTTTTCGCGAACATTTGCCACTTTGAGAGTATCTACCTATCCATGTATCTAGCCGCCTGCTTCTTGGCGTTCTTATGGTCGTTCTTTTAACTTGGAAAGTACGAAAATTGGCATAGTACGAGAAGAGTGTACGTCAAACTTATAGGATAGGTCATGACAAGAATGTTATAACATACGTGTCATGAACGTCATGAAATATCCGTCTAGGTCTTGGTGCTCTCATGGTCGTTTCGTTAATTTGGTAGGTACCAAAATTGGCATAGTATGACCAGAGTGTATGGCGAACCTAAATGATGGGCATGACCTGAATATCATGACAAGTGTTTCATGTATGTCATAAAACAACAGCCTCATGGTTGTTTCGTCAACATGGTAGTTACCAAAGTTGGCATAGTATGACAAGAGTGTATGAGGAACATAAACGATAGACCATGACATGAATATCATTACATGTGTGTCTTGTAGGTCATGAAACAGCTGCCTTCGTCTTGGGGCTCTCGTGGTCATTTCGTTAACTTGGTATATAGCAAAATTGGCATAGTATGACAAGAGTGTATGGTATGGTATGATAAAGCTTTATTAAGGTCCCTCGGAAAGTGCGTCAGAGAATATAAAGAACATAAACTATAGGGCAGGACATGCGTATCATGTAAATAATGAAACAGCCGCCTACCTCTTGGTGCCCTCATGGTTATTTCGTTAACTTGGTAGGCTCCCCGCACACTGCTTCACATGACATCGATTCTCACAGGGCGTGGGACCGGCTGGCTTTTTAGGGGCGAAGCACCTTAGGGCCGAGCCTTGTCCCTCGTAGTCCGTAGCTTCGGAAGCGGAACCGGAATCCGGCTTCCGCTTCCACTTGCGGTTCCGCTTCCTGTTCCGGAAGCCAACTTCCGGCTTCCGGAGAACGCTTCCAGCGTTTTGCCCGAATGATCCCCCGGTGCTTCACCGACTCATGATCATTCATTCGTGGATATGCGGTGTTTCTCTTTCTCTCTCGTTATCGACGCGCTCTCTCTATCTCTCTCGTCCGTAGCTAGGGGCGCTGCGGTGCACAACGGCGTAAAGCCCCATCAAGGGGCTTTATAACGGCGTTCGTTACCGACGCGCTCTCTCTCTCTCTCTCATCCGTAGCTAGGGGCGCTGCGGTGCACAAGGGCGTTCATTCCCGACGCGGGCTCTCTCTCTCTCTCTCTCTCGTCCGTAGCTAGGGGCGCTGCGGTGCACAAGAGCGTTCGTTCCCGACGCGCGTTCGCTTTCTCTCTCGTCCGTGGCTCTGGTTTACCCGAATGATCCCCCGGTGCTTCGCCCATTCATCATCATTCACGTCGTGGATATGCGGTGATTTTTTCCCCTTCCAGGAAGAACCCGAAGGCCGTACAATGTCTAGCAGCCTCTTCGTAGCGTTCAGCTACGAAGAAAGGACTGAGGGATCAGGGGCGACCTCGAAGGCGGGTTTAACACAGCGTCGCAAACCGTCAGCTGCCACGAAGCGAGGATAGTAGAAACTGACACGCTCTCGCTTCTGACGCAAGGAATAATGTGGTAAAGTCTGTGGCCGAATGGAAGATAGTGCGCACACAAGTGCTCTAGCTCGTGCTATGTGGGACGAGACCGGTATGTGTCAACGATTTGAAAGTTGTTTAATACATTCGAAAGCTTTATAAACGAAGTGCTTGGGGCCTCCGAAATGCTTCGTGATACAGGCAACTTCATTGTAAGGGTCACGCACCGCACCGCACACACAACTGGAACTCAGTCATTCCTTCCTCATACTGGTCATTCCGTTCTAGGGGCGTTCTTTGTAGAGGTTCTCGACTGTACGTTGGCGTCGGCATGTGAGAAGCATGTCTAAGATTTGAACATTGGACTTCTGTGCCTTCAGCGTTAGTGGGGTCGCCGCGGTACTGTGACTGTCACTGGAGCCGAATAATTCGCGCACAAACCTGCATGCTGTCGCTCATAACCACTGCAGTCACTCTGGTTATCTTTATAGGCTTCTAACAAATACTTCGTCATTGTCTTATTAACAAGAAAATGAGAAAAGTCTTCGCTAACCGCTTCGGTAGCAACGAAAGCCTCTTAGCTCAATTTCTCCCATGCAAAATCCCTTAAGAGCACAAACGCGATGTTGAGGGTCATATTTGGCAAGAACGCGCTTTTGGAGAGCAGAGGAAAACCACAGCATCGGCGTCGACCCTGATTTGCAAGAAAAATCGCATTACGCGAATCTCTCCGTGTATAGGCATGCTATTGTTGTGATACTTGCAGTGACCAAAGTTGACGTGAAAGAGGTACATTGAAGAGTGGCACATGCCCTTTGGCCCCAGTGCCACATACCCAGTAGAACAAACCTGCTTGCCCCAGTGGCATATCCACCCACAATTTTTGTAGCGTGAGCTACACTGGCCGAGGTTGAGCAGTTTCGCGTGGTTCCTGGAGAGCCGTGCTGCGCATGCGCGAGGAGCAGTGACGTCACACGGCACACAGCTGGCGCGCCGGAGCCGCCGCCGCCGCGCGGGCCGCGCCGGTCTGCGCATTCCAGAGGAGTGACGTCATAGCCGCGGCAGACACACTGGCGCGTGCCCAGCTGCGCGCCTCCGTTGCGCAATAGCCAAGTATGACGCGCCTCTCATTTTGTGCGCATGCGCAGAAGTATCAGTGGGGGTATACATATAGCGGGGCGTTTGCTAGTGGGGTATTGACCCCTTTTGCGGGGCAATTTGTTCACGAGAAACGATATGGCGCTTTCGGCGGCGCGCCATACGTTTCCTCAGCGAAAGCGCACGAATTAGAGCACTGCACGGGCCGATTTTTTCGGCCCGGCCCGGCCCCGATTTTACGTCGGGCTACCCGCCCGAGCCCGACCAAAAGCTTTATGGCGAGACCCGGGCCCGGCCCGGGCCCGGAAATAATCTACGTTACCCGCACAGCCCGGCCCGCCACCCCTTTACCTTAGGCCCGAGCCCGGCCCAAGCCCGGCTCGAAACCTGCCCGAACCCGGCCCGAGACCGAAAAAGACCACCGAGTGACAATAAAAAAGGTCACAGTTTCACCCTAACGGCGAAGCAATGAATGCGATAGCAACACAGCAATGTCATACGAAGTAAGGAGAGCGGCTTTGGTAGCAATATGAATTGTAGTAAACATGAGCTGATTAAGTAAGCAGGTGTGCTGCGGCGTAAGTAGACCGACATGAAGAGAGACTCGATGACCACGAGAAGGCGCGTGTGAAACGGTGGTGTTGATGAGAAGCGCTTCCCGTGGGCAGCGCGTGCGAAGAGACACACCTGTAGCACTGCACTGCCGATCCGGGCAGCATTGCATGTGTAGCGTGCGTTGGAAAATGTGGCCCGACTATTACTAACTGAATGAACAAGCGTGGTGTGAGCGCGCACAAACAAACATGAATAGATCACACTGAATGACTGCAGACAACGACTGTCAAAACGCTGGCAGCAAGCGCATATACGCCGCAGCGGGCGAAGGTACATGCGGTCTATCGCTTCAACGGAAACTGAGCGGCGAATGCACAGAGGTCAGAGCTGTGTGGAGATAGGAGATGGTGCGGGCGAACGACGAGCGCGGTTGTTGGCAGAGTAGAAGTGCGCCCCCCCCCCCCCCCCCCCCCCTAATCCCGCTCCCTCCGGCGCCGGCTTCCCGCTTCCTTGCTTGCGCGTGGGAGATTGAGTGCGTTCGCTCTCCGTGATAGCGCGCGTCCCCGCACGCTTCCGCTCGGGCATACGGCGCGCGGCGAAGATTTTATCTATACGGAACCTCACGGCGACGGCGACGACGGCACCGACGGCAGAAATCCGGTTGAAGTGTCCATATAATTGCTATCGCAATACAAATAAAACAAAGAAGAGAGTTAAAGAAATTTATTATTAAGGTATAAATAAATGTCATATGCAATTATAAACACTATTTGAGCATTCTGAACGCAAATACCAGCGCGTGAAGTAGTACGAATGACCCTGCCGAGCAGTATCGCCAGTACTTTCCAACGGCGCGCGTTTGATGCGACTCAATCCACTTCTATCGCAACGACCCCACAGTATTTCTCCACGTCGGGCGCCTCACTGCAAAGCATGCGCCGCCCCAGCCGCTCGTCCCCCTCAACCGTATTCCAGTACACTCTAGCCGAAGCGCAGTCATCACTGATCTCCGCGCCACGATAGCTCCTGAGCATGGGTGGAGTAAATGGAGAAAAAAGCTTCTCGTTCTTCCTCGGTGCAGCGCTGCTGCTAGGCGGCCGGTTGGGAACATGCGTGCAATCATAGATGGGCGCAGTGCCATATTTCAGCCTCGTGACAAATTATCTTATCTTACCACTAATCGTTTTACCATTTCGCCTTTGAAGAATCAGCAAGTCGCGAACGCGCTTACACCGTGCTGAAAGCATTAATTACATTGATTTATGTAAGGAATACGATGACATCCTTTGGTTTGAGGCGATTTCGGTCTTTCTGGACTTTTACATTCTGTTCAAACAGCGCAAAATACGACGGAAGAAGAAAAGGGAAGTACACAGGAGCAGCACTGCTAGCTTCCAGCTGCGCCGGGGCAACTGGTTTTTCAGAGCCGAGACGCGCGAGTATAACTCGCTGCACGTTACATGCACACCACCAGAAAGTCCGAGCCCGGCCCGGGCCCGCGTCAAAATACCCGAGCCCGGCCCGGGCCCGGCCCGAGCCCGTGAAAAAACTGTCCTACCCGGCCCGACCCGGCCCACGGGCCGGGCCAGGCCCGGGCTTTCGGGTAAGCCCGAGCCCGTGCAGTGCTCTAGCACGAATACGAAACCTTTGCCGCTTCTGCCCTGTTTCTGTCCGATCAGCTGTCGGAAATGCAACTGGGCTCGATCACGCACTGTACTCAATTCATGCTGCAAAATGTGGAGCGGTGAATTGAGAACGTGTGCAGTAGTTGGCTGCAGAAATAGTGGCTGGCATATTTAGGAATGGAATGAGTCTGTGTGACCAATTAAGTTCATGGACCGTTGCTGTACATACGGGAGTCTGTGTGACCAATTAAGTTCACGGACCGTTGCTACATACGGACAGCTTCTGTTGCCGGCCCTTCTCGATCTACGACTTTCCTTGTGGATAAAAAAAAATCACTTATGCGCCGGCGTTGTATATCGCTCACCTCCAGAGAAAAGACTTCAACCCCGGACGCCAGCAACAGTGAGCACCACTCGTTATGCAAGCAATCACAAAGGGAGCAGCGCCGCTTTCTTGCATAGTAAGTTTCGCGCACGTTATCTACACACATCAACCCCAACTCGCACGCAAGCTTACGCACACTCTATCGCCAACGTATCAAGAATATATGAATGGGCGCACACTTGAATCAGTACGCCAAAGCATGGGTGACCGCGACTACACTAACAGCACACGAATGGTCGAAGCTGAATGATTCGTCTCGGTTCGCAGCAGTAAACGAGTTTCTAGCGATAATACATATTTGCTGTAAGTACAGGACAGCTACACTCCAAGCCTTGTGTGCAGCAAGACTAAGTATATTGCAACGGAGCACACCTGCAAGCGATTAGGCAGAAAATAATCAGGTAGGCACCGCACCGACGAACTTCACTGAGTCAGAAACGCGAAAAAAAAACTGCTTGAAAGTATTTGCCAAATAAAGAATGAAGAGCAAAACACACTGATCCTGATTCAATTCATAATCGGAAAGCTTGGATAGCTCGGAATACATTTTCAGCCTCGTTTTTAGAACTGGCGCCACATACGCTGCTCGCGCCGTTTGGGCAAAACTTAATCAGCTTCGAAAGCTATTTTAAATGTCCTCTGAAGCTGTCGCCAAAGGTTCGTGTCGACCACCCAGTGAGCGTCGGCGATATCTTCCGAAATAGAGGTTTCCTGAGCCGCTCCGGGCGTCATGTACACCCATTGTAAACACGGAGGCAAGGGAGGCAGCTGAGGCAAGCAATGGACGCGTCACCACATGATCAAACATGGCAGCGCCCATGGTATCGCCGCGAAAAGGGTCAATAGCCATGGAAAAGGAGAGAGAAATTGCGGCTCAGCGGCGCAGAAGAACGGATAAGCTTTACTTATCGGATCCTGAAGTAGTTGCCTGGCAATTAGCGGTTGAGCGTAGGAAGAACGAACGTAAGGCTAAACGTGCTGCGGAGACACCGCAGCAAAGGGAGGAACGTCTGGCGGCGTCGCCAGGAGGCTGAGCGACGTGCCCGACCATCTCAGCAGAAGCAACCACAAGACGCCGTCGATGACGTCAAGGCTCGCCGATTGACTGACTATACGGTGAAACTTAGCGAAAGCGCCAGTGCGACTCGGACCTTCCAGACGGACTTTGTAAACAGTCCGTTCGGATATGTGTGCGACGTGTGTGAAAGACTGTGACACATGAAAGACTTGACGCCGGTAAGTAGTGCCATGCGTGAAACGTTGGGTTTAGCGGCGCCGCCTGAGTGGGGTGAACCGTGGCGCGGGTTTGTACAACGCGCAAGAACTTTCTCGTTAAGCAGAAGATTCCACTCTTTAGCGTGACCAATGGGTATCGTTACCCGCCCATGCCACCAGGTCTACCGGTTCTGAACGATGTGGCCGAACGCTGCGTATATCCTGGCATAGCCGAGCTAAGCCACTGCTAATTTTATTGCGATAGCAATTATATGGACACTTCAACCGGGTTTCTGCCGTCGGCGTCGCCGTCGTCGTCGCCGTCGTCGTGAGGTTCCCTACAGATAAAATCTTCGCCGCGTGCCGTATGCCCGAGCGGAAGCGTGCGGGGACGCGCGCTATCACGGAGAGCGAGCGCGCTCAATCTCCCACGCGCAAGCAAGGAAGCGGGAAGCCAGCGCCGGAGGGAGCGGGGGGGGGGGGGGGGGGGGCACTTCCACTCTGCCAACAACCGCGCTCGTCGCTCGCTCGCACCGTCTCTTATCTCCACACGGCTCTGACCTTTATGCGCCGTGCATTCGCCGCTCAGTTTCCGTTGAAGCGATAGACCGCACCTACCTTCGCCGCTGCGGCGTATCCGCTTGCTGCCAGAGTTTTGACGGTCGTTGTCTGCAGTCATTCAGTGTGATCTATTCATGTCTGTTTGTGCGCGCTCACACCACGCTTGTTCATTTAGTTAGTAATAGTCGGGCCACATTTTCCAACGCACGTTACACATGCAATGCTGCCCGGATCGGCAGTGCAGCGCTACAGGTGTGTCCCTTCGCACGCGCTGCTCACGGCAGCGCTTCTCATCAACACCACTGTTTCACACGCGCCTTCTCGTGGTCATCGAGTCTCTCTTCATGTCGGTCTACTTACGCCGCAGCACACCTGCTTACTTAATCAGCTCATGTTTACTACAATTCATATTGCTACCAAAGCCGCTCACCTTACTTCGAATCACATTGCTGTGTTGCTATCGCATTCATTGCTTCGCCCTTAGGGCGAAACTGTGACATTTTTTAGATGCGAAGCAGCTTATGGCGGGGGTTTTGTCCATCCTGCGTCCCGCGGGCGTCCCACACCCCCACAGCGCATGCGCGTCCCCTCCCCTCTCTCTCCTCTCCTACGCTCGGAACCTTTCTCTCCTCTAGGATTCCTCTACGGAGCGGCGCCCGCGTCCCATGCCCCCACAGCGCATGCGCGTCCCCTCCCCCTCTCTCTCCTCTCCTACGCTCCCCCATTTCTCTCCTCTAGGAATCCGGTGCGGCGCGCATGATAGGTGGTGCGACAGCTGCATACTGCGCTGGGGGCGCCACGGTAGTTCCGCGGTATGAAAATGACGGAGCGCGCGCGCAGCGTCATTCTCTCTCCTGTGCAGCCCCGCGATGAGCGCTGGGGCCGCTGCCACGAAACCATCTCCCGCTCAAGCTAACCATCTCCCCGCTGCTTCGCATCCACACATGGTTCTCTTTAGCGGGAGATGGAGTAATTTTTTTACTGCATTATCTACGGTACCGGCCCACGAAAATGCGCGGATACGGCTGCATATCCGTTTCGGAAAACGGATTTGAACTCGACAGAAATGATTTGCAACAAATAATAATAAATAGATAAATAAATAATTGTGTAAATAAATAAATAAATAAATAAATATGATTACAAGAAGAGCATGGAAAGAGAGGTGAGTTCCTATCTAATTGTACAGAGATTTCGATTTTTTTTCGTGCTGTAAATACTTATATGGAGTAAAAAGTAAACCGATAGAGCGAACTCAGGTTATGAGGGGCCGGCATATCCACATGCTTAAAAAGCGTCTTAAAAATATCGTTCCCTCCTCTTCCTCGACTCGCAATTGCGTCGGTACGTGTAGCTACGGATTCTCCATCTGCAGCATAGTTTCGATAACAGTTACGTCATCATCACTTATGCTTTTTTTAAGGGGCAAAGCACCTTAGGGACGAGCCTTGTCCCTCGTCGTCGTCCGTTGTCCGTAGGTCTGGTTTGCATGTATACTGTGTATACCAGAGTATGTACATGTGTACTGTACACATGTACAGTATATATATATATATATATATATATATATATATATATATATATATATATATATATATATATATATATATATATATATATACACGAGGATTCACACTTACCCGAATGATCCCCCTGTGCTTCGCCCACTCATCATCATTCACTTCGTGGATATGTGGTGATTTTTTTCGGTCTGGGCTTTAGCTAAGCCTGGAGCATAGATCAGTGCAACTTTTAGCATGTCACAGAGCAGGGTTTACTAGTCGGGCAAGTCGAACCACCTTAATTGATTCATATGTAATCCGTTTCTTGAACGCGTGGTTGAAACGACAGCGGCGAACACACTCGGCGATCGTCGAAATCTGATCAGCGGCGAAACGCGTCGGCTTTTGTACGTGAGTGATCGAAGGTTCCAGATTAATCCCTGGTGCCCGCGTGTCTTCCAGAATGTTCTAGACAATTTGCGTCGTTCATATAATCAGATTACATGAGCGTCGGTGACCACAAACGACGGATAGAAGCATCGATAACGTTCGAGAAGCTTCCAATGCAGGCGCGTCCTGCGCCGAGCGATAACGTTTAACATTTGTTAGCCGGTCGAACGCGGCCACCGGTGAAAGATAAACATGTATAGATAGTATTCATGTGACGTCACGCAGCCATATCTCACCGCGCTGGTACCCAAAGATGGCGACTAGGATGACGTCAGTGCAACGTATTATCACGCGCAAACTGTTTAGCTTTTTCACGGCGATTGTTTTTCACCGGTTTATCATTGTTATCGCACTGACGTTCGACGCAAGACGCGCTTTTTGTTGCCGTTTCACCGGTTTATCATTTTTTTTTTTTGCTATGACGTTCGACGCAAGACACGCTTTTTGTTGCTATCATGCTGTCATGTTCCTTGCTTATGGGCTCGATATACTCCGACGTAACGTCGACGCGCGCGCACGCTGGGCACAGCGACGCTACGCTAGCAAAACGCGAGCACTCAATAATCTGACGCGAGGCGCGACTGACGCGGCCAGCGTCCGTCGGCGCGGCCCGGCGGCAGCCGGCGCGAAATGCAACATGCTGCATTTCGCTAGAGTGTACTAGAATATGGTCTAGTACACTCTAATTTCGCGCCGAGGACGTTACCCAGACTGCACCGCGTCTGCGTTTCTTTCCGCGCGGCGCTCGCTTTCCGCGCGGCGCTCTGCTCTACTGAGCATGCGCTGCTTTGGCTCCGGCCGCTGCGTCGGGCCGCGTCGCGTTGGACTATAGGGCAGGCGGATTTGCGCCTGGCGTGTCTTCGCCGACGTGACGCGATAAAACGAACGCCGGCGCGCGCGCCCGTTGTGATCGTCGGAGTATAACAGAGCCTTAACGACCCTTCTCGACCTGCTGGTACCCCAATATGGTGTCCGCGATGACGTCCGTGCAACCTATGTATACGTGTCAATATAATGGGATGCAAAAGAAAATATGAAGCACTTAATGTAAATCAATGTGATTTGAGACAAATATACAAAATATAGAAAATATAAATACAAGGTGTCCTACAGTCGCACAACAAAAAAAAAGCACATAAGCTTTTATTATTCACATTTTATTGCGATAGCAATTATATGGACACTCAAAAGCAGATTTCTGCCGTCGGCGTCGCCGTCGCCGTGAGGTTCTGTATGACGTCAATGGAGATGAAATCGTCGCCGATGATAAGTGGTTCTTGAGGGAAAGGGAAAGGTTGGCGCTATCTTCTGCAGCCCTTGAGGGAGCACGGCTCAGCGCCAAATCGCCGCGCGCCGAACGCTGTATGTGCGAGTGAAAGGGCGCGAGGGGCGCGCGCTTTCACGGGGAGTGAACGCACGGCGGAGAACAAACGCGCGTTCTGCGCCGTGCTCGCTTAAGGGCTGCAGAAGTAAGCGTCTCTTTCCTCCTTTACAATCACCATATATGTAGAGCAAACGCGCCTTCTTCCGACGCGCGAGAGGCCGTGGGGGAGGGGGAGGGGGAGGGAAGAGTAGGGAGGCGACGTTTAGCTGCGGCACCAAGTGCCCATTTATATCAGAGGCTCCGGCAACAGTCACCAACGCCGCACGCATTTTGAGCGAACGCGGGCAAAACGCCGACGGCGTCGACAATAGTTCTGCGTGTTGCCGGTGCTGCTGCATGTCCAAGTTTATACAGCTGATAAAGCTAATATCATTATTCCGTATAGCTCTCTACAAATTTGCTATCGCAATTGATGCTTCACCTTTCAGGTGAAACTGCGACAACTTTTCTATGTTAATTTCGGCATCATGCAGATAATTCAGGAGAACAGGAAGAGTGTGTCGAAGCATTTGCGTACCATAAGATGTTCGAGAATACGGCGCGCTCTATATATCTGTATGACGTGCAGGGTAAATGCGTGCCCTCAATGTTAACTGAGCCATAGAATCTAGCATGTTTTCAGGGGTGATAAAAGTTTGTTTGTATTTTATTGCCAGCGTATATGCGTAAGGACTTGGAACGGAGATAAGGTTAAGGTGGCGCCATCTAGTTAAGGCGCCTATAAACGCAGCGTGCGCATGCGCAGACGACAAGATACCGTTCAGACGAGGCGCCCAATAAAAAAAAAGAACGCCATCGCCAGCCTCCCCCATCACTGTGGCGCCATCTAGTTAAGGTGCCTGCAAACGTCACAGGCCTGCGCGGCCAGTCATCATCGGGCTCAGCAGACTGCTGCGCAGAGAGCATTACAAGCCGCAGCTCGCCGTCGACGCCGGGCTGGCAGTTCAGATCGTTTTCGCCAAAACGAGGCGAAGTTACTTTGTCGCAAAGACCCTGGTGTGCGTGGTGCCGAAATTGGAGGTACTCTGGAGCCACTCCACCAGCTTACGCTGTAACTGCGCTGCTTGTGACGCGCAGGCCTGTGACTTTTTTTTCTTAAATGCGATAAGCATTCTTAATATACCATATGCCCTCTTCGGAATCAACCTAAGTATGC
Organism: Dermacentor silvarum; assembly: GCF_013339745.2. Lineage (NCBI taxonomy): Eukaryota > Metazoa > Arthropoda > Arachnida > Ixodida > Ixodidae > Dermacentor > Dermacentor silvarum. Next base: position 193,719,365 of record NC_051156.1, on the reverse strand, counting down.
CCGCGTATCTAGCCCCATTCACTCCAACTTGACTCACAGGGTAGCCCGTGGTCTAATGGGTAGAACATGGGGCTGTTGTGCTGATGTAACCGGGCTCGAAACCAACCGTCAAGCCAACTTGGGTCACTGGTTATGCGCCAGTGAGTGCGTGTGCCGCTATTCAATGAAGGGAAGTGCGAGAGAGGAGCCCTGCTGAAGTATGAGCCTTATGCATGACATGTTCTATGTGATATGTTAGGAACACAGTGCTCGCGAGGTGTTATCCTTTGCTGGTGTCCAGTCTGTTTCGTTCGCGCTTTCAGTAAACGTGCCTTGGCTGTCATCGAACGCAAAACGCCAAGTTATACCGAACTCATCCTCCCATAGATGCCTTGGAGGTAACCGGTATTACGGACAGTATCAATCCTTTCTTTGCTTATGACCTAAATCCTCCGACGAAACAGAAAGACTCACTCCTGCAGCTCCGTACGAAACAGCGTGTTTCACTCCAATACATCAGACAGACAGCCTTCTTTTTCCCGGCCTCCGCGCGGACTTCACCGTGAAGGATGCTGACGAAAGAAAAAAAAAAGAAAAAACGAGCTGCACGTATTTGCCCACTGCAATTATTATGCGCGTTCCCATCACACTTTTGTTATCAGAGTCGAGGCACACCACGAGAACCGTCGGGCAACGAAAATGGGGGCGATGCGCTTCCTCCAACCGCAATTACTTTCGCACAAGGCCCTCCCCTCGTGCCTGTACCTAAATGGAAGATATTCACTTTCATTTCAGCGCTTCCTTCGGCGTTAAACAAATTTAAAGCGGACGTCACGCCACGCTCTTGTGTGATAACAACAAGCAGTAGTAGTCGAAGAAGAAAAAAAAGGAAGAAGAAAAAACAAGCAGAGTAAATAAATAAATAAATAAATAAATAAATAAATAAATAAATAAATAAATAAATAAATAAATAAATAAATAAATAAATAAATAAAGACGAGGAATAAGGACGAAATGAAAGCGCTCGCAGGAGGAAAAGAAGCAATCAAACAAGAAAATGAGCAAGCATGAAGTGGAGACAGTCAACTGGCTCTGAACTGGCAACGCGGAGTGCGTCGTACGTAGTTGCAGTTAAGACAGCTCTACAGGCAACGAGCCCTTGAACGGGCGCGCAACGCACTAACCCATGCGCGTAGTATGGAGCTTGCAGCGAGCTGAGGGAAAGGTACGCGTTGGCGGCCCATAGCTAAACAGAACAATCCCCCCGCCCGTTGCATACACATTCTTCCTTGAAGCTCAGTTATACTGCTTTTTCAGCGGCGCCTACGTGGTTTGCGCCCCTTCTCGGGCTGAAAACTCATTTCCGGCGACGAGAACGCTCGCAAACGGGTTCGGTACAGAGCCCCTGTTACAACCATCTCGCGCTTCCAAAAGCTATTACCTGTGCGCACATGGTAGCAGATAAAATAGAGTTTCTTACAATAACTACGGAGCGAATTCTGGCGCTTCGATCGTTTAGCCACCGTGGGAATGATGGGCAGTACGTGGATTTGTCTGATGCTCGTGCTTGGGGGATCGCACGTTCTTGCGCCTTGTGTACTAAGCCTAATCTGGGAATAATTCGACTAAATTTCGAAACAATTCATACTTTCTCTTAACGCAGAAGATTAAAAAAATATGACAAACGACCCTAATTCTTGACTTCGGTATCTGCTAGTGGCAGTCGCACCTCGTCGTTGGTGTACCCTGGTGTATCGTTTGGGTTAACTTGGTGTTTTCCTTGTGGTAACTTTGTGTTATTAAAGTGAAGTACGACACAGACACAGAGAATGCTGGTGAATACTTGGTGTTAACGATGTAAACTACACTACACTACATACACTACACTAGGCCCGGCGTCCTCGTCGTCGTAAACTCGACAGAACACAACAGTTGGCCCGGCGTCCTCGTGGTCTACTTCCAGGGCGACCTGAACGGAACTGGCTTGAAACCGCCACGCACATAGAGCCAAACCACAACGCGCATGGAGCTAAACCTGTACTGATGCGGTGGGTATCTAAAGTGTACGATTTTGTGCTTTGGTGCACGGCTTCCTTAATTGTTTCTCATTATTCCTGACACTTAATTAGCTCTTTACTCTACTAAACCTGTGCTCTGATGTCATATCTATCATCAACCATAAGTAGAACCATCGATAGCTACCTGTTTTTATTTTTCTCTGATTTATTTTAATTTCGTCCCACCTCTGTGACTAACCGGAAGTCGGTCCCTAACCGGAAGTTGCTGCACAAGAAACAAAGAGTGTCACTCAGTGCTCGTGCCACTAAGAAATCAGGCTCTAAGCCAAATCCCGCTTCCTACAGTCACCAGAATTTATGTTCCTCCCTTCAAATGCAAGAAATTTGATTGAAATTAGAAGAGCATTTCTGTGTTTTACTTGTATTTGAATTGGTGGCATCAAAGTTGGGCCCGAGCTAGAGCTTCCTCTTGATGACGGCACGAATATTGTGCTCCGAGCGGCATCAAATGAGCCCATTCGTATGGCGGAATCGTAGTGCGTTGACACGCGAGCTATATGAAGCCGCACTGAGGCAAGCCTCCCAGGTAGTTTCAAATGGCTCCAAATGAAGTAGCACTCCCCCATGACTGAAGAGATCGCAGACTGAAAAGAAGAGCAGCCGCAAAATGCCGCCCGGACAGATGCAGATGATGCGAGAACCGCAGCCACAAGCGAGTCTCTAATAAAAAAATTGACAGTCACTTCAGTATCCTTACGTGATGTGAATGCGAAAGCATTGTGACGTGACAAGTGTCATGACATGACACGTGAAGTGACGTCATACATGAGCATTTCGGAATCAATTTCACTTTCAATTATCACGTGATCAACGTGACGTCATAGATTGTCACATGTCCTTCACAACTCTACCTTAATCCACGTTATACCACTTTAATCCACCCTAATTCACTTTGCTCTAATTTTTACCAACCTTAATTCAACTTGATCAACTTAATTCAACCTTAATCCATTTTAACCAACTTTATTACACCTTCATTCCTTTTACTTCCCCTTAATTCACTTTACTCCACTTTGAGTCAGCTTAGTCTTAGTCTAACTTGTTCTAACTTTAATTCACTTTACCTCACTGTAGTTCACCTTAATTCTCTTTAATTCAGTTTAGTTACCCATAATTACTATTAATTAACGTTGTTATACCTTTATTATCTTCTGTATGACTACTGACGTCATACTAGATTCTGATGACGTCACATGATGTAATGATTATTTTTGGTACCACTCGTACCCTGTAACGCCGGCTTTCTTGCCTCATGGGACAAATAATGCTTTCGCATTAATATCCGAGGCTTGCTATAACATGTCGCAGCAGAGGACGTGGAACCCTGGGCTCATTGTAAGAGTGGTGAGCAGTTTCAAAGAGCAAGTTTAGTGCTTCTTGTATCATGTTTACAACCTATATACTCTTCGTTCTTCCAACGTTTCACGAATGTGATCCAAAATAGCATAATCGCATGCAGCGTTATGGTTTCTTTCAGAGCGCAGCTCGTATGCGCCCGTTCCCGCGACGAGCGTCAGCGTCGGCGTAACCGAGCGAACCAGCGCAGCGAAGGATGAAAGAGCGAACGCGGGCCACAGCGGAGGAGGAAAGCCGAGAGGAGGCTGCCGCGGAACCATGAGGCGGAAAGCGGAGGAGGGTATGGGGAAAGGGTGAGAAGCATAGTGCGGCGACGATGACTACGGGGTGGCGCCAGAGTAGCGCGCGTCGTCTGGGTGGTCTGTCGGCGGCGTTGGCTATTGTGAATCGCGGCCACGCGTCGCCCGCGCGGTGGCTCTGGCGATCTCCAGATTAGCGAGACAGTCGCGCCACACTTCGCGACACCTGCAACGTACCGCACGAGACAGATTATCCGCGCCTGCCAATATAACGCGAAATGAAAACACGTATAGAGAGCCGAGCTCAAATTTCGGATTAGGGAGTTTTGATATTGTCTATGAAATTGTTGTGTTCATTACATTTCAACTACTAGCATTGTGCCCGTCGTACAGCTGACGACTATACTATTGCACATAACCACCAAGTCCTCACGCATAACGCTAGATGTTATTGCACATAACCACCGCAGTCGTTCTGGCCATTTTAGAGAGTTTTGGCAAATATTTTTATCACCGTCTCATCAAGGAGAACAGCAAAAGAGCATCTGTGAATTGCTCCGCTCGCAACTAAAGCCTTTAAGCTCAGTATGACCAAAGCAAATATTTAAAAAGCGAAAACGCGATATTCAAGGTCCTGTTTTACAACTTCGCGATTGCGAGAGCCGTTAGAACCACAACATAGACGCCCGATCTGAAGCCTGTTTCACACGATGCAATTTGCATCGCACGGAAAGTGCGATTATGGTCGCATGCGACGGAAATCGCAGTTGCAGGCGTACTTGTGTGGACGTTAAAAGGAGCCGGGCGCAGCTGCTGACTGACAAGTCGAAGTCCAAGGTTCGTCCATCGGAGCGCACGACAGAACTCACCGAAATCATCGCACCGAGTGGCATTGGGCCAGTGCCGTCAGCGCCTTCGCAGGGGGAGGGGCATTATGGGAACGCTGGCATGACGAGCGTCAGGGGAGCCAGCTGTGGAAGGAGACGCGCGAGCAGTGGCACGAGCGCGTCTCTGTGACCACGTGACTTTTTAGATCATCTCTAGGCCACGCCGCCAGATTTTCCGCTTCATGAACCATCTAATGTATTCGCATTAATAAGACTCTATAAGCACGCATATTCGCTGCGAATGCAGTGGTTCCCCTTGTCCCTGCGTTCGCGGCGCAATGGTTTCAATATCGGGCTTCTGTGCTAGAGGTCCGGTGTTCGAATCCTGTCGTCGGGCAATTTTAATAATGTTTACCTAATTATTCATAACGCAGTGCTGTCTTCAAAATTATCGCTTTGGAAAGTCAGGAAGCCATTCCAAGCCAGATGGAGAAACTTTAGGCAAATCCATGTACTACCCGTCATTACCATGCCGGCTATAGACTGCGCTGCTTGCCGCTCCCGTAGACACTAGCGCCACAGTTGCCCCGTGGTAATTGTGTGAAACTCTATGGCAGAAAAGTCGTGTAGTATTGTGAGATCGCGCGCTCGCATCAGACTATCAGGCCACGGGGCGGTCATCAGTTTCGCTAGGGGGGCCCTTATTCACGACACGTTTGCGCCTCTATATTGCCCACGTTATTTTCGTCTGTGTATCATTCTCATCGGCGTGCCCTCTCACCAGTTAATTGTTCGGCGTAGTTTGTGTAGGGCAGCATGCTGTGTGACCTTTTATAACTATACTCCATATCATTAACTATATCTGGAAATCGTTTACCCTTCTCAGCTGTTTTCGTGCTCGATTCTTACGTTATACTGCAAGCGTTTTCATGCGAAACAATATCTGCCTCTTATCTGACACCTTGCGCTAAGTATGTTTTTGTCTCGCCTCATCTGGGGTTTCTTAGATAAAAAAAAAAAAAAAAAACGGCAAAGCTTTAACTATAGGCCGTGCAAAACTCGAGACACAGCTGTGTCTCTCGAGCTTTGCGCGGCCTAGTGCTCGAGACAGTGCTGTGTGTCGAGCACTTCGTCTAGTGCTCGAGACGAAGCTGTGTCTCGAGAAACAGTGAAGCTGTGTCTCGAGCTTTGCGCCACCACTCACAAACCAGCGCCACCACTCACAAACCTAGCTGCGGATGTGGAACATCCTTTCTGCCGCAGGCGTCACGAGCACGTGATCTTTTTGGTTTGTGGGTGGTGGCGTTGGCTAACACTCCCAGGGTTAGTTTTAGTTGTAAAACATAAAATACCCCAGAAAGTGGATGGGAAAACGGCTCCGTGGTAGCTGAATGGTAAGAGCATCGCACGCGTAATGCGAAGACGTGGGATCGCTCCCGGCCCACCTGCGGACAGTTGTTTTTTCATTCATTTTCATTTCTATTATTTTTATCATTTTATTTAATTCAGTTACTAAGTACAAGTAATTTCCCCTATATTGTCCTTGGTGTCATTCTTTGTTGGCTTCTTATGATTAATAATAATCGGGCCCCTCGGTTCCCTTTCTTCTCGTTCATATATATATATATATATATATATATATATATATATATATATATCGCGTGAGGAAAGTACGAAGAAGACCAAATCCAGAGGAAGAGCCAAGGCAAGCTTCGCTTTAGAATGCCCTTGTTTTATTTTGATCTCGGCGCTCTTTGGCTATTGTAGCCCTAGCGCCATGAAGCCCCCATCAGTAATAAATTACCTTGATTTGTATAACACGAAAAATCACGATGACACGTAACGAGGGGCTCGCGCCAGGTGTGGTAGCGGACAATATGATAACTTGAGGGGCCGACGGGAGATCGGCTGTCGGCTTTTACATAGCAATAGCTCACTGATATTAGCTGACAATAGCTGACAGTAGCCCTGTGGTCCTTAATTCAGAAGTACTTTCCGAGGGCCGTGGCGTCACGACCTCTGTATGACACCGCTCTGCAACCATGATGCGGGCCGTAATTTATAAGATTTTTCCTGTAACTACACAGTCAAACGCAAGCCTCGTGGTATACGTATTTGGGCTACAAAAAATGGCGCGGTCATCACGCGGCGTGAAACGGACGCGCCGACGCCAGGCGCTATAGAACGCCGAAAATACGCCAGAAATACGCTTCATGCGCTTGCCATCTCGATGTGGTCGAGACAAGCGCTCTATACTCTTAGCATGCAGATGCGTCATCCTCCTTCTCCGTTTCCCCAATGCATGTGTTGCTATTTCTTTTCTTCTTCTTTTTTTTTTCCCTTTGCGATTCCACGTTGTCATTCTCACGAGGCACACTGACCACTTGTTTCCTTCGGCGTTGACTCATACTTTTTCTTGGGTCGTGCTGATGAGTTACGGCAACGCTTAAGTGCCTGTGTTCGCGGAGCGGTTTGCGGAGGAGCGGCTTATAAAGACTTCGAGTGGCTGGGTGACGCAAAAGGCACATGGGGGGTCTCGGGTCCTCCAAGTATAGCTTTTTTTTTTTGTGTCATCGCCGTAAGCTGAAGGTACGCCAAAATCTCGCCCGGCAACAGCAAGATGTAAGGAGACCCACCGTGAGATGACGGAAAGACAGACAAAAAGAAATCGAGAAAGAAATCATTCAAGAACCTGGTTCTTCGCCATTTGCGTACATATAGGCGCCCGAACTCTTGAGCAAGCCAGAGAATGGAGGGGCGGCAAACGGGTAAGTATATATATATATATATATATATATATATATATATATATATGGAGTAGTGGTGATGTATTTTGCGAACAAAAGAGTGATTTTTCTCGGCAGGCCTCTCGTGCTGCTCAAGAAATGGGGCGTGCTGCTTTCTTTTCCTTCCCTCTCTCCTTAAGGATATACTTTGTCTAGCTTCTGGTCTAGAGCAAGCTGCTGTCTCCGTGCAGACGTGCAGAATCTCTCAGCGCCCGAGCTTGCTTAGATGAACAAAAAGAAAGGCTAATAAAAGAGTTGAGAAGCAGTCCTTAACGAAAAGGGAAGGCCGTACAAGTTCGGGACGCGTCCTGGCGAGGCGCCGCGCTGCTTTTTGCGTCGCGTGTGGCACAATGGAAACGCCCGCTCGGATCTCCTCCAAAATTGCCTTACGCTATGAAAAGAAAGAAAGAAAGAAAGAAAGAAAGAAAGAAAGAAAGAAAGAAAGAAAGAAAGAAAGAAAGAAAGAAAGAAAGAAAGAAAGACGGGATGGTCCGCGGAATCCGAAGGCTGAAATGTCCCCATGCGATCGAAAAGGCTTGGTTTTGAAGAGCAAACCGAACGCATATATATAAGGTGGGCCATTGTGTTCTAGGCTCAACGAGACTATAGAAAGGCAGCCATACGAGATACGAGACTGTGTTAATATGCTGCGCAGTTCCCACTACGTGTAACGACAGTCCTTTCGTATAACATTAAAAAAAAATGTTATTGAAGGACACAGGTGTCGCTAACTGGTTCCACGTTTGGTGTATGTATTAACCACGCTATAGGCCTAAATAAGGGGAAGTCGCTGATGAAAGAAATACTTGGCTCGGTGGAAATGACTGGATGAAGTTAGGCTTAGCCTTAGTAGCTAAGCCTAAGGGACTCAGTCGCGGCAAGCTTGATGTCGCTAGCAACCGTGGAGAGGTAAACGACGAACGAAGCCGCGAGAAAGGCAAGTAAACAAGTAAATGAGAAGAAATAGTAGGTTAGACGTCGGCTTGAACAACGTAAATGACGCATGGGAACAGACGGGGAAGGTGGGAGATGGAAATTCAAGACGATGAGCAAAACGAGAAGAAATTGAAAGCAGCCTGAACCAACGTTTCGACAAGTGGACTAGTCTTTTTGAAGGTGACGTATATGGCTCCTGCTTTCACCTTGTTCACGTTTTGATCATCGCAAACGAAGCATGTCACATGTGCATGTTAACATGCCAAAATGATGAAACGGAGGAAATTATATTTCTTCAGTCTTTTCTTAGCCCAGCTCAGAAGTCCAGTCAGGCTTAAGCATTTCAGTTGTTTACAGCAGTGTTTCTGTACGTAATGTAGGAGCAGTGCTATACAGCTCAATGTGAAAAATGAGACATTTTGTTATCTATAGTAAAGAAACAAAAAAAAAAAAGCTAGGCACAGGCATGGCGGAGCTCCTGCTTCAAGATGGTCTAACAGTGTGTACATTTGGCAAGTCGCATCAAGGACAGATGCCACAGCAGTAAACGGCACACGTTGGCAGTTTCCTTAGGTCACATCGGCAACTGGCACTTGTCAATGTAATAGAGGCCACAGAGGGAGAGGAAATGTCATTTTCCCGTCATTAGGATTTTAGAAAAAGTCTGAGTAATCGTTGTGGTCCTGTCTGGGGCCTCCGCCCCCAGCGGTAACAGACACAGAGCACGCACGCACACACAAAAACACAGAAACACACACACACACACACACGCACACACACAAACACACACACACACACATACACACGCACGCACACACACACACGCACAAGGCTAGACGAGACGAGCAATTAAGTGAACGAGAGTACAATATGTTCTCTCACGAAACAAGTCAGCGGATCGGACGCGTACAGAATTAAAGAGAAGAAACAACGAAGCCGTTAATTGCGTCGCGAAAAATCTGAACGTCAGCGAATATTGACAGAAACAAAAAGAAACGCGGAAAGAGTCCCGACGACTTTTTGTGTAGGTTTGAACGAGTAATCACGCGGCAGCGAACGTCGGGCACTCTCTCATTTGCTTGCGCGGTCGATGATTATAAAGCACGCGCAAAGACAAATGCATTTCGACGTTATTCGCCTGCGTTCAGCAATTCCGGACGACAATGGGATGAGGCGTTCACTGTCGATTGAGAACACCCGATGTCAGGGTAGTAACTTGATCGGTGCCGGCACTCACCTCCCTCCCCACCTAGAGCGGGGACCGGTTATCCTTAATTTCAGCTTTCGCGAAGCCGCCGTGACAGGCCTGTGACAACGTCGTTATATGACCTTCCAACTCGCCGTTTTCTTTCTTTCTTTCTTTCTTTCTTTCTTTCTTTCTTTCTTTCTTTCTTTCTTTCTTTCTTTCTTTCTTTCTTTCTTTCTTTCTTTCTTTCTTTTTCTTTTCCGCGCGCCGATAATTATAAGCACAGTGCTTCATTTTTACGTACTTAATCCCGTGCAGCGCTACACGACCTGATTGCAAGCTGGTGTGACCCCTCCCACTGGCAAGACGGTACATGGCCACGACTCACCCGACGCAATGATTCATAGCTTAGGCAGTCTGTATAATAACTGGAGTAATCCTGATGACCTCACCCAGCTGTACCCTGTTGCTCCGCGGCGCATACTCGGAGAAAAAAAAAAGCTAGTATAGACAAACTAATGCCAATTTGAAAATACACAAGGCTTACCAGGCCCCAAGTCAGTGATGGCGCTAAGCATGCCCCACTACCAATATACCCCATCACATTACCTAGCCACCCCACGAGCGGATCTACGAACACTTGGTGTGGTGCAATACACGAGGTCCTATTCTGCTACTGGACAAGCTACGAGTCTGTAGCCTATGAAGGTACTGCACGGAATTGTGTGTAGAACAGCCGTTCGAGCCAAAGGCAATTTGGGAGCTTTTTCTCAGATTCACAAGAAATCAAAGGCACGAAGTAAAACGCCGAGGTGATGGGGAAAGGCAGGGGGGAGGGGGGGGGGGGTGCGCCTGTGTCGTGTTCTATTTATTTTCGCTACATACCGGCCCTGTCCGCTCCGCACGGCGCGACGAAATTGCCCGCTTCGAATTTCAGTCCCCGAAGATTGACAATGCGAGGCGATGTATTGGATTACCGCTGCGAGGCATATTATTCGCTGGAATAAAGGCGACGGAGGACAGCTTAGGGTAATTCCTTGACCTGTTAAACATGCACTGTTCTTCTTTTCGCGGAACGTGTGCCTCTTGAACAATGTGAAAGACGAAGCCAACGTTACGCCATAGCCTTTCTGGCTGTGATTTGTCGTTGTACGTTGGATATACTAAATTGATTTATATACTCTACGGATTGACTAGTCGATTCAATGCGACGATCAATTGTGTATTATTTAACCCAAGGAATTATCGTTTGTCCAGCTATCGATGTATGTGGCAACACGCCGTAGTGGCATGCTGCCATAATCATATCGTTGTTTCGGCACGTAAAATCCTAAAATTCAGAATGTTTTATGTACGTGGCATTCTTATCAGTAGAGCACGACGCTCCCCAGTGCTTATCTGTGTCTGCTAACGGATGGATGGATGTATGGATTAAAAACTTTATGGTGATCCATTAAAGCGCGCGTCAGCGCGCAGCGCGGCCCGCTCCCACGTCGGGACAGAGAGGCCGAGCCTCTCCGCCGCGTTGCGGGCCCGTTGGACATCTCATAATTGTTCTTCGAGGGTGGGATGTCATGACGAAATACTTATATTATATATGCCGGCTGTAGACTTTACGCCCTTTCAATAAATGAAGATAAATCGCATTCGTATTGGTGTATATATTGTTATAATCCTTAAAGCTCTTGTCGGTAGATACTGTACAGCGTTCATATATGCGATGATGCAACGATCGAACGTAGTATCCTTGTATCGAGACTGATTTTCATGCAATTCGTGAATCTGCCACGCACTAGGGAATTTTCATCGGTGCAGACGTCTGTTGCAATAAGTGTCATCGCCTTTAGTGTATACCGCACTTTGCGACGATATAGTTTAAGTGCAGATGTAAGAATCAACCCGTATATCTTCGTATCCAGACTGATTTCATACATAGAGAAATACCAACTATACCAAAAAAAAAAACTCCCACCGTTAGATCCACGCATCGTTGCATAAGGGCTATCATCTTCAGCAGGCCGCGCTCAACGGCGACTTTTGTTCAACCAGCGATAGAACATCGCAAGTATACAGGCGCTATACCTGCGTCGCTCGCTCACCTTCTTGACGAGCTGTATGGGGAAGCAGACCTCTCCAGGGGCCGAGCCGGTGACCTTGTCCGGCGTGACCACTTCGCAGCCGGCCAGGCTGACCGAGATCACGGGAACCTTGTCCGAGACCTCGTAGTACGCGTCCAGCTGTTCCGCGTGCAGCGCCACGTAAAGCCTGCGAAGGACGGGAACCACATTCAGCGTTATAGTGTTATTCCCAATTCCGTTATACAACGCAGCACTGATTTCACGCTTTGCTCTTGACCAGCGGTCTCAAACTCACGGCAGCCGTCGCCTCTTATCAGTTTTTCATAGTGGGGCGTACTCCAAAAAACATTTTCGAAAGCGAGTATAGGAACCCGAGTAGACTATGATTGTGCATTGACTAATTGCGTTTCTTGTTTCGTTGATTTAGTCTTTTCTTTCTTTTTCAAGTATTTCCATCACATACCGCGCCTTAGTCCACATTGAAGTTAAATTAAGTAGCATGGAAGCACATTCCCCCAACCTCTCCACTTGAAGTTCCAGCTAAATCTAATCCAATCTACAGCTGTTAATTTTTTCTACCGTATTATTCCACTAACCAACTGGCCCAGCTTTCAGAAAACAAGCAGCGGGCACCGCTGCGACATGCCCATCATGCAGAAGGGACATAGAGATAGGCTGAGCTCACGGTGAGCCCAGGGCAGCAAGGAAACATTCGCTATGGCCACGCGGGCTCTCATGTGACATGCGTGCTGGAGATCGACCCTCGCTCTGTAGACCACAGCGAATATAGTGGCCGCACGCAGGCCCACCAGTAACAGCGTGTGCTTCCAAGTCGCACCTGAACCATAGATGGTCCCCAGACAGTACGTGCAGGTAGCCGTCCTTGATGGGCAGCGGCCTGACGGGCCGGGACAGTTCAGCCAGGCCGTCACAGGCCTCCTCTTCTTCCGAGCTGCCGTTGGTGGGCGGCTGCGCCGAGCCCTGCGTCGGCTGCTGGGGCTGGGCGCCGGAAGAGGACGGCGTGAGCGCGTCTTCGCCGCTGGACATTCTGCGCAGCCGCCGGAACCTCAGGCCCATGACGGCGGGCCCATGCCGGCTCCCGCTGCTGCCTCCGCCATGCCGCCCGCCGGCTTCTGCGCTGGGCAGCGGGGCGAGCGAGCCTCCGAACAAGGGCGGGCACCACGCGTGGAGAGTCTGCGGCACCGGAACAGAGAAAAGAGAGAAAGGTCACGCGTTTGTTGCCTCACCAATGCGTACTATATACACTGCACCATGGAGTAAGGAAACAGATAGAAATTAAATAAATTCTTCAAACGGGTACAGCGACCTAAGCATGCCCTGGGAGGGAGGATATGAGAGGGATAGGTATACGTTATGAAGAACGGATACTTATTGCGCGAGACAGGAAACGTACAACACAATGAGAAGGAACACAGGAAAGTTTGAGCGTAATTGACGCCTCTGCACGACAGAGGCGTCAATGTATGCGAAAGACTAGCGGGAAACTGTATGAAAGCAAGGAATACGACAGGACGAACACTCGTCCTGTAGTCTTTCTCGTTTTCATACTAGTTCATGCTCGTCTTTTCGTTCTTATGGCGTCTTCGTCTCTTTCGTTCTCGTCTTTTCGTTCTCTTTTCGTCGTGAGGTTCCGTATTAAGTCCAAGGGCGATAAAATCGTCGCCGCGCACCGTACACTGTATCTGCGAGTGAAAGCATGCGCCGTTGAGCCGGCAACAGCAGCTCGCGCACACAAGGACAGGATGCGGGAAAGAAGCGCGCAGTCTTCCAGTCGCGCACAACGCTACGGAGGGAGCGTAGGGAGGTGGAAGCGCCGCGCTTTACAGCGTTTACGCGCCTTGAATGGCACCTAGAACATAATGAGGTATATCCGAATGCAATGGCGGGCTACCGGCATGGTCGGTCATCGATCGATAACGTGCTTGATTTGGTAACATCTATTCAACACCAAAAGTGCATGAAACGATTAACGGTGGCGATGTTTCTTGATATGAAAGACGCATATGATAATGTAGCACACCAAGCAATCCTCGATGCTTTGACCGATGTGGGCATTAGTGGCAGTGCACTGCGCTGAATTAACAGCTATTTGGAGGCTAGATCCTTCTTCGTACTTACAGATGATGGAATGACATCCCACCATCTCTCCAGCAAATGTGTGCCGCAAGCCGGAGTGTTAAGCCACACGCTCTTCAACGTAGCACTGCTAGGCCTTGTTCGATCATTGCCAAGGACGGTCCATATATCCATCTATGCAGATGATATCTGCATCTGGGCTTCCGGCGAGACTCGTCCGAAGATATGAGCTAGGCTGCACAAGGCGATCACACAAACGTCGTCTTACCTGCGTATGAAAGGCCCAGAACTATCCCCCGAAAAGTGGCGATTAGTCGCATGAAACAAAGTACCGCTTTCGTGGAGTCATCACCGACCGTGATTTGTCTCGGACGCCACATATTTCATGTATGAAAAAGAGGTTGACTGCAATAGCCCATGTATGCAAATCTGTCGGCGGAAAGTCTTGGGGCGCATCTGTGCAATCGATGCTAGAGCTGTACCAGGTATAATTTGTGGGATTCCTAAGATACAGCCAGCCCGTGCTGGGAAGCACCAGTAAAACAAGCATTCGAACACTCCAGAACATACAAGCCCAAGTTCTACGGACGTGCCTCGGCCTCCCTAACTGTGCATCCACAGCGGCCACAATCGCCATAACGCGTGACCACCCTATATCAAGGTACATTACAGTTGAAGCTTTATGAGTGCACATTCGATATGTCGCAAGGACGCCCTTTCACCATCTTGCTTGCCTGCCAACAACTAGGCCGCATACGAGTTTTAACCGTCTCCTGACTTGTCACGGCGCATCGCTACCATCGAATTACGTCTCAGCAGTATGGCCTTCATTGCCACTGTGGTCTGTGCAACCACCTCGAATATGCCTTACCATTACAGGCGTCAAGAAGATGGCACGAATGCCGTCAGCGGCATTGAAGTAGTCAGCATTATTGCTGCTACATAAGGTCCACAGTGACCATGTTTACATCGATGGGTTGGTCATTCACTCCAGTTCAGCCGCTGCAGTATTTGTCCCAGCAAAATCTATTGTGATAAAATTCCGGACATCGCGCTTGATCGATCAGGAATCGCCCCAGAAATGGTCCATCTCCTGCGATTCCAAGGCCACCCTCCAGAGTTTTCTCTCTGCACTACGTCGTGGACCCCACGAACGACTTGTCGCGTACACACGCGAAATTTGCCATCTGGCAGTTGACAAAGGACATGACATCGTCTTTCAATGGCTGCCAAGTCACTGTGGTATCCTTGGAAACGATCAAGCAGACGCAGCCGCTCGATCTTCACATACCGGTGCCGATTGCGTCGCCATACCTATGAGAACAGTTGCAGCGGGAAAGCTCCGTGCGCTTGCTCGCGAGCAAGCGATGGAAGCCCAATGGAATTCAACAGACTTTAAAAACCAGCGCCTCCGTTGCCTGGGTCCTAATCTGAAGCTACGCCTTCCACACGGCTTACCATGGCGGGAGGTAACTCTCATCTGTCGCCTATGGCTTGGAGTACATTTTACCAACGCGTACTCCTTCCTTATCGGAAAGGCCACAAGTTACGATTGTGAAACTTGAGAGTGCAAAGAGACGATAGCACATCTTCTGTGTGATTGTCGTCGTTATAGTGCACAAAGGAAAGTCCTCAGCACCACGCTCGACAAGATTGACAGCCGTCCCCTTAGGGAAGCCAGAAAATTCTTGGTCCCTGGTTTCAGCCAACGTCGGCACGAACTGCTTTAAAAGCGCTAGTATGTTTTTTAGAAGAATCAGGACTTATTGAAAAACTATAGAATGTGCGAACTGAGGCGTTCCTTTTTTTTCTTTATTATATTTTTTTTTCTTCTCTTGCTTCCTTATCTTTTCTGTCCTTTTCTGCCTCACGCCATCCACCTGTGCAGAGTAGCCAACCGGACATTTAACCTCGTTAACCACTTTAGTTTTCACCTCTTAGTTTCCTTCCTAAACAGCGAGTTTCCGCGGTCATCGAGTGAGATGCGTTCGTGTTTGCTTGTGCGCGCGAGACACCATGCTTGTTAATTTAGTTAGTGTCCTTAGGCTTACAGGTTTGCACGGCCGAAAAAACTACTATGCTTACTTTGTATAGTTCTCCACTAATTTGCTATCGCAATCGATGCTTCCCCTTTCGAGCGAAACTGCTACTTGTTTTTTTAATGCCCTTTCCTGGTGAAAGTTCTCGCCACTGTCAGTGCGTATCCCTCTTATCGTCCCAGAGAAGTGTTACTAAGTGAGTGGAACATCATATTCTTGTTCAGCATAGGTTCTGCCAACTAAGTAGAACGTATATGCACAAGTGTTCCCCTTACTTAGGACATCTTAGGACATATTGAGACATACTTAGGACATATTGAGAGTGCACTAATGATTGCCATTTTATTACGGAGCTACAGGCTGCAGTCAATTCTTGTGAAACTGAAAACAGAAAAATAGGAGTGCGATTCATGTATTTCATTTTATTCTATTTATCTCTCTATCTATGACAATATGCTTCGTCTGCTGCATTTACTACACAAGCATGTTTTGACCTGAATCTGAATTGCTGGTGCCTAATGAACCTCTTTTCACGGAGACAGCATCGCAATAAACTTTCTAGGATAAGTGGAAAGCCGAGAAACTTTGATAAAGAACGGGGCAGAAGTTGGAAATGACTTCGGTGCAATGAGCATTCACGGGGCGATCGTGTGATGTGCGGCAGAACATGTTTTAAAATGAATTTCAAGTAATCCTCGAAGCGGCAGACAGGAGCTATAATAGTTATTTATAGCCGTCTGTAACACCCTCGCTCGCTCATTATATAATATGTGTTCTTTGAGCTATTCTCATACCTGGGGTTATGCAGCCTATACGTTTATCAAAACACTAAATTTAGTCGCACCCCCGTAGCTGCCGTTAATCTAGAAAATGGGCCACAAAATCAATTCACTTCTCAGCACTACGGGTGGGCGATATTTCAAGAAAATAATTCTTTCTCTTTTTTTGTGACATGTAGAACAAAATTTTGTTCACGTGCACAGCCAGTTAAACAAGCTTTCTTAATCACCGAGTCGACACGCCTCACTTCGATCGGACGGGAAGTGTCGACAACGGAAGAATGATGAGTTACGTTGAACCTTGAGAGAGCCTGAAATATTTGAAGCACCAAGACGCATGTGCACGAGCAGAAAACCGCAAGAACCAGCGATTCCGTTGCAAAGTTTTCGAGGGTCGCAAAATTCAAAACCGGCAGCAGTGGGAGACCCTGCTGCTCAGCTCAGACCAGCAAGACCAGGTCTGAGCCCTCCAGCTAGTCGAGGCAGCCGCTGAGAGCCAGGGGATCTCGGCCGTGTGCTAGGTGGAGGGAGGCCGGAACCGCCCTCGTGATTGCTGGAATCAATAAATGTTGAATCTCTTGCTCTCTTTAAGACAGTCTATAAAAAAAAAAACGGGGTAGCTTGCAAGGCTAAAGACACAGCGGAGCGGATCGGTTCCTAGCTGGTCCTGGCTATACGAAGTGATGCTAAGTTATAGGATGTAATGCCAAGTGATGCTAAGTTATACGAAGTGTATGATCATTATTCCTCGTGGTCCGTGGCATCGGTTAACGCCTCGCGAAGCACTTGCACTCCGAGCACACGTATGGGAAGTGGGGCGGCGAAAGCTATGCACAGTGTACGGGCGGCGCGCTGCAGAGGACACGTCGGGATGACGTCACGGCGCATACGCAGTAGCGCGCAGCTGGTGGGAGCTCGGCCGAGCCGCCGCCAAGGGCGCCCGCTGCAGTCACAGACACCGCGAGCGTTCGGCGCTAATGCGGGGAAACGTAGAAGCGCGGATGGCGTCGGCAGCACTGCTGCGCGTTGCCTCGTTGGTGCTGCTACAATTTGTTTCTCTCTCTCTCTATCGCTCTCATTTTCTCTTTCTTTCTCCAGAGCATAGCGCGCGACGCGCGCACTCTCTCTCGCTCTCATTTTCTCTTCTCTCTTCCGAGCATAGCGCGCGACGCACTCACTCTCTCTCACTCCCATTTTCTCTTTCTCTCTCCCGAGCATAGCGCTCGACGCTCCGCGAGGTGGTTGCTGGGCAACGCAGTGGCAGGCGGCACATATTACGGCCGGCTTTAAGAGCTCCGCTGTGACAATCTGTCTACAGTCTGTCTGTCTCTCGACTCTGTCTAGACAAACTTTATAAATTGATATACTTATAATCTCACACTTCTTATCTACTATTATATATAAAAAATGAAGAGACGATTTTTATAGGATGGTCAGACAATTCAATAACTTGTCACTTTACACTTTTTACGAAATTGTAGCATGAAGAATATTTATACAGAAATGTTTTAGACTCTACATAGACTCTTTCTGACTACTGAAGTATGTCTTCCCGAACTTTCAAGATTAGCTTTATAAAGACGACGACAATGCTACAGTAGAG
Organism: Dermacentor silvarum; assembly: GCF_013339745.2. Lineage (NCBI taxonomy): Eukaryota > Metazoa > Arthropoda > Arachnida > Ixodida > Ixodidae > Dermacentor > Dermacentor silvarum. The sequence continues at coordinate 193,701,382 of NC_051156.1, read as the reverse complement.
GGGACTCGGGCGAATTATTATATTCCGACGCATCGCGAAATCCCTCTGCTAAGACTCCGCGGAACGCCGCCGCTTATCCTGCCCCCATTCCATCTCCCTCAACCTGGACGTCGGGATAGGCACAATGTCTTCTCCTGCTCGATTACCTCTCGCGTCGCTGACGGCGCCCTTCTCGGACAGCGTAAGCCTGCAAAACCTTTTGTCCCGGCGTCTCTGCGAAGCTCCCATTATCTTATCATCTCTTAATCCCCTTTGGCCGGCCTATAAGGTATAGAGAAGCCGGTGATTTCATTATGGTTAATCTCCAAGCGTCGCGCTCGCATTTTTCGGTCTTTGTTCCCGGCCAGCGTTGGTTGGACAAAGGGGCCCCCACGTCGATCGAGTGTTGTTGCGTTGGCTTTTCCCACGTCAGGAACGATCGTAAAACAGTGAGAAGAGAGATCAGTAATCACGTGACGGTGGAGAGAAAGAGAGAGAAAGAAAAAAAGACTGATTGAGTTAAGCCTAAGAATAGGCCCTAATTATCGCCTAACGGGCAGCGCGAGCGATGGACAGACGTTGACAAAGAACCTGGTATATAGCATGCGTTGCCTACCTGTGAAGGCGGCGTCGACAGTATCACGTGGGCAACTCGCATGCAGATTTACTGAACTAGATGCCAGCAAAGTACATGCCTTAGCACGATGCTATACGAGAAACTGACGAGACACCCTTGTGGCACTGTAGAGACGTTGTTGGTTTGTTTGCAAGCGTATGTGTTGACGCACCGAATACAACGCTAAAAACCAAAATAGAGCGAGGAGACGACACTATACCCCTGCGTTGTCTGCTCACTCGTCTTGCCTTGTGCGCTGTTTTGAGTATGAAATCCAGCCACTAACAGCACAAGCCAACACCTTCGTTGTACAAGTTGACTGCTTCACAGCGCCCAGCAAATGCACCCATCGCATGTACCCCTGATTCATGCGAAACTTCGGCAAGGGTTGTACTTCAAAGTACACTCCGACCTAATATAAAAGAGGGCACTAATTAAATTACTGTTGTAACAACGGTTCTTGCAAAGGTGTAAGTCAGTCTACGTTGTCAATCACTGTTATTTGCTATAACAGTGTTCTTGTGTTTAGGTAACAGCTAACGCAAAATTAATATCTCAGCCCAGAAACAACGAAAGATACCAGCTCTAAACGCAAATTTCGTCTTCCATTTAATATCGGCACACAGGGCACAGCCTATCGCTTACGACGCCGCAGAACACGCTGCCTAACCATAAGTTCCTCCGAGGACAACACTCCGTGACAGGCAATTCATCCTCATAGAAGTCGGTCGCTGCCTGGGCTCGCTGACGGACGAACCACACGGCGTGTGCTATCGAGACAAGTCAGGCGTCAGCTCGGCATATCTCAGCGTATAGCGCTGAATACGTGTTCTATAGCTTCCTCGGAAGCGCACTTCCTTCCGCCCTCGGTTTCGGCGCTGTCTCGGAGTTCATATAGAGAGTGAACGCAGCCACGCTCGCCGTCGTCACGTCTTCCAGCTTATATGTATATACGTATAGTCGCGCCCAAAGCCGTATTCTGCTGTTTGGGCGCCGTGCAGGTCAGGCAAGATCTACTCCTCCCGACGCGGTAATGATGAGAAACGTGACGCAGCGGTTTCCGCTGGGAGCTCCATAGCTATAGGCAGGGTATTCCATATAGACGCGTTCGGTGTACTGCGGGCGTATCACGCGTTCCCAGATCACGTGGAGAAACCACGCTGTGATGGAAGTTGTCGGCTGTGCTATGGCGCTCCCAAAAGCAACTTCCATTAGTGCCGACTATGCAGAAAGCCCTGGCGTTTATTTTGGAATAAACAACACGCACGCACTGGCAAACACAAATGCGATAGCAACACAGCAATGTCATACGAAGTAAGGTGAGCGGCTTTGGTAGCAACAACACGCAGAACTGTTGTCGACGCCATCGGCGTTTTGCCCGCGTTAGCTCAAAATGCGTGCGGCGTTGGTGACTGTTGCTGGAGCCTCTGATATAAATAGGCACTTGGTGCCGCAGCTAAACGTCGCCTCCCTTCCCTCCCCCTCCCCCACGGCCTCTCGCGCGTCCGAAGAAGGCGCGTTTGCTCTACATATATGGTGATTGTAAAGGAGAAAAGAGACGCCTACTTCTGCAGCCCTTAAGCGAGCACGGCGCAGAACGCGCGTTTGTTCTCCGCCGTGCGTTCACTCCCCGTGAAAGACGCGCCCCTCGCGCCCTTTCACTCGCACATACAGCGTTCGGCGCGCGGCGACGATTTCATCTCCAAATGACGTCATACGGAACCTCACGGCGACGGCGACGGCGACGGCGACGGCGACGCCGACGGCAGAAATCTGCTTTTGAGTGTCCATATAATTGCTATCGCAATAAAAAAGAAGGTGGCCCAAGGTTAAAGAATTACGTGTAATACATTTAAGATGTTAAGCAAGGTAGAATACGTAAGAAAACGTTATTAACCGTTTTCTAAATGCCATGGCCGACTCACACACAGGAAAGAAATATACAAAAATGAGGCAGACTCAACTGCAGTTTACATCTACTTATTAAGAAGCATTCCAAGCACCTCAGCGCGGTGGCTGCTCGCGGGAAATTCTTAAGAATGTTCTATATTCCACAGGTCGACGATCGCGGCGTTAATAAAGAATGAGAAAGAAAGAAAGAAAGAAAGAAAGAAAGAAAGAAAGAAAGAAAGAAAGAAAGAAAGAAAGAAAGAAAGAAAGAAAGAAAGTGGTCCATGGCGTAATCGCTCTAGTACTGAGCTTGTGTGCCAGAGGTCCTCTGTTCGAATTCGGCCGTCGGACAATATTATGCACTAATTTATTCATTAATTGATTTAATTACATACATATATCCGCATCAACACGGGTACCCAGTGGCACGTGCGCAGTGGCCCCAGGGTCCCCTTCCCAGTCGCACACAATTTTAGACTGCCCCATTTTCGGGATCGGCCCACGAAAGCTTTGACGCGAGATGCATTCGCAAGAGACAGGCTTGACTCTCTGAAGAATGCTTCGCATTACTAATTGGCAGTTTCGTACGCAGGCGAATTACCGAAAGTAATAGCAAGGTCTCGCGGTCTGCCGAAGGCGTCTCAGAACGCTGACGTGGGGCACCGCTGGCGGCGTCGCGGGCGTTGCCCCTCCCCGGTGCACGAGACGAGAATGAAGGAATACCGTCGGCATTCGCCGGCGCCTATAGACAGGATTTTTCTAGATTTAGCTCGAAGTTCGCTGTTTGCTCCACTCAGATTAGTGCGTGCAGCCCTCGGTGTGGTTGCACATAGACGCTCAGCAAGAACGCTATGATGTGTGTGCACACAACGCTGTCCTGACTCCGGCAGAGCCGATTAGCCAATCGGCTCTGGCAGAGCCGATTAGCCAATCGGCTCTGCCGGAGTCGCTCTGCCTCGTCGCTTCTGCAACCTGACGCCGTTGAGCGTCCCTGAGGCTCTTATAATCCTCTGGGCGCGAACCGTACTACGTGTAGGTCCAATACCATGACCGTACGGCAGCGCGAATCCGCCTCTAGCGTTTGTAGGATTGCAAACGCAATCAACTTGCAGCTACAGCAACGCATTACAAAACGTTACGTGTGCGGGATAATGGTTGTTTCGTTGAACCCTAAAACGTTGAACACAAGGAGGTTTGGCACTCAGTTTACGTATCAGCGCATATCTAGAGAAACAAAGGTTAGTTTATATAAATAGCAATTCTCATGGGCCTAGGTGGCGCATGGAGGAGATTATGGCGTTGAATGAGCCCGCACAATATAACTCTAAACTGCCAATCTCTAACGATTGATAACTCAATCTGTCCTGACTGGGCGCTTACAAATATTACTTTTTCGTGCCAAATTGTAGCCCTTTTATTAAAAATTTAATTCTCGAATTTTAAGTGCCAAACGACGATCCCGTTAATCAGATCGTAGTTTTGGCACTATTATAATACGATCCGCGTCACAGTGGTGGGAGGGGGGGGGGGGACAGCGGATTAATTTTGACCACCTGGGGTGTTATTAACATGCAACCGATTGGCGGTGCACGAGTGTTCTTGCATTCGGTACTCGTCGGAATGCGGCTGTCACGGCCGGTATCGAACCCACGTCCTTTTTCGCAGCAGTGCTACGCTATACTATACGCTACACTATACGCTACGCTATAGCCACTATGGGTGATCACGCTTCAATTGAGCGAGATCATAAAATAATGTATTACATATAAGGCATTCGAAGAAAGCGTTTCGAAGTTCATGATTCCGGTAAGATCTCTTTCTATCCTTCACGTCGCCGTGGCGAAGAAAACAAAACAATAATGCACACAAAAAGGAGATATTTATAGGAGGGATTTCGTAGTTCGATATCTTACGTAAAACTACATTCCTGGCTCGAAGTGACTGAATCGACAGTGACATACGAGCATATATACAGGGTGTTTCAGCGAACACTTTCAAAATTTATTTAAGGTTGCCTGTGGTAGATAGTCCCATTCTAGTTAATGAGCTGGTCTACTCGAAGAGGCGGACATTACATGCGCAAAAAATTTAAATGCATAATCGACTAATCAACAAAAATTCACTAATTACGTTTTTAACTAATTACCTGATGGCCCATATTGCAATTTACAAATTGTAGCCGTGGAGTTCGCAAGGCGGATCCACTTGGAACGAATTCTCGGGATGACACCAGTTTCGAGATATTAATTTCCGAACTTTGCGGAGAAATGCATGGGCAGTTCTGTATTTCTATCCTGTCTGTATTTCTATCCTAAAAAAAATGTGCATGCCCTTAAACTAACTCTTACGGCCTAGATTTCTTTCGCTTGAAGAAAAACATTCGAATTGTATCCAGAAATGCGAGGTAGGAACGTGTAAAATTACTCTCACACAATTTGCTACCAACGGTGAGATCTGTAAACTCGTGCAAAGAAAGCTGACGCGGCCGTCTAACGCAAAATAATGCCTTCGTATGCGCATGTTTCACACTGACCAAACTCAGACTTGGCAGGAGAGGGGTATCGCATCGCTTGGCAGTCTGCAAAGCAGTCGGTATTGCAAAGATGGAGACTTGGGTGCAGCCACACGAGTTTCTTGGAGGGTTCACCCTCATTGGAAGCACCAACATGCGCAAAGCGTTCTTTTCCGAGTCGGAGATGGCGACAAGCTGACGAATTTTTTTTTCCTGGATGACTGCAAATGACGTAAAAATCAGCACTGCTCTCGCTTCGGCGTCCCGTTTGGATTTATGAGCTCAAGAAATAGCGACAACGGGCCAGAAAACGTCAAAATCAGCGTCATTTCCCAAACGCGAAATTCGCGTGCAATAATGGCGTGCGCAAATAAACGATTTTACAGTGCGCCTCTTCTCTGTCCCACTCTAACCGCTGGCGGACTGCGGCGAGGCAGCAATCACCAGGCGACCATCGAAGCATTAAAATAAAAATCGGCCGAATGAATGGTATTATACCAGCACACGCGTCACAGCTGTCGCGATCATTGCATACTCACGGGCATTTCGGGTCGACGGCGGTGACAACGGAGTGCTTCGTTCGTGTCCGTCAAGGCACCCTTTTTTTTCCCACTTCCACGACAAAGCCGATTGCCACCGTCGTCACCTATACCTTGGCGTGTATTCGTGTGGGCGAGTTATTGGCAGTTGCACCGGGAAGCAAAACTGATAAGAACCCTGTTTACGCTTCTTATCAGTGGCCACGCCGAGTCCGAAGCAAGAACTTTAGTTTTATCTTTTTTAGTTTGTGTCTCCTGCAAGCATATAGTCTGCTCGTCTCTGCCGCTTCGACCGTCTTTCTTTCTTTCTTTCTTTCTTTCTTCTCATGTCTGGTATCATTTCCCTGTGAGGACGTAATAAGCGCCGGGCAGATATGACCGCTGTCGTTTCTGTCAGCATCGGCTTTTCGTACCACCTAAATCGACTTACGGTGCACTTTCGTGCCGTCTGATTCTATATAATTGACGGAAGGAAAGGCTATCACCGCAAGTGAGAAGAAATGGCGACATCCGGACTAGGTAAGTCCCTTGCCGATCGTATACAACGCTTTCCCGAGATTTAAGGTGACGTGCGACGACCTATAGCGCTGAGCAGCGTATACACTTCTTTTCCACTCTATATCCAATGCGAGCGGCAGCGTTTGAGATAAGGACAACGCATAAAAGAACCACTAAACACGTCGAGAAGCACTTGTTGAAGTTCGATAGTTAACTTACCCGTGACATAAGTGTACCACCCTTCCTCGCCTTCAACGTACGCTTGCGCACGTACACTCTATAACAGTTGAAGCGCATCACTGAATGAAAAAAAAAAAGTCTTGTAGAAACGATACGAAAGAACAAAAGGACAGAAAGGTTACTGAGTTGAAATGTATTCGGGGATGGTTTCTGTAGCTCGACAACACGAGGACAAAGAAGGCCGATTGACAAGACATGCGCTGACCGGACAGCACATGTCCTGTCAGTCACTCTTATTTGTACTCTTGTCGCAGCGCTATACACCGAAGCCAACTATGAATGCGAAAAAATACGCCAGACAAATGTCACTTCTCCGTCTATCCCCTAAAAAAATACATAAAAATAAAAGCATCCGAGGACATGTAAACACTTCTTATGAGTTGTAAATGCAAAAAAAAAAAAAAAATGTCACAGTTTCGCCCTAAGGGCGAATCAATGAATGCGATAGCAACACAGCAATGTCATATGAAGTAAGGTGAGCGGCTTTGCTAGCAATATGAATTGTAGTAAACATGAGCTGATTAAGTAAGCAGGTGTGCTGCGGCGTAAGTAGACCGACATGAAGAGAGACTCGATGACCACGAGAAGGCGCGTGTGAAACGGTGGTGTTGATGAGAAGCGCTTCCCGTGGACAGCGCGTGCGAAGGGACACACCTGTAGCGCTGCACTGCCGATCCGGGCAGCATTGCATGTGTAGCGTGCGTTGGAAAATGTGGCCCGACTATTACTAACTGAATGAACAAGCGTGGTGTGAGCGCGCACAAACAAACATGAATAGATCGCACTGAATGACTGCAGACAACGACCGTCAAAACTCTGGCAGCAAGCGGATACGCCGCAGCGGCGAAGGTACGTGCGGTCTATCGCTTCAACGGAAACTGAGCGGCGAATGCACGCGGCGCATAAAGGTCAGAGCCGTGTGGAGATAAGAGACGGTGCTAGCGAGCGACGAGCGCGGTTGTTGGCAGAGTGGAAGTGCGCCCCCCCCCCCCCCCCCGCTCCCTCCGGCGCTGGCTTCCCGCTTCCTTGCTTGCGCGTGGGAGCTTGAGTGCGTTCGCTCTCCGTGATAGCGTGCGTCCCCGCACGCTTCCGCTCGGGCATACGGCACGCGGCGAAGATTTTATCTATAGGGAACCTCACGGCGACGGCGACGACGACGGCGACGCCGACGGCAGAAATCCGGTTGAAGTGTCCATATAATTGCTATCGCAATAAAAAAATGGAGGAGGCTTAAGCTTCGCCTTTAATTGTGCAACGCGATAGCATTCGAAGATCCCTGAACGCCTGTCAGGCTTCCCGGCAACTGGTGCTTTTTTTCTCCACCTTCGCCTCAGCGCGCTGCTGCCGGAGGAGGAGGAAATAAACTTTATTGGAGAGCGCTGCCCGTTTTACGCTGCCGAGGAGGCGAGCGCCATCTGGATGGTGTTTTTGCAAGTCGCCTACCCGGCCGCGCCGCTGCATGAATGACAGAAATGCTAGAAAAGGGGCTTGTGTTTGAGTTTACTCGTAACAGAATTATGCTTTCTCGTATATTCAAATTATAATCTGACGCTATCATGTCTTTAGGTTGTGCTTAAGTCGTACTTTACGATCTTTCTGACGCATTTTACTTTAAGAAATTCAATTAGTTCCCCAGCGCCTCTGCGCCACACGGAAGGGCCTGCGTGGTCGGGGTGGTTCGGGATGATTTTCTCAGCCGCGGACGCCGATGCCGGATTTTCTGTGACAGGGGCCTTTAACGCTATCTCGTTAAAATATCGACTTGAACGCCGCTGAGTGGTGTTTCGAGTTTTGGGCTGCGAGGAATGTGTTCAAGTTTTGCTGCGGGGTACGTTATTGAGTTTTGCCATTAAATTGGTGCGGATTATAATTTTTTTTTTCAATTTCTATGTTATATAGCCTGTCGGTTCTACACGATATTGTTGAGAAATCAGAGACGCCGCATGCCACCGACGTCCTGGGCACCGAGAGACTAAGCAAGCGGCAAAAGTGGTAATAAGGGGCACGTGCAAAATGTCTGATGTGCGTTTTCAGGAGTTCCACCGTAATGTGAGCTTGCGTTGGATGGTCCCGAGCAATCGTAATAGTTGCCTCTGTTGACATGCATCTGGGCAAACCAAGGCAAACTCTGAGTGCTTGATCTTGTGCTGCCTGCAGAACACCAATATTTGTCTTGCAAGTGTTGCTCGGTACAGGTAGACTGTACCTTAGAAAACCGAGAAAGAGAGCTCTGTAGAGTTTCAGCATTGCGTCTACTGACATCCCCCACGTCTTTCCTGCCAAGTATTTAAACAACTGGGAAGTTGCTGTCAGGAGCTGTTTCACGTAGGCCACGTGCGGGCTCCAACAGTGGTCTCGGTCAATGATTACGCCAAGAAACCTGTGGGTTCTGACATAGGAAATGGTCCGCCCATTGATTGAGATGACATAAGGCGTCATTCGTTTGCGAGTAAATGCCCCTAGTGCGCATTTTTCTGGTGATATGCTGAAACCTTGTTTACACAAGTAGCTCGCTGTCATAGTTGCTGCTCTTTGAAGCAGCGCACGTTTCTGAAGACGTGTGACTGCCGAAGTCCAGACACAGATGTCGTCTGCGTATATTGAAATCTTGACGGTAGTTGGCAAGTATTCAGCAAGTCCAAGAAGAGCGAGGTTGAATAGCGTCGGGCTGAGAGCACCGCTTTGAGGAACGCCCCTGCTGGTATAGCGTCGCGTAGTTGGGTCATGACATTAACCGGGCAGCGCGCGGGCAGCTCGCCCGCGCGCTGCCCGGTAATGTTAGTGCTAGATACTGGCAAGAAACTTGTTGATGCTAGATACTGGCAAGTTCACCAGAATGGAAAGGGAACGGTAAGAAGCACGTTCAAAGAAGGCATGCTGATGTTTGTGTTAGCACCGAACAATAAATGTACTGGATTAACAAAAATTCCTCGCTGAGAAGACCGATAAACAGACAGCGCGACGCAACTTGAGAAATAACGATATTGAAACGTCCAATAATTTAGAAGCGAATAAAAAAAATGATTGAATCGTCGCGATGGCACATCACGAGTCACCGTATATCGTCGAAGTACCTAGTTATAACAAAATTATTTTTGAACAGCTCTGATAGCTTCCTCGCAACAATGGTTGCTCGTGTACTGTCGAATGTTCATATGCTGTGGTCTCAAGCTCACGGCACGGTGCGAAAACGCGCTCGGCAGCGAAAGCGAAACATTTTGCGCGGACATACACGCAGAAGCGCAGTCGGTCGCTGCATTGAGGCTTCATTCTGTTATGCTCCATTTGGTTATACAGATAGCCCACTATAAGAAAATATTTCACATAGTCTGCTCTGAGCGATTGCCTAACTTTCACGCAAGAAGCTGGTTCGGGGGACTTCATCACGGCGACCGCGCGCAATGGGCGTTCACTGTACGTATTCGGTGAAGAGATAACGCCTGTAAACTATTATGTGCTTTCTGTTTGCCCAAGATTATTATTTTGAAAGTAAGAAACTTCCCTCGTTTGGAGAGTACCTACAGAAATGTACAGGAGGGCTCCTGCGTGTTGTTTTTATCGAGCGCTGACAGCAAAACCTATGAGGAGCGCGCCGCTTTATCCCTCATACTATACGCAAGCGAGGCGTTTCCGACAGATGGCGACTCCGTAAGTCCTCGCCCCCAATAAAGCACACGATCAATTCAGTTTGACAGTTTTAAAAATTAAAGTCAAATTCTGAGTTTTTACACGCCACAACCAGGATATAATTATGATGGATGCCGTATAGTATGGCACTCCGGAATAACTTTCGCTGCCTTTAACGTGCACCCAATGCAGGCTACTCGGGCGTTTTATTGAGAAAGAATGATATGCCCCATTAATGCCGGGCTACATGGAGCGGAAAGACAAGCCTCGAAAGGCAAATATTCCTCTTTTTTTTTTTTTTTTTTTTTTACCGCCAAGAAGTTGGCCCCGCGAAATGCAGATGGCGTTGCCGTGCCTCCACAAGCCGCCATTGCAGGAGATATGGGCTTCTACGGCACCTTCGCTAGCATGCGTAAATATACCTTGCCGCAGCTTCGGCGAGGAGCATGAGAAGAGGCAGGGGAGGTCTGCGTCTAGTAATTGGTTGAGCGCCGTCCATTGGTATTTTCTCTCCATTTTCTCTATTTCTTCTTTTTTCCGCGTCTCGGTGCAGTTGCCGCCATGACAGTTGGCCGTCGAGTTGCTGCGGCGAGGCATTCCCAAGGGATTTGGTGTGTTTTGGGTAACGGCTAACGGCTATGGCTAACGGCGATGACGGCTACCCGCGTCATTGAAGAACTCTGTTTTTGTTTTGTTTTATGTCAGGGATTGCTTTTAAGTGTGCTGAAGGTGCAAAACTGCACGAACATAGCTTATTTCTTTGTTCACGGGCTGCGGAACTCAGCGATGGTTAAGCTTATAAGCACGGGTAGACTTGGGCGAGGGTTGCTTTCTCGGTTATCGTTCAGATATTTTCTCCTAATTGCGCTACCGTCAACCAGCACCTCTGGGTCAGCCAGTGTATGATGCTATCGAGTGCATAGGCTGTCTGCTGTCATATATAGTGCTAAAAACGTAGCGCACGTTATTGTGCTACTGATAGTGCGTAGCTTTGTCAGTCCATGCCTTTTTAGGCGTTGCAAATATATTTTGCGACGACAAGCTGCACTTGACAAGTGTAAATCATTTTCACTATTATGAGTAGGCTTTATTGCTGGAAAGGTACACGTTGGGATTCTGAACTGGGCATCGCGCAGTGCTGTGCACGCATTGACGGGAATGCGTAAAACCCGTGCCACACGGGCAAAGTAAAGTGCACCTTGAGCGAGTGCACTTCAGCGCGCTCAGGTGTCACTGTGGCGGCCCACTGCTACACGAGAGAGAGAAGTGTTCTTCCAAATTGATGGCCATGGCGATCGGGAGTCAGACGGGAAAGCATATATTTGTTAATATACAAATTTGTGCACGAAAACAGTTTATTATTGTTAGAAACAACATTTACAATCCACCTTTACAAGCGCCGGCAACGACGGCAACTTGACCAGCAACAGTCAAAACGACTCGATCAGCCAAACAACTGCGCAGCCACTACAGGGCGTCGTCGTTAACAGCCTGAGAGCGAGAGTACACTTTTGCTCTTCTTCTTCTTTTTTTTTTTTTGCGGTGTGGCACATTTTATTATCATGTAACGGTAGCAATTCAAAACAATGTTATTAAAAATTACTCCTGACTCTTCTTTCAATAATACTTATTTTTACTCATTGCTAACGAGGCTACACACTTCGTCGCAGTGAAGTAGTTCGCCGAACATACTCGCTGCCGAGTGCGTTCTGCAGCGAGTGTCACTAAGCGTGAATTCCAGTGTGGCAGCCTGCGAATGACACTATACAGCCGCCAAGTGCACTCGCTCAAAGTGCACTTTACTTTGCTCGTGTGGCACGGGTATTCGATTGGGCACGTCGAAACTACGTTGTACTAGTGAACTACATGCAAGCATTGTTCCGTGCCCTACACGACTCGGAGTGATTAAAACGTCGTGGTTGAGCGTGCCAACATTCAGAGCCCTTCCCCTGTCGAGAAAATGGCGGTAAGCGAAGCTGTTTAGCAAGACGACGCTGTCGCATGCACTCCGCTTCGTTTGACCTAAACTCAGGGTCGGCGGCTCTTCGCTGACGTTTGGCCTCAACACAGCGCTCCCGCAACTGCGCCACACTGATTTTATTATTGTTAATCGTGATGTAACTGACGAGCATGTGACGTTATTGATGCCGTCACCTATCAGTCATGTCAGCCATACATTCGTGCCCTTCCAGGCCAATTTTGGTATATACCATGTGAACGAGACGCAAGTTTTCGACAGGTTTTCGTTAAGGTTTTAGCGTGGCACCACCACCACTACCACTGCCCGCATTTGTGAGGCAATACAAGCTTTGCTTGATGTCACAAAAGAGCGCGTAATCCAAGCGCGCACCGCGTGTTACGTAAGCCAGCGAAAGAACACGCCGGTCCCGCGGCAACTTCAACAGAGGGGGAGAGCGCATACGCCTCAAGCAACAACGCTAACAACGGCGCCGAAACGTCTGGAACTTGGAAGAGACTCGACGGAGCGACGTTAACCGGAGAGAGAGAGAGAAGACACGCGCGCGCCGAGACACCTTCTCACCCGGCGGGTCGAGAGAGAGATAACTACAGCGTGTACGCGCGCGCCAACAGCATGAGTCATCATCACCCCCCCCCCCCTCGACAACACTCAGACGGCGGTCGAAGGTATGAGAAAAGAGTAGAAGCTTCCCAAGCTTTGGCCATGCTACGAGATCACGACACCGATAAGAATGTTCGAGAACGCCTGTGGAAGCTATATAACCGCCGTGCGAGAATCGTTTAGTAGGAATCCAGGAATCCAGGAATTCAGGAGTTCAGTCCGCACCGGTGAAGTGATGTAACGTGAAGACAGAGCGTCTGCGGAAGAAGGGGATTCCCCGGCAAGCTAGTCGACGGGTTCTTCGAGCGTCTGCATTTCCGGAAGAAGTTCCTTCTTCGAGATTTGCTTCCAAGTTACGCCGAGATCGTCCGACTCCAAGACCAACCAGCACGGTGAATACGATTGGACACTTACCCCCGTATTCAGAAATGCAACTTCGCTTCAAGTCCGTGCTTGACTTGAATTAAGTGACGCCTATTGTGAACACGCCGAAGCAAACGCAATGAACGTCCAGGGCATGTTCACAATAGGCGTCACTTAATTCCAGTCAAGCACGGACTTGAAGCGAAGTTGCATTTCTGAATACGGGGGTTAGTGTTCCTATATATTTTGTACTTTACGTGTTGGACTCTTAGTGCTTGTCGTGAATTATTTTCTTGTGTTTAATACCCATCTGATTTGTATTGTGTTGTGTCTAGCCTAAGTGTGCTAGTGTGTGTGTAACTGCCTTGTGTGAAGAATATATTTTGTTGTGTTTTGACAACTCTGGGCTCTGACTCGGTCTTTGGACAGCAACCGGCGTTCGCTGGCGCACCAGAGGGCCCACTCTTAATTGTCCTTGCTTTCGTGGGATTATTTTCGGAAGCTGATAAGTCGGCTTTGGAATTTAGTCCGGCGTCTGCGCCTCGTTCACCGGGGTCTGTGACACTTGAAAAATTGGCTGGCTGTGGCTTAACTCTGGGTGTGCGTAGCGAGAGGTATGGTTAATCTTATTGTTTAGCTTGGTTCTCTCTATACGGTTGCATCCTTATCGTTTAGCTTCGTACGTCTGAGTGTTTAGGTTTGGTTATTACCTCTCGTTAAGTTATGGTTACATTAAAGACTAGACATTTTTAAAGTGTAACGCATTTACTTTGAAAGTCTTCATATTGTTGTTTCTGAATTGCCACAAAGACTGCCCGATGGTCGGTGAGGTGGGAGGATAAGGGGTTGTCGTTCAGTGACTTGAACACGTTTCAGGTGCCAGCCTCATCTGAATCCACTCGCCTGGGCGCTTCGTACTTACAACGCTTCTCGAGCCGTGCGGCTCGTTCTTTCTCCGTCTCCTCGGCTCGCTGCCTCCTCTTGGTTTCTTTCCGACGACGAAGCCTGGCTTCTTTCAGTCTCTCCGACTCACTTGCCATATCTGCCGACGAATCCCACCGAGCCGCCCCTTCTGCATATACGATGCAACGCTGGCTCCTCCTCTGTTGCAACGCGGTTTCACCGGCTCCTCCTCTGACGTCGTGCCAGATGCAAGCGGTGAACGCTTGCAACAAAACTGTGGCGGCGGCGGCGCGTCGCCGCGCCGTGGTAACTTGAGCAGACGACGCCAGATGGCGCGGCGAGTGGCGCTGCCAGCTGCAGCGGTTGCTAGGCAACGGCTCAGCTCGCGGTGCGGCCACCCGCCACAGCGAAACTGCGAGAATGTGGCCAATGTAGCTCTCGCTACAGTAAGTACTCCTGCTTTAACTTGACCAAATCCATTCATCTGCCTATGGAAACAGACAATGGCGGGCCTTTCGACATTACTGTTACTTGCCATATATGGAAATGCAGAATTATCATTTAAGCACGCGGACATTCATGGTAACCGAACACGGGAATATTTTAAACAGAGAACAAGAAAGTCAATGTACAATAACGAAAGACACGTTGGTGCATATCGGAATGGTTGTCGTGCGTCTAATAATTGACCACGCTGAAACAATTTTAACTAAGCGTCAGTGGTTCGATCCCACTATCTCCCAACCACTGGTTCGTGATTGGGAATGCCCATTGGAGCCGTATAACACACGTACAAGCCTACATGCTATCGCTCGAGCATAACCACTGCAGTCACTCTGGTAATCTTTGTAGGTTTGTCACAAATACTTCGTCATTGTCTTATTAGCGAGCAAATCACAACAGTCTCCCTGAACCGCTTCCGCAGCTACGAAAGCCTCTTAGCTCTATATCTTCTATGCAAAGTCCTTTAAGAGCACAAGCGCGAATGTTGAAGGTCATATTTGGCAAGGACGCGCTTTCTTTAGAGATCGAAAAACCACAATGTCGACGCCGACCCTCATTTCCAAGCAAAACCATATCACGTGAATGTCACCGTGTAGGTATGATGCTGTTGTTGTGATTTGCAGTGAGCCAAGTTGACGTGGAAGAGAGAGATTCATTGAAGAGCGGCACACGCCTGTTGGCCCCCAGTGCCGCACGCCCAGTGGCACATATGTGGCAAATCTGTGCACATGTTTAACAGCGGAGCTATTTAAGCCAGCCGTAATGTGTGCGGCCTGCCACTGGGTTGCCTAGCAACCGAGCATAGCGCGCAACCACGTCACGCGCTATGCTCGGGAGAGAGAAAGAGAAAATGAGAGCGAGAGAGAGACAGAGAGGCAGAGAAACAAATTGTAGCAGCACCAACAAGGCAACGCGCAGAGGTGCTGCCGACGCCGTCCGCGCTTCTACGTTTCTCCGCATTAGCGCCGAACGCTCGCGGTGTCCGTGACTGCAGCAGGCGCCTCTGGCGGCGGCTCGGCCGAGCTCCCACCAGCTGCGTGCTACTGCGCATGCGCCGTGACGTCATCCCGGCGTGTCGTCTGCTGCGCGCCGCCCGTACACTGTGCATAGTTTCGGCCCACTTCCCCTACGTGTGCTCGGACTGCAACTGCTTCGCGAGGCGTTCCCCGATGCCCCGGACCACGACGAAATGCTTATACACTTCGCATAACGTAGCATCACTTGGCATTACTTCGTATAACTTAGCATCACTTCGTATAGCTAGGACCAGCTAGAAACCGATCCGCTCCGCTGTGTCGTTAGCCTTGCAAGCTACCCCGAATTTTTTTCGACTGCGTTATCACTGGGATCGGCCCACGACAACGGCAGGATACGGCTACATACCCGTTACGGAAAACTGGGTTGAACTCGACAAGATTACTTCGCAAGAAATATTATTAAATAAACAAACAAATAAATAAATTATTTATTAATTCAAATAATTCAAAAAGAGTGGGGGGAAATTTAATTCTGGGGTTTTACGTGCCAAAAACACGACATAATTATGAGGCGCGCCATATAGTGGGGGACTCCGGGTTAATTTTGGCCACCCGGGGTTCTTTAACGTGCACCTAATTCAAGGTAAACTGGTGTTTTTTGCATTTCACCCCATCGACTCGATGCCGCAACCTCGGTCACAGAAGCGCAATACCAAGAAGCGCAAAACGCCAACATGACGGGCAAGAGCGGGAAAAGAAAGATGAGTTTCTAACTCACTGCATAGAGATTTCCTTTTTTTTTCTTTTTAAATTTTAGCCTTCACCGAAACATGGCCGCCTCGATTCGATCCTCCGCCCTCGGGCTTGGCAGGACAATGCCACGGAAATTACGCCACGAAGGCGGGCTGACAACATTTTAGCGCTGGCGAACAAGGACACAGGAGACAGCACGATTTGCATCCTGCCGTCTACGTCTATCTTCTGTCCTTGTCCAGCAGCGAGCTAAAACGTTATCCTAGTTCGAATACCGACACGGCCCAACATTCAGCGGTGAGTTCGACATATTTTCCCCGGAAAATGCCTCGCTCAGCGCAAACTTGAAACGCTTAACAATGCGCATTCCGCCCTGTGACGATGAATGAAGGTCGACGACGCAATGACGCCCACGGCACGACGACCCTGAATTCGAAGACACTGTCTTCTCGAACGAACGAAGTTTACGGCATCGATCTGCATTCTGCGTGTTGTAGTGTATCGTTTGTTGTAAATAGTGTATATATTGTATACAGGTGTTCATTTCTACATGAAATCCCTAAGTGGCAGGCTCCAATGAATTCTTGATACAATTAAGAAGGAGCTTTAACGCTGCGCCAGCTATGACTTCCCTATTAAGATACGTGTGATGCGCCCAGATGTTCTAATTGGATAACTAACTGCCGAAACGATTCGAATGAATCTAAAGAAAAAATAAATTGCGACTGTATTTGTAAATTCCAATTTTACAGCACCAGAAACACCACTCTATACCGTGCGATTATCAGAGGAGGTGTGATAAGCGGGAAGAGACGCAGAAACTAAGGACTTTTGCTAACGTGGCATTCAAGTTCCCTCATCAGCTATAGCAGCGGAGTAGTGGATTTTCACGGCTTCTGGGCAGGCCTAGGTAATTTCTTTATCGGTAACGATTGGACTACATTGAATTATTAAAAAGACGTTAAATGCCGAGCTTATAGAGTTTGCAAAAAAAAAAAAAACATTTACTGTGATACAAAATGCGAAAAAAAAAGCTTCTTCTTCTTTCTGGGGTTTTACGTGCCAAAACCAGTTCTGATTATGAGGCACACCGTAGTGAAGAGCTCCGGATTAATTTTGACCACCTGGGGTTCTTTCATGTGCACTGCAACGCGAGCACAAGGGCGTTTTTGCATTAGCTTCAATATGAGTGACGTGACATTGACGAACCGGCGCCGAATGCAACGCTGGAATTTTGACCACGTTATCCTGTTTTTATAATCAGACCATTACTACGAAATTGAAGGAAATACAGCCATGAAAAAAATTATTTGTCTATGCTAACTTGTTGTTTCCATTAATCCACCCATAAGGCCTCGAATTTTTGCGAAAATTGCCGAAACTCAAATAAACTAAAGCACCAAGTTTGCCAAAAACAGACATGGCAGTTCTATAAACTGCATTGGTTAGAGCGTATATTAAGCAAGCAAATGTTGCATATTAGTTGACGACTTTCCTGACAATTTTTACAACGTTTACGAGGGTTTTCCAAAAGTTATACTCGCAAAGTAATCGTGTATGTCATCGCAGAGATGAGCATGTAAATATTTTTCTCCGCTTTGGCAGGCTAAGCTCAGGAGCTCGTATCAAAGGCACCGGGATGGATACATTGTTTTGATTGGCATTCACTTCAGCGAATTCATTTAGGCTTGCTGCAGGTAAAGTAAAACAAAAAGAAGAAGAAAAGTTAATATCTACCAACTGTTGGGAGTATAGATGTCCGAGTTCACCCATCAATACTACTGTAAAAATACTGTTGAAAATTCCAAAATTCAAGAAAATTGAGGCGTCAAGATTGCAGCTGTGTAATCACAATATAAAAAGTGATATGGTGGTGTTGTAAACGCGGCCTATTAATATTTATAAAGCAGGCAAAACTAATGTACTGTACACCGCTTTGTAATATCCGCGAGTCGGACTTTTCCAAAATTCGCGAAAACATTCTAACGATTTCCCTTAAGACTTGCAGGCACATACGTCAAATTCGTTCGCTTAGAATTCTTCATCAACCACAGTTTACGGGGCTGTGATCTGTTTTCGGTGAGGAGCTATGAATTTGTAAACATTATGTCTAAATTTTTATACTTACCAATTTTGTTCAACTTAAAAAAAATTGAAGCACTAAATCTAAAATTTGCTTTATTTTTATTCGAATTGTTTTTCCTCTTGTGCAATCGGAGCATTTCTTCGTTGCATATTTATTTGAGCAGAGAAATCGTAACTCACACCGAACTAAAGTCCTTTTTTAACTCGTTTGGTGCAAACAGCCGTTTCGACTGCTGTTTTCAGACTTCACAATCTTCGGATCGGCCCACAATTTTTATTAGATAGATGGATAGCCAGAAAGAAAACTGGTGTGACAATGTTAAGAATGCTATTTGCATTAATAACTTAGCCTTCGCTTTATATTCGTACGCAAGTGACGTTACAACAATGGACTGAAGCCTCAATGCTTTTGCCGCAAGGGACGGCAACAGGACAGCGAATGAGAGAAAGCGTCGGTACCGTCTGGCTCTAGCGTCGTCATCTTCATCAGCAAGCTGATGCAGCAGCTGCTTTTCTGAGCCCATCTGCCGGGACCAATTCCTTTCTTAAAGATATCCCATTAGCCCGGTCTATTGTCAGCTGATTCCACGCTACATACATGCGCAAGTTTCCCAATCTAATCTCACCAGATAATAATCTGCCGTCGTAGGAACTGCGCTTCCCTTGACTTGGTACACGTGCTGTCAAACTATCAGACTCCCGATCACCTGCGCTGTGCATTACACGACCTGTCAAACTAACTCTTCTTCCTGCCCACAGCCTTTGTCCACCAAGGTCGGAAATCGTTGCTGTCACTGTGTACATGTGTAGCCAACGTATTACAGACCTTGCAGGCGATACGCCATCTGACAAGTCGTTTGCAGCTCTGCCGAAGGTATATGAGGCGCACACAGGTAATGTCCTAGCGCAGTGGAATACAGTTCCGAGTATGTAACTGTTTGATTAATGGAGGGATTAGAGATCTCTTTCGTTTCGCTTGGAACATGATAAGCTACAACGATACGTGACATGTTAGACACTGTGCGCATGCCCGTCCTATACCGCAAAATCAGAATCAGCTGAGCAGACGACGAGGCGCGGTTGAGCACATCGCGAGGGGCATTCGGCCTTCCCATTGCCTGAGGAGTCTTGCAGCTTCAACAGTGCTGCAAATGACTCGTTAGATGTAGTATATAGTAGGTGGACTAACTTTAATTATAGCGGCACCATAAGTGCTGCTATTCTAAATTAAAAAACAGCTATTTTGCATTGAAAGGAAATAAAAGAGACAGCAATCTGTGTTTTCACCTACATACTGGAAGGGGAGAAAATGGCCTATTCAAACTAGACTATCAGCGACCTGCGTCTGCTGCCCGTGCAGTCCACACCAACGTATTCCTGACTCTTAACGTTCAGTTTCTTCAAATACTCACTTAATAAACGGATTCATGCGGTAGAGAGATAATAGCTCTCAATCGGTGCTTATATAAAGCATGTACTGCGCTCACAGTTACCTAGGAGACATTTGAACAAAATTTCATTTTTCTTCTGTTGGTTCGTGTAATTCGTTCATTTCTCATATTTTTCAGCAGAGGGGAACTTGGAACTCCGACGTGGATACAGTAGAATAAAGCTGATTACCTTCTTGCTGCGCGATTCCAAGAGAATTCACCTCCGTGTGGCTAATTACGAAATTTTATTCGGGCACTCGGGAAACCGCTCGATGTTACTCCATGAACAAAGAGCTTTGAAAGCGTAATTGCGTTTCGCGTCAAGGGGCACATTACGCAATAAAATAACGATTACGAGTGAAACATGCGCAGGTGACAAAACCATTTGTTCTAAACGAAGAATTAGCTGGTTTTGCTCGCGTCTCCTCTAATCCTCACTATTTCAACCTGCAACAATAAATATTTTCCTGAACACGCCAACAGAATGAAAGTGCAGTAACTGCAGAAAAGGGGGAAAACTAGTTTAAGGGACTGATTATCGTTGATAACCGTTCAAAAAAGCCCACTTTCCACCTTCGCGACAGGTCCAGTTGATGACTGGGCTTTTGTGAACATGCATATTCAACTTTCAAAACGTGCACCCAGCACAAACTGTGCTGGTGAAACACTTCGCAACATACATCTTTTAGCACGCTTTCTTGTTTGACAGCAATCAAACAACAAGAAACTTTTATTTTCACTCTGGAAATGTTACGCGACGAAAATCTAAAAACCGAAAAGAGGCCCCCCTTCTGCAAAATTAATCCCTGGGGAATGAAACCGGCTGTGCATTGACACTGTGGCCTTCAAAATTGTGGCACGGCGTCGCGATCACCGAAGCTCATTACGCGTGCGCGCACACACTGGCCACTGCATGGCTGTATCCTGTCAGTAGAATCCTAGCGTTGCAATCATACTGTCAGCGTCTATGGGAGATCCGTGTTAGTACACGGATTACTGTAATCATCCTGCTTGTGACTTCATATGTTCTTGTGACGGTTTGATGCGAGAGCATCAAACGGACCACTGAGCGAAAAGGCCGGCGTCTGTAGCACCGAAACGGCACCTAAATTCCCATTGGCTGCGGCGCCACGTCACATGAGCACCTCGACAGAGCAGAGCGGGACAAAGGAGACACCTACTGCATGCTTGCGCGCCAGGCGTTGCGTGAGGGTAGAGGGCATCTCCGCGACGTAATTTGCTTTTGTGCTTCGATGCCTAAAATGACGTTTTGTAAAGAAAGTAACTGGAACGCCTGTGCATTTCTCCGCAAAGTTCAGGGAATTAATATCTCGAAACTGGTGTCATCCTGAGAATTCGTTCCAAGTGGATCCGCCTTGCGAACTCCATGGCTAGAATTTGTAAATTGCAATATGGGCCACAAGGCAATTAGTTAAAAACTTAATGAGTGAAGTTTTGGTGATTAGTCGATCATGCATTTCAAGACGGTTTAAATCGGACATCCAGAGCATCAACGAGGTCTGGCGTCATGCTAATTAACGCTTTATTTCGCTCGCATTTACCGTTAAATCGCCACCAATTTTTTCGATACCGCTGTTTTAGTGCGGTTTCGATTCTCTGCACCTAGAGCGGACGCCGTGATGTTCATTGCTTCTAGCGTGAAAGTGTGCATACGGTTTCCACCACCTCTATCTAAAGATCATGTTGTTTAACTATCCTCCAAATATCGATCCGTATAAATAAAGAGGAAAAGGTTATGACACGTATGGGGGAGGGGGGGGGGAGATTACGATCGCTGCCGCTTCATTCATTCCTTGCATCGACGTCGTGCTAACAAGACGTGTTTCGTTTCGTGTATTTCAGCTCTCTTCGATTTTTTCACCGCCGACTTCCGGATCTACTGCGATCTTTAAATCAACTGGCAATGAATATAGTTATCTTTTTTTTTCTATTCTTGACATCTTTCACTGAAGAAACACTTCTTTTTTTTCCTTTTTTCTTCTTTCTTTTTGTCCGGGTGAGCTGTTCGATCGGTGAAGATATTTCCGTAGCCTATCACACACCTGCTTTAAACCCTCCTCCCCCCTTTTTTTATTCTTCTTTATTTCCGGCCGTCAAGCATCCCGCGCGTCTCTAGCTTCGAACGTGACTGGAAGGCTTCATCAATTTGCCGTCAAGGGCGCATAACCTGCTCATCTCATAGATTTTTAATATATTTCTTTAGGTATTTTTCATCTGCGCAGTCGGGCGTCTCGGCACCTGGAAGATTCGCCGCAGTGACACTTCGGGCAGAAGGAGGCCCCGGGGTTATGATTTCCTGAAGAGGGCATTCGAGTCACGGTAATAACCCCCGCGTTAATTTCTTTTTTTATTATTATTCTTATTTGTACACATTTCTACGCTCCTTATCCTTTCGACAAAAATATAGCGTCCTGCGGAAATTATGTTTCTCTGGCGAAGCAGGGGTGTGCTTTATGGAAGTGCGGCGGAATCAAACGCATGCAGTCGCCATTTCGGTAGCGGGGGAGAAAATTATGTCCGAAACTTGCTATGTACTTAGGGAGTGCGGCTTCGTCCTAATGTGGGTTCGTCCGTTGATTATCATCTAATGTTGATATGTTGATCGTCTTCGCAGCGAAAACATGGACGCAAGAACAAACAACACACACACACGCACACACGCACACACGCACACACACACACACACGCACACACGCACACACACGCGCACACGTACGCACGCACACGCAAAATTTCAACAAACTGTATTTCGGGATCGGCTTTACTAGAATAACGATATGTATAAGACACCGCATTTTAAGCAGGACGAAATCAGATACTGTAAGGTTAATCACAGAAACCGAGCGGACGTTCTGTGCCGCTGACCAATGCATCAGTCAACCTTCCTTGTAACTGTCCGCTAAATAACTGCGTTGTTTGCGCATGCCTTGAGAGGTAGCGACTTCTGCAAATCACTACTGAGCTTTTCTTCTCTTATTTGTTTATTTGTTTCAGGAAAGTAAATAAATTTTATTTCAGCAATACTGCTACCCTTTAAAGGCTGTGAGCAGGAGTGGGTTACAAGCGGCACCAAAACATAATGCAGATAATACATATTTAGCATAACGTCGCTTGCGCGTGAAAATATACCGGGACTGGTTTCGTGTACAAATACAGTGTTTATGTCACGTTGGAAAACATACAGAGTAAAACATGCGCATACAAGGCAACAAACTAAATCTTTACATTCTCTTCTTTCTAGGGTTTTACGTGCCAAAGCCAGTTCTGATTATGAGGCACGCCGTAGTGGAGGGCTCCGGATTAATTTACCCCCAGGGATTTTACCCACCTGGGGTAAAATTCACTCACTCACTCACTCACTCACTCACTCACTCACTCACTCACTCACTCACTCACTCACTCACTCACTCACTCACTCACTCACTCACTCACTCACTCACTCACTCACTCACTCACTCACTCACTCACTCACTCACTCACTCACTCACTCACTCACTCACTCACTCACTCACTCACTCACTCACTCACTCACCACCTGGGGTACTTTAACGTGCACTACAACGCAAGCGCATGGGCGTTTTTGCATTTCGCCTCCATCGAAATGCGGCCGCCGCGGCCGGGAAACAAAAAGAAAACAAAACAACTAATGCCTTTTGACTAATTAATTTGTCGACAGATGAGCCTTCAGTGCTGTAACGAAAGCAGCCGAAGACGAGAATTCCACAGCGTCGGCCGGAAGCACGTTCCATTCTCACACCGATCGCGGAAATCTTTTCATTCTTTTCATTCTTTTCATGCTTCCTTATTGTATAAGACAGAGCACTGAAATCGTTTACCAAGTGGTCTTCTTTCGGTACAACAGAACCCGAAATGAAATCCAGTTGTCGATTTTTTCGCGCGATATTTAGTGTGTGTCGTTTCTTCGTGTGTCCGTCTGTAAGTTTCGTGTAAGTCTTTCACAAAATATTTGTAACCGTTGTAAGAATTTAGCGTACGCTATTACCTACTATATCAAAATTATTCTCCTTCATATGTTGGAGCAGAGGTTGTTCTTTGTGAGCAATTGCGCAATTGCAAACATCGTTCTAGTCTTTCTTCAAACTTCCACATTTTCGGTAGTAGTTGTAAAAAAAAAAAAGTCGATCAAAATGCAGCCGCCATGGCCGGCATTGAACCCTCGACCTCGAGAATAGGTTGTGCAGCTTGCTCGGTATGCTGTGGCATTTCTCACTACAATTGAAGTAAAGCTGCGTACTTTATAACGGTGCCAACAGCGAACTTTATAATGGTGCCGAACTAGAATTCATATTTCCTTCTCAAATGAAACGCATCTCATTTAAATTGATCCAGCGTATGTTTAGTAAGATCATTTATGCGTATTACGCGCGTATGAATCGGGAAATCGGGGACGGACCCGAGTTGAAAGCTTTCTTTTAACGTACTCCGATTTGAATATTCAAATGCATGTAAAACGCAGAAACGCTTTCACAAGACAACCGTTGGACCGATTTGAATGAAACTGGTTGCATCTGAGAGTAAAAATTAAATTGTGGTATTGAAGCAGGAATTTTGAATCTCGACCACACATTTTTTTTTTTTGCAAGAAGTTCCGAAAATAGATAAGTTTAAAAAAAGAACAAATAGCACGCAGTTTACAAATCTGTAACTCTGCAGCAATTTACAAATTTCTGCCAGTTCTGTCAACTGCATCTGTTAAAATTTCGATAGAAGACAAATGTGGATATGAATTAGCATCTTACGCGGAACTGTTAAATATGTTAGGAGGTTTTCGCGAATGGTCAACTAACAAATTCGCAGCAATAATTCAGTGCTCTGCAAATACCATAAATTTATTTCCCGTTTTAAATGCCCTAATAGGTAGAGCTTGCCGAATTGTAATACCGTGTTTTATTTCTCAGTTAAATAGCGGTAAACTTGATAGCTGAGCTTTTTTGTTGATTGAGCATTGCGCAATAATTTTTTTTAATATTGACGACCTAAATAAATATGATCTGACTCGGACAGCCACTATATGTTAACTTTTTCTTTTAAATGCGACAAACCTCAACAACAGCTGTGCAGTAAGGGTTGCCGAGAAAAACAATTTCTCCGCTTCCATATATTTAGTCAGGAGCGCACAAGTTAAAGCTTCCCTTTAGCGCTAGTGCGAAGAGATATACCTAGAAGCGCTCACGTCGATCGTCATTTGTTGCGCTGTGCTCTAAAGACACATGTAACTGATTTTTCGTGGTGCAAAGTGAAGTTGCCCGTAACACCTATGAACTTGTCCGAAAGAGGTACCCAATACACACGAACCAATGTATCATTTATACTGAAACATGCAGACATAAAAAGTTACGACTAATAAAAATAAGTTAATCGATGCTAATTAAAAAACGAATTTTCAGGATGTAACTCTCACCTGTTCTTTCTTTTTATTTTTTATTTTTTTTTCTAGAAGTGAATCATAGGAGAGGTTGATGCCTTTATGTCGGTACCGGTTACTCCTTGTCACGTAGTAAAGGAAACAAATATTCGCAAGAACGTGAATAATGCCACAAAATGTGGCGCTCAGTGGAACACCATATGTATAAACACAATATACAGTCGAACAGCACATGAATCACAAAGTTTTGTGCATGAGTCCATTACGCATGCGCATATATAAAGTTAAATGTTTTGAATGGCCAAAACACAGAACACAAGTAATTACACCTAGCGGAAAAAACACGATCGCCACAAAATCAATTTTGAACACAGGACAACATTTATATAACTGATTTAGCATGTTAGGATAAACTGTAATTTAATATTTCCTCAAAATGTATGTGCCTTCGAAAAACTTTTTCAAAGCAAGAAGTGCACTTTTCTGAAGGCCCGCTGTTGGCCATGAACCAAGTATCTTTTTTAGAGTGTATGAACTTCTATCTAAAAGCAACAAATTCGCTTGCAATACCCTACGTGGTGAATCATATTTTGTGCACTAGAGGAGGAAAAAAAAATGATGCACATCGTCGTCTAGGTGGCTACGAGAACACTGCCGACTAGAGGCACGTTTTATCCCGTGTAAAAAGTGTCCCGTAAATGCAGTACCAGGTCGCAGGCGGGGCACAAATATTTCAAATTTTTTCTTTCCTCTCAGATTTGACGTTACAACGCAGAAATCACGTACATAATTACTAAACAAAGGGAAGTGTTTCAACTCGTCCACGGTGTGAGCACGTAAGTAATACACATACAGCCATTCTTGCACTATTTCTTTTTAACTCGCACCGGTGTAACGTGGAAAACGCTAGACGCAACGTCATCAAATGACCAGTGCAAATGTGCAACATGAAACGCGTTTAGAAAAGGAATCGTTGCTTCATAGACGATTAAATTTCGTCACCGAAGATTTCGGGCATCACGGCTAACGAAGACTCACAGTTACAATCGTTACATCCATAAGTTCGCAATCTTTCTTTCACGAAATAAAAAAAAAAAAAGAAAAGAAAAGGTATAGTTCAACTACTTCGAGCACTCTGCTCGGAGTAGTTCCTGATATTAAATTGTCTGCAACCCCCTATGATAGACACAGCTCCCGCAGGCGCCACACATAGCGTGATTAATTTCTATGTAGGGGGAAATTACAACCCCGTTATAGTGAAACTTGCAGATCTCGAGTGCATATAGCGCTGGTACGGACACCTACAGTCAGGCGCATTTTTCGCCCTTTAATATATACCCGTGCCCTTTTGGCAAGAGAAAAGCAATACCACCCCCGCCCCCCGCCCGAAAAAAAAAAAAGAATTTGCCAGGGATGGTATTCTCGGCTGATCACTCTCGAAGATCATTTTAATTTCGCGAGATTTCGCGAGACTCGGTACAGGACGCTTCGAAATATACGATCAACGGTGCTCTCGGCACTGCGACAGCCGGCACAGATATATACGGTCGACACCTGTACACACCTGTCGGCTACATACGTGGACAAGTCCGGAGCCGAATCCCGCGCAATCTTGCGAAAGTGAGACCATCTCCGAAATTTATCAACTGAGAATACACCGCCCGGGAATCTTTGCATGATTGTGACGTTTCGACAGCTGCGTGCGTTACACCGGGAACCTTGCACACTATCAAGCTTTCTCTCACTCTCATTTGTCAAAGTGACGCTTCTCTACCTCGTATACCTTACAAACTTGATACAGGTTTGCAAATCGCCGTGAACCGGACCGGAAACTTTACATAAACACGCTACAGCCATGGTTGCGGTGTGTTTCTATTCCTTGAAATTCAGTGCGACACACATTCGGGTACAGAAAGAGTTTTCCCGTACCCCTGGTAAAATTTGAAAGACAAATGCGTTTCTTATTTCCCGACAACCACATTTCAAAGACGCATTATAACATAGGACCACATATTTTCGATACCGAAAAGAAGAAAAAAAAGTAGTTTTAGAAAGCTACATTCTCGCATTACCTATAGCTGCCTCCGTCCTGTGTATATAGCAGCTCGCTGATCGGCCTCATCGTGCCTCTCGGAGTCATTTGAAATCATTAAAGCGTGAACACTGAGCGGCGCGACCACATACGACGTCATGCACGCAAGACGGCGCGACATCGTGATGTGTAAAAATTCCCGCGTTTCCTCGAACATTTATGTTCACTTTGTCGCGTCTTGTCATTCTTTTTTTCTTACTTTTGTTAGCTTCTTGATACGTCATGCATGGAGACAGCAAGGGTGAGCCGGCAGCATTGCAGGCTCGTCGTGACTAGACCATTTATTCTCCGACAAAGAAAAAAAAAAGGAAGAATGAAAGGTGTACTGCACACCTATATGATCGTAAAGGCAGCTTTTACCTTTTGAAGTATTTCTGGTCTTTAGTGGGTTTTTTTTTCTTCTGTATGTGTGTTTTCGTGTTTTTACGGTAAAGAAGAGAAGTTGCTCCCGTGGGCGGTCCAATGAAGACCATGAGGCTCTCGATGCGAGCGAATACGACAGCTTTATACGGAGAGTTCATTTCTTTGTAGAAAATAGCAGACGATGCCACATACCAGACGACTGCACATAAACAGACGACGCTGATAGCAGATGGCCGCCGATGTTATGGGCTTGCCCTGTCGGGAAAGTTGTAATTTGTCGATAAGACATGTTTATCGAATAAAGGAGAGTGCGAAAATGCCGAAATTTGTACAATGCCCACGTAAAGACGTGTTATAGCAGAAAATGTGCAGTCGCTCGTGAGCAAAAGTATCGAACCTCTGTGAGTGCGTCGAAATAGAGCACTGCATAGGCTCCCTTTAGTTTAGGCTCCCTAAAGGGAGTTTATCTGCGTTCATGATGATGCTTCACTCGCATCTCCTTTGAAACGGGGCGCTCACAAATAGTCAGCTAGCCTGCTTGATTTATGCAGGTATACTGTACATGTTTTTCATTCTAGCATTTTTGTAGCACCTCCATGATCTCTTTCTTTTTTTCTTTTTTCTCAAAGCTTTTCTAGCAACCTTGCATCGCTACCTATGCTTGTAACGGATCCGGTCGCATAAATTTCTTTCCTACTTTTTTCTCCCGCCAATACTCAAACGTATCTTGCTTATCTCGACTGCTGACCGGTTGATACTTCCATCCACTTGAAGTCCAAATCCTTCTGGAAGGTGTACGTTATCTCCGGGTCTCACTGGGTGACTCCATTCGCATTCGATTAGGACGTGCTGGGTAATCTCCGGAGCTCTGCTGCAGCATACACATGCCTCTTCTTGCGGCGAATATTTGCTCCGGTACCTTTTCGTCCTACGCGTAATTGACCGGAATTGACGTCACACGGGTTTGAGCGGTGTGGCGCCAGGTGGCGCTGGCATGCTTTGCAGTACGCACTAGCAGGGGTCCGTTACTTTTGCTCGTGACTGCACATAACAGACGATGGCAGATTCTATGTGTGTCTGCTCTGTGGATGATGTTGTATTTCCACCGACATCGTGTCTGGGGAATGAAAGAGCTTGCAAAGAATGTGCAAATTTAGAACGCCTTTGTAAATACATACTAGAGCGCACGACTGAGCACGCTGCGTGCCTGCCGATTGGACGACGAATATTTTGTCGACAGCACATTTTTAACGGATAAAAGAATGTGGGAAGTGTGGGTAACTTTACAGCGTCTGCGCAAAACGACTGCAATACATTTATTTTGTTTCAGAAGTTTAATTCGTGCGTTCAGGATGATTGATTTCAAGACACTCTGTCGATTCGAGTGTGCCCTTGCGAAGCACATAACCAAAACCACATTCTTCATCTGATTTCACGGATGTTGCACCGCAGTGATGACGTACGAACACATTTTTGCAAATGTGTTCAACTCAGTGGAACCTATAGGAAACGAGATTAGTAAGGATATTACGTATAAATATGCGTATATATTAGCCGTAACAAAAAGCTCCAGCGAAGGAAATGCCGACGCTCGCGTGCGTTCGCTCCAAATAGGTTCAATGTATTGAGCTGAAAAATTCGGCAGAGGCAGTTAAAACTGCTTACGTGTGGGAATTCGAACGTATTATAGCGTTCGTAGACCTCGGAACGTCATGAACGAGCTCATTTTAAACACTCATGACGTGGCGCCACCTCCTCTGCATTGGTTGCGACGTGACGTGTGCAATGACGTACGCACTATATATGCACACATATATAGGTCAAACAGAACTGTGGAGCCACCGAGGCGTCCTGGCAACGTGGTCGTCTCGCCCCCAGGAGGCCCGGGGGTGGTTCCCACCCAGACCGAAATGCACCAAATTTTATTTTCAAAACTATTAAGTTAATTTCTTTATAGGAAGCTCCCTGAGAAATTTGACGTCAATACGGGCATTCCTTGACGTGTTTTTACTCTTTTCGCCGTCGGCCATGTTCAGTACCATCTTTCGGTCACGCCGACGGATTTTCGCGTAATGAGTCACATAATGCTGTCGGACTTAAAAAAATGTTTCGGATGCGTTCTACTTAGTTAGTTTAATATATGTGGAGCGCTATTAGCAGTATATACGTTACTAAGCGCTAACACTGCGCCGACGCTGCCACTTACGTCTAAGACATTTATATTGACGTAGAACTATACAACGCTTAGGAGATTAGGCATCGTTTGCAGCGAAGCGCGCAATGACGCGACCTTCTTCCGAATGACTCGCGTTCTTTTACCGTAGAAGAGATGCGGTCTTCGTCTACGAACGCTTTCGGGTTATTACACTTGTACGAGGACTCGTGCGCGCGAATTCGCTCGTTCGCTGGTCCTCGCGCTCCGAGTGGCACGCCTGTATAACTGCCGATTATATGAAGCTCAACCCCCCCTCCCCCCGCACGCTGATTACGAATTCCAGCGGAGATGCGGTGGGGCGGCACGATCAAGCACTCCGCTGACGGCGCATTGTCCACGTTCCTCTGCGCGCGAGAATTCCTTACGCGTGTTAGATGCTGCCCTTAACGACGCTTAGAATTATTCCGGTCATAAGCACGCGCGATTATGAACTACTATTAGACTGTTTATGATTTAGGACTGAGGAGCTTAATGCTGCTGGCTGTCTATTGATTCTGTTTCTGTACTGCTGGATGTTAACTGCACCCATACACTTGGGCCTATACTACTTACTATTGCCGTCGACTCGCCGGCTATGTAGGCTATCTGCCCAGGAATGCCTATTTGTCCATATGTCGGGAGTACTGCTTCGTTAACAGAGGCGATGCGTTTAAATTGCCATGCTCGTTGGTTAGAGCGAATTGTCCGGCGGTACCATAAATATTACGAGAGCCGAAGCGAGATCGTCAGCTCCAACGTTTTAAGACAACCGACGACAATTCCGTTCTCTTCAAGAAACCAACACGCAAACGAAAATTTTATTTGGAGAGTCTTTGGCTACGAAACTTAATGTCATACGCGGCTCGTCAACATGCAGTGTGTACTTGAACACAGATATGCCGTAAAATAAAGTAAAAAATAAAAAAAGGAAGATCAACCTTTTACATAGCAAGCTTATGCAATGCCTTTTAGGAAGGCGCAAGTGCTAGAGTAAAAGCATGCTCAAAGCGCGAAACGTCGACTCTTTCAATGAGTCGCACGCAACTCGCACGCAACTTTCTGGATGGCACTTTAAACCTCGTGGTTAGTGTAGTATGACGTCATAGCAATGCTGCGAGTCACCGCGGTAGTTTCCGATTAACATTAGAGGTCCGAGCCGCAGAGAGTAGGATAACAAGAGTACGTAATCGATCATATGCGTTTAAGCATCTCCCTATTTGATAAGGTTTTATCAGTACGGCCAACTCGACGCGTATAGCTTACATACGATTGTGTCCACGAAACCACAAATCCTTTCGGGGATATCGGAGCCCATAACTGGGCTGCTGCCGCTTGCCCAAGACTGATGACGTACGGCAACACTTATTCTCTCGTGGCAGATGTCAGAGAAGCTCGCGAGAAGATAGCTAATCGGGATGACATCTCCGCCTGCGCTTTGACGAATGGTCCAGTGGTTCATTGTTATACGAGGTCGATGGTCGCCTTTAAGTATTCCCCATTCCTGATCCGTGATATCTGTTTGAGCACCTTCATCTGAAGGAGAAGATGCGACATATTTACATCAGGAGTCCCTTACCACCGCGTGATCGGCCTATTCGCTAACCAAGTAATCCCTACAGATTGACGGCATTGCATAAACTCGGAATCCTTGCCGTTTGATAAGCGAAATAATGGGGAAAAAGAA
Source organism: Dermacentor silvarum (assembly GCF_013339745.2). Lineage (NCBI taxonomy): Eukaryota > Metazoa > Arthropoda > Arachnida > Ixodida > Ixodidae > Dermacentor > Dermacentor silvarum. Next base: position 193,670,145 of record NC_051156.1, on the reverse strand, counting down.
GGGATGGAAATTAATCCCAAGTTGAGTCGTAAGGAAGACAGATCCCATCTCGTGTCCGGAAGTGAGGCTATATGGTTGCTGCATATATATCTTCCAGCGGCAATACCAGCAGGAGGAAGAACAATCCAAGGATGAGAAGCAAACAGGACGACGCTAGTCCTGTCGTCCAAAGGCCTTATTAAGCAGTGCATTGAGGCATTACAGTAAATCAAGGAAATTACGTACAAGTTGTTAGTAAAGCTAAGAACGCAAACAGATATAATTATGAGTGTATACGCAGATAAAAAAAAAGCAAGAAGTACTAAAACGCTAAAATACTTCTACGCCAAAGCAATCTGCAATGGCTCCTAGCCCATTTGTTTTTCCGTGATTTCGCCGGTGTTCCCGTCTAACCTGTAGAAAGTTGTATGCGGGAATAAGTGCGTGTATGAATAGCCCAGAATAAGAGAGGTCCCCTTGAAGCCTTGATCTGCACAACCTTTTTCTCTAGGTTTAAGAGAGTTTGTGTAACACTGCTTCGCAAAAATAAACACTTTTTTTTTGCGAGGGGAACAACACATTACGCTGACTAAGAACTCAGTTTACACGTCATGAACAAAATTCATTAGTTGGTTAGCTGATTGAACATACTCAAGTTTGTGCTCAAATACGACGAAGGGACAATACTGGGGCAGGCATACAAACGAAGGATATCGAGCGCAATCTATCAACTGCTTATTCTTCTTTTTTTCAGAAATTTAAAGATACATATGGGGCCCCATCGCATGCGCAAAGATGCCCTCTCGAGCGTACCGACGCCATCGATCAGTCCTCACCTGATTCATCCAATCTCTTTTCCACTCGGAGCTGAAGAAGGTGCACCGACACATTTGCCACAAGGGGCAACCTGCGCTCGACGTCACGTGTTGGTGTACTTGCTCCAGTCTGGTCCTTTGGTGGTTGTTCTTTGAGTACTAACTTTAGAAAGTCGTGAACGTACGCCAACTTCCCCAGTTATCCGTCCTTCGGAAACATGTTTGATTGATTGGTCGATTAATTGACTGTGTGATCAAACTCTATCACTACGCTGTCACTAGAATAACAGATCGTAGTTCTTTCCTTGTTTATTTCATTTTTCATGATAAACAAGCTGCTGCTGCCGCTGCGCGGCCTTTGTCTATACACGCTTACAAACTTTCTTAATTGAAAATTGCGGAATGTGAGGAACTCGCGTACCTATATATATATAGAGAGAGAGAGAAGAAAATGTGATTACATGCTGCCGAAAAATATTATAAAATTTTACCGCTTGTGGATGCATTGTGGCATACATCGTATCTCTGCTGGGCTGCGAAGGTCCCATGATTGAATATTTTCTCATTATTCCCTCGAGAAATTCGAGCTTCAAACGCCGCAATCGCTTCGACGGGCCAATATAGTGCCCACTCGTAAACATGTTGTGCAAGGTTATTTTAAGCGTTTTACTCGTATATATTCCTCGAGTCGATGAAAAACAACGAGAAGACAACACTGAGGTTCAGATTTCAAAAAAAGCGCATGCAGCCTTTCATCTAAATTGTAGTCGGTGGAACACAGGCGTGGTCGTCGCTTGTCTCTCTTGTCTTTCCTTCTTGCGGCCAAAGTTGTTTTTGGAGACAGGATTGGGCGCGAGACACTCTATATTCCTCCTCCACTACCTGCTTATGTATATTCGAAACTTCGCTCAGTCAGCTGTGACGCAAGCGCTGTGACACGTAGTCGAGGCACAGAAAACAGGCAACCTGTCCAAAGCAGAAAGCTTCTGGAGGAGAAAAAAAAAGGAGAATGGAAAGTGAGAGTGAAGGTTGAAAGCTATATTCCTCATTTGTGGAAGAGTTTCATTGCTTCTTTGCATATGTGGCTGACACTTACTTTGTATATTCCATCGTTCTCCTCAATTGCTTGTCGTAAAAAGTGAATTACATTCTGGGGCTTTACGTGCCAAAAGCACGATATGACTATTAGGCACGCATTGCTTGTCGCATTTCGGCTGTGCTCGACGGCACGCTATGTTTATGTTTATGTACCCATTGTACCAAGGGTATTGTCGCGCACACTACAATCAATCAGTCAGTCAATCACTCAATCAATGAATCGCATAACTTCATTTTCACAAAATTGTTACAAAGAAAAAAGGTGGCCAAAAGAAAGCTGCAACCTGACAACCTGCAACGTCACAACACAACTCGGGTACGCCTTTGTTGTAATCTTTGACTTGATATAAAGAGCGCGAAAATAAACAATACATGCAAATGTGTTTGCAATGCAACAGCTGTTAAGACAGGAAGACTCGTAGACTCTTATCGCCTTGAGCGCACTACCAACATATCTGCCAGCCACACGACGACTGCAACACAATTAGTATTGCTTGCAGAATGTAGTGTGCGCGTTTCTGGTGCATAAATGCTGTACAAAACATACATCACGAAACTGAACAATACCGAAAGTGCGACAGAACATTATAATAAGAAAAAGTTACGTTGATTTTCAATGTAACCAACTCAAAGTCATTTTTCTTTATTTTTTTATATTTTTTTGTAAGGAATGAAATGTTCGCATTGCTAGCCAATGGATGTTAACTGCTCGTTGGTGCGGGTGTGTGCGTGTATGTTTGCTCATTTACTTATGTCGTCTCTTCATCTTTGTGTGTCTAGAAAAGCTGGCGACGAAAGTTTGTACCGTGTGGTGTATCATCACATCAATCGATTGACCAACCAATCAGATGCGCGCTCCGTTTGCTTCCCTACAATGGTAGGAAAGACTTTAAGAAAGACTTTAGGAAATATAAAAATAAGAAGGGAGAAAGCAAATTTGTAAATGCTACACGAGCCATCCTGTCTTCTTTTGTTTTGTTATTTCACTACTTCTCTGACTATGCCCGAAACTGCTAGTTAGGTTCACTGGAGGTTATCGTACGCTTCGCGATTGCATCATAAACTTTCCGAAAGCGGTAGTTTAAGCAATATATCCTAATATAAACCGTGCAATGTTTTCGACAGGGTCCTTGTCCTTGTGCTCGTCGCTCGTGGCACCCAGCGCGAAGTCCCTCAAACTCTGACACTACACTAAACCGTTCCTTTTTGGTGGCTCAGGCTGCCGTAAATCTGACGCGCGGGCCACATGACCTTTCGCTGTGTCGGGAAGCCTGACGCGCCGAGTTCAACGTATACGCACACGTGGCATGCCGTCGAGTGAGCGCACACACGTACAGACACATGGACTTAAGGATCAATTAATAAAGAAGGAGGCATGCCAGAAGCTGAAAGCAAGATTGTAGCTGTTTCCAAATATGTTGGGCGATCGCAGGAAAGCGTGCAAGTGTGTTCTATACAGCGTCTAGAGATCTTTTTTTTCGTCCATGATCTGTCGTACAGCTTCCTTGAAACGGAAGCCTACTGCGTGCCCTGCGCGAAGATACGGGCAGATCGTTCATCTTCGTTAGCGGCTTTAGGCTTTCGCGTTCAACAGGTGGTTAGAAGGAGCAAATGGACGAGCTATGGTTGGAGATTAGAAAAGTTTAGCACGTTCATGGCATGATTGCACCATTCAGCAAGCTGTCCACGGCGACACGTGTAGAGGGAGATGAATAAAAGAGAGCAAAGGCAGGGAGGCACGTTCGGTTTGCTACCCTGCACTGGGGGAAGGTGTATAGGGATCAAAAGGGAGAGAGATAGGAGATAGAGAGAGCACAGTTTCGCGCACATTCGAAAATTAGCACCGAGTCTCACATGGTTGCCAAGACCTGTCAACTTGAGGTACCGCAACAACGCTTTTGTGGCTTTTTGTAGATCATTTGTATTTGTTCGTGGTCTAATTACCATTTCCGCACTGAATGGGTCGTTGACGATGGTGGTTAGAATTAGCCAAGTAGAGAAGATGCGGTTGGCTGTCCGAAATTGTATTTAGTGTGAAAGCAGGCTAAACCGAATGTTACGTTTGTTTTGGGCACACTTCGTAGATTTGTTGTTATTTTTGTTCATTAACTGCGACAATATGGGAAGTAGATTGGGATATAATGAGCTGAGCGGCGCATCCGCAACTGTGGTCAATTGGCGGTTGTGCTCTGTCCATCAACACAAAAGCACAACCGCTCGAGGATGAAAGAACGGTGCGTACGTACTAATCTACAGTGCATCCCATAGAAACGTAGTGCAGGTCGTATATGAAAGTTACGTAATATGGAGTCCTATTGACGTCATTTTGACACTTCCGTGCTTTTTGAGAATGTTCTATACCGGGTAATTTCGTTATTATAAATTTCGCCATAGGCATGCGCGCCCGTATTTTCTCCACTGAGAGAGTAAATTTCGTTCGCAAAGCGTTAAACTTTCTTCTTGTATAGACATACATTGAGATTCAGGGAATACAGCTGAAAGGGAAGGTAATTTTTCTGCACGATCGATGACGGGCACTTTAGTGGGTCATTTGTTGCTGTAAATATTACGCACACCTTTATATTCGAAGAAGTGAATGTAGGATGACGAGGCGGTTGCTGTGGCCCAAACACCTTCGCGTATTCCTCAACTCATGGTTATGTGGATATTTTTGTGTCTTTTATCATAGATTCACATCATCGGTAGGTAGGTAGGTAGGTAGGTAGGTAGGTAGGTAGGTAGGTAGGTAGGTAGGTAGGTAGTAGGTAGGTAGGTAGGTGGTAGGTAGGTAGGTAGGTAGGTAGGTAGGTAGGTAGTAGTGTAGGGTAGGTAGGAGGTAGGTAGGTAGGTAGTAAGGTAGGTAGGGTAGGTAGGTAGGTAGGTAGGTAGGAGGTCGGTAGGTAGGAGGTAGTTAGGGTATGTAGGTCGTAGGTAGGTAGGTAGGTAGGTAGGTAGGTAGTTAGGTGAGGTAGGTAGGGTAGGTAGGTAGTAGGTAGGTAGGTAGGTATGTAGGTAGGTAGGTAGGAGTTAGGTAGGTAGGTAGGTAGGTAGGTAGGTAGGTAGGTAGGTAGGTAGGTAGGAGGTAGGTAGGTAGTAGGTAGGTAGGTGGTAGGTAGGTAGGTAGGTAGGTAGGTAGGTAGGTAGGTAGGTAGTATGAGTAGGTAGTATGTAGGTAGGTAGGTAGGTAGGTAGGTAGGTAGGTAGGTAGGTAGGTAGGTAGGTAGGTAGGTAGGTAGGTAGGGTAGGTGGTTGCGTGGTAGGTAGGTAGGTAGGTAGGTAGGTAGGTGGTAGGTAGGTAGGTAGGTAGGTAGGTAGGTAGGTAGGTAGGAGGTAGGTAGGTAGGTAGGTAGGTAGGTAGGTAGGTAGGTAGTAGGTTAGGTAGGTAGGTAGGTAGGTAGGTAGGTAGGTAGGTAGGTAGGTAGGTAGGTAGGTAGGTAGGTAGGTAGGGAGGTAGGTAGGTAGGTAGGTAGGTAGTAAACTTTATTGAGGTCCTGAAGTAGTCACGCCCCATTTTCATGGAGGGAGGACCGCGGGCCGCTCCCACGTCGGGACGGGAAGGCCAAGGCTCACCGCCGCATCGTGGGCCTTCTGGACTGCCTTGAGTTGATGGAACCAGTCATGAATCTTGATCAGTGAATAAATTGTGTCTTGCGAGATCCCTTGATCTAACGTTTTTTTTTATTATTACTCCTTATTTTGAATACTTGCAGATATACAGTTCCTCAGATAATGGGGCTAACTAAACTGCACATCATCAAAGCATCGCAACCAGTGAATTTTTTTTACTAGCGGGATGAAAAGAGAAATTGCGGAAATAACAAATAAAACAATGGCAGCAAAACATCAACTTCAAGATATAAAACGCAAGGCTCGACAAAACCCTTAACATAGTTAAACATACAAGTAAAACATAATACAGGGGATTCTTATACACTATTTACCCTATAACAAATTTGGCAAGAACTATCATTTATTACACATTCTTCTCCAATATCGATAGTCAAACAAAATGTATTGCGGGCCATATTCGTCGTAAGAAAATAACAACAATAAAAATAAAAGTACACAATCGCAACGACACTAGAAACCTTAGAAATAAACAATACCAACTGGTAAGTATTTTCGTTCGACCAACCTCTCCGCTTTTACTTTCAAAAAGCCTTGTTACTGCCCTCTATAACAATGCATTATTTAAGCAATGACGTAGTTTCAAGAAGCAGCTACAATAACGACCCGGGAGACCAGTATGATGCACAATAATAAAAAAAATACACATCTAGTCAGGTTCACCGTATCCTCGTTGTTTGTGTTGGACTTCGCGAATTCTCTTTATTTTTATACCCTAGCTAGGCGCCTAAATGTGCTATTCCGTGTGTTCCTTTCTTTTTCTTTCTTTCGAGCCAGTTCACTGGTATCATTTCTTGTGTTCCATAAGAGATTTCTAATCATTCATGTCGCCTGAGTGCTAACGTCCCCGAGCACAGTCGACGCTAGTTGACACACATTCCGACAATGTAATTCCCCGTGGCCTTCATGATTTAATGATTCACGATGTCGGTGAAACAGCGCTCTTAGAAGCAAACGCGGTCAGACGAGCACGACTGGACGAGGGCATGCACAGGTGGTGATTCATGTTTGTGTGAAAGTGTCCTCTTTCTTTTATTTTCAAGTGCTCTGCTTTACCAAAAATCGCCGATCAACAACTAGCCTGTCAGCACCTATTAAGTAAGTTCATATTCAAGTGAAGTGGAATAGCCTAGCGCAACTGCACCACTAAAGTGTCCCACACATCCCCCAGAAGTTTCCTACAAAATATATTCAAAATAACTCTGGTATTCGTGTTTATCGTGTTTCAGCCGGCCTATAGGAGCGAAGGTAATAGCTCAAGAATGCACCTAACGATCGTCCTGCTGGCTTCGAGTGGCTTTGTGGCTTTTAGGATTGATCCTATTCGACAAAATGTCGAGGCACGTGTGAAACAATTCACAACGATTATGCGCGTAACCACTTATTTCCTCGCTGTGTTTAAAAATCTCCGAGAACTCAAAATGTTAGGCTAGGGAAATAAATCGTAATAAGTAACGTAACAAGAATGCACGAAGGCAAAAAGCCCAAAGATTAGATAAATCCATGTACGTACTACTCCCCATCACTCCAATGGCACCTGAATGATCGCAGAGTCGAAGTCCCCCATGGGTAATCCTTTTGCCAGAAATGCTGTACTGTAACGTTTCCATAGTCGTTTTGGTAAAATTGTTACCGCGTGCCAAAACTATATATATCACGCGATGCGAAATCCCTCCGCTATCAGTTTTCCCAATCAGGACCATTTCCACCATGGGCCTTAGTCGTATGCAGTCCCCGAATATAGCGTACGTCAAAACTTTGTACGTAATCCAGCCGCGTGTCATCATCTCGCCGTTCTCGGGCGACGTTATTAATATGCAAAGCCAGGACACAATTCTTAAGGAACGGACGGGGGGGAAGGGGGGGGGGGGGGCATCGCATTATAGTTTGACGCCTCCGTGTGCACGTGTTTACCCGTATACCGGGTGCACAAGCTGGGCGCCCATTTAGGGCTCCTAATAATGCCTCCCGCCTCTCCCTATCAACCCGGGCGGGCGAGGTATTGCAAGAACTGTTTTCCTCGTCAGAGTCCCCTTCGTGAAGGTGTTATCGTCCCCGCAAATGACACTACGGTTCACACACCGAGAGAACGAGTGGGGGGGAGGTGAAACTGAGGGAAAGGGGAGCGAAACGAGGGAGAGAGGGAAGGGAAGAAGGAGTGATTTATTGTTAACCGAGTAATCCATAACTTGCGCCGAGGAACGAGGTAATATATGTGCTTCCCCTTTGTAACGCGAGCGAGGTTTGATGGGGAACTAGATTGAAATAACATCGCCCGGTCGGTGGCGCTAACTTCTCCCGAGTACATAGGCCCGAGATGAGAGCATACGTGAAGGGAGAGCGGTCGAAGGAAAACGGCCGCCGGCGGGTATTTCAATTAAAGCCGCGTGATTGCGTATTAAGCCTCCGCTACTGCTGTCTTTCGAGCGTCGCCTGGCGTCTCTTCCGCGTCATCGTGCTGACGTTGCTCGCGCTGCGCCGCCCCAGAGACAACAACCAGAGTTTGTTTGTTTTTGTTTGTTTTAATTCCAGGGGACAAACAGGCACGCAAACAGCCGCCGCCATAACTATGAGCGAATGAAAACGGAGCAGCGCGGTGGATGCTGGACACGCCGTGGTCTGGAAATTGCATTTCGGTGAGTTCCGAGGAATAGCGGCATAATTGGGAATGAAAGCGAGCGGAGGACGAGTTGACAAAAAAAAAGAAAAAAAAAAAGAAAAGCGCGCATGAACGTGGAGAAGATTAAACCTTTCCGATGTTCACCAACGAGGTCAGAAACGTACTACGAAAATTCGAAGCGAGATCCTCTGCAGCAGGGTTAGATGAAGAGCCCAAATGATTCGATTTTCCATGCCGTGGACCTCACCTCACCATGACCTCGCGATTCACCTTGCGGTGAACTTCTGTGTAGATAGGAAGACATCGCGAAATGTGGATGATTAAGGAGGATTGGGGCTGTTTAAGGTGGATTGTGTCGACTAAGGTGGATTAAGGAGTATTAAGGTGGATAAGAATGACTAGGGTGGATTAAGGTGGATTAAGGAGGATTAGGGCTGATTAAGGTGCATTACGCTGCATTGAGGTGGATTAAAGTCGACTAAGGTAGTTTAAGGTGGATGCAGATAAATTAACGAGGACTAGGGAGGATTAAAGAAGATTAAGGTAGATTAGGGTGGATTAATCTAGATTAGGTTGGATTACGGTTGATTAAGGTGCATTGAGGAGGATTAGGGTCAATTAAGGTGGGTGAGGATTAGGGTGTATTAGGTTGTCCGTGTCTTGATGCTTTAATTGCAGATATACATAGTCATACATACATATAATTTCGTCATTTTAGAAGAACACATAACAGCTTCGCTTGTCATCCTTCCTCACTTAGTGGAAGGGCATCAAGTTTTTTTGGTACGGAAATAATTGTCCAAGTTCTGACCGGGGAACATTCTGGAATTTCAGATGGTGTTGGATCCCCGTCGAAAGTTCCGAAGTGCAAATATGTGCTCCTAATTGCGGTAGTGGTTGAGCGTCATTTTGAGCTTGAGTTTATTGTTTAAACACATCGTACGTGAGGAATGTGAACACCGCTTTCACAACTTTTCTCGCTGTGGGTAGTCCTCAATTTCAGATCACTCTTCTAATTTATGCAACTTACCTAATTCTGTTTTATCGAGAAAACAAAGAGAATTTCACAAAGCAGGGGTTTGGTTTACTTGTGTTGTTTAGAAAACCATAACTCAGCACAGCGGAAGCCCATAGTAATAAGAGAGCCTATACATGGCTTAAACGACAGCTTTAGGCCTGTTAGAGGTACCTAAAATGACATTTATAGTGCCTATACATCAGATCTATAGTCATGACAACGAAAGTCTTGAAGCTTCATCATCACTAGATTTATGAATTCAACGAACAATAAAAATAATGCAATGGATATCAATAGAATTACGGTGTCCGGCCTCCTCCCTACTCCCCCACTCTTTGCCCCTGGTCTTAGAAACCATGCCTAAAACGCCACATTCTTTTCAGTTTTCAGTCACTTTCTTTTCAGTTTCTTCGTTTACAGCCAGCCGCCGCCGACAACGACCGCACATGACGTCACCTTACTAACCCTTGAAAAGTAAACTTCTGAGCACGAAAAGGCCACCTTTGACAGAGATAGGACTACCTATCGAAATATTGGCCAGCCTTTATGAGGCACCTTATACCTTTTTGTGACTCTGAATCTCCATTGGACGTGGCATCGTACCGTCCCATCGCTCTTGCCAGTTGCGTTGGGAAACTAATGGAAAGGATGGTGTTGACGCGCCTTGAATTGTACTTAGAACATAATGAGGTATATGCGAATGCAATGGTGGGCTTCCGGCGCGGTCGGTCATCGATCGATAACGTGCTTGATTTGGTAATGTCTATTTAACATCAAAAGAGCATGAAGTAAATAACGGTGGTGATCTTTCTTGATATCGAAGGCAGATATGATAATGTAGCACACCAAGCATTCCTCGATGAACTGACCGATGTGGGCATTGGTGGCTGTGCACTGCGCTGAATTCATAGCAGTTTGGAGGATAGATCCTTCCTCGTGCTTACAGATGATGGAATGACATCCCACCATTTAACCAGCAAAGATGTGCCGCAAGGCGGAGTGTTAAGCCCCACGCTTTTCAAGCACTGTTACGCCTTGTTCGATCATTGCTAAAATGGTCCAGATATCCATCTATGCAGATGATATCTGCATCTGGGCGTCCGGCGTGACACGTCCGCAGATACAAGCGAGACTGCAGAAGGCGGTCACACAAACGTCGTCTTACCTGCATATGAAAGGCCTTGAACTATCCTCAGAAAAGTGCCGATTAGTCACATTTACACGCAAAACAATGACTCCATATGTTAAATGCATAAATGGACAAGTATTTGCTTACGAAACAAAGCACCGATTCCGAGGAATCATCATCGACCGTGATTTGTCTTGGACGCCACATACTTCATATATGAAAAAGAGGTTGACTGTAATAGCCCATGTATTCAAATTTGTCGGCGGAAAGTTTTTGGGCACATCTGTACAATCGGTGTTACAGCTGTACCATACATTATTTATGGGCTTCCTAAGATACAGAATTCCTGTGCTGGGTAACACTAGTGAAACCAACCTTCGCACACTTCAGAGTATGCAAGCCCGAGTTCTTCGGGCGTGCCTCGGCCTGCCTAAGTGTGCATCCACAGCAGCCACAAGCGCCATAGCGTGTGACCACCCTGTAGCAATGTACATTGCGGTCGACGCTCTAAGAGTGCACATTCGACATGTCGCAAAGATGCCCTTTCACCACCTTGCTTGCCTACAAACAACTAGGCTACATACGAGTTTTAGCCGTATCCTGACTTGTCACGGCGCATCGCTACCTTCTAATTACGGTCAGCAGCATGGCCTTCGTTGCCATTGTGGTCTCTACATTCCCCTCGAGTACGCCTTACCATTCCAGGCATCACGAAGAAGGGCACAAATGCCGTCATCAGCACTGAAGCAGGCAGCATTATTGCAACTCAATGAAGTCCAGATTGACCGCTTACACGTTAACACCGATGAACTGGTCATGCACTCGAGTTCAGTAGCTGCAGTATTTGTGCCAGCAAAATCTACCGTGACAAAATTCAGGACATCGCACATGACATCAACGACGGCTGTTGAACTTGCAGCTCTGCGTGCAGCAATTCAACTGATCGAGCAGGAAATGCCCCAGAAATGGTCCATCTTCTGCCATTCTAAAGCCGCCCTCCAGAGTTTGCCCTCTGCATTACGCCGTGGACCCCACGAACGATTTGTCGTGGACACACGAGAAATTCACCATCGGGCAGTTGGCAAAGGACATGACATCGTATTTCAGTAGTTGCCAAGTCATTGGGGTATCCTTGGAAACGAGCAAGCAGACGCAGCCGCTCGATCTTCACATACCAGTGCCGATTGCGTCGCTATCCCTATGTCCAGAACAGACGCAGTGGGACAGCTCCGTACGGTGCTCGCGAGCTTACGTTAGCCTAAGGAAATTCGGCAGGCTTTAGAAACCAGCGCCTTCATTCCCTGGATCGTGATCTGAAGCTCCGTCTTCCACATGGTTTACCACGACGGAAGGCAACTCTCATTTGTCGCCTATGGCTTGGAGTAGCTTTTACCAATGCGTACTCCTACCTGATCAGAATGGCCACAAGTCTAGATTGTGAAGTTTGCGTGTGCAAAGAGACGATTGCGCACCCTGTGTGCGATTGTCGTTGCTTTAGTGCACAAATGCTCAGCAGCACCACGCTCGACAAGCTTGACAGCCGTCCCCTTACGGAAGCCAGAATTCTTGGACCCTGGTCCCAGCCGACGTCGGCGCGAACTGCTTTAAAAGCGCTAGTGTGCGTTTTAAAAGAAACAGGAATTATTAAAGAACTATAGAATGCTAGAACTGATGCATTCCGTTTTCTTTCTTTTTTTTAAATCTTCTCTTCTTTTCTAATCTTTTCTGCCCTTACCCCATTCCCCTGTGCAGAGTAGCCAACCGGACACTTAATCTGGTTAACCTCTCTACCTTTCACCTCTTGTTTTCCTCCTCCTGCTTTACAACCCAGTTAATAGAGAAGTTTAGCTTGTCCGGTAATCGGGTAAACGCGGGAGGACCGGGCGTCATGGCGTGTTGGCGGAACCGTAAACGTGAGTAGCCTGTATGGTGCTGCCACCTGGTGGCGCAGAGCTCAAACAGACAAAAACAGCTAATATTTTAGTAAAGCCTATCGAGCTTCAGTGCAGTATCAGTGAGTAGGAACGAGTGTGGTGACGGTGATCAATACCCTTTGCCCTACTCAGCAACGTTGTCATATTTACAGTATGATATTAGAATGTGTGCTTGCTACTCAGTTTATGTACACAAATATATTTTTACACGCACTCTTCAATTCGTGAGCAAAAAACAATTTCAGATACTTTATAAATTTCGTAGTAATTTGTTGTAAATCATTCTAACTTCTTACCATGAGTCCTTTGGCTATATAAAGTCTATAGGTCTGTGCACAGAACTAATGTCGGTACCAGATATATCTCTATTGCTCGATTCCGGTTCCCAGAGATTCAAATGGACTGTTAACACAAAGTCTACAGAGATTCGTCGACAAAAAGCGTAATGCCATAAGTCTACGGGCATTCCAGTATAGACATTCTTCAAACGTCCCAGAAGAAACGTCAAAGTGCGTTCCTTCTGTAGAGACTCTCCAAGTTAAATTTAATTAGTACAATTGCTTTGAATTTACTGGCGTTCCTCTCTTTAATCGTAATGACCACGAAGGTCAAGGTGGGTGCTGTAAATGCTGTATACGCACTACCAGAGTATACCGTCGAAATGCGACGTTTTATAGGTATAGTTGTAGCATCCTGTATAATCGCGGCCTCGGAACCACCTCGCCTATTTCGCAACGCTCACCGCTTTCAGAGTGGAAAATTTACTGTTCCTCACATGTAGCTGCACTTCGTGCGGGCGATACGCACGCTCGACGGTCTTTGTGAACACTTTCCGTATAGGAGGATCCGCTGTTGCAATTCGCGAGCACCATGATTGGACGCAGGCTATGCTGTTGATGCGCCGTTAATGGAACAACACCGCAGCCATAGCTGATAGAGAGTTTTCTTGTGAAAGCAGTGTAACTGTGTGCGTGCGTGTGGTGTATGAAGGCTCCTTTGTGTGTGAACGTGTGTTTGTCTTTGTTTTGCGTGTGCAATGTAGGAGCGTGTGTGCGTGTAGTTCTCAGTGAGCGTGCGTGTTTGTGTGTGCGTGTGTGTGTGCTTCTGGGTGACCGTATGTGCTTTTCGGCGCGTGATCCTGTATCTTTGTGCGCGCTCGTATGTTTGCTCATTTGTGTTCGCGCGCTTGTATGCGTATAACATTAAGCTATGCTCGTACAGGCGCCTAAACACAAATGAGCGAACGTACGTGCAAGCATGGAGACACGGGTACACGCACGCAAAAGCACGAACTCTCACTCAGCTTAAGCTGAGCGTACATCTTTGAGGCTGTACGTATTTGCGCGTGCGTACTTGGGTGGTTGCGGGTAGGTCTGCACATATGTGTTTTTCCGTGTGTTCGGGCTCGCGCGGTTCTACATCGCTTGGGCGGTTGGGCAAATTTAGCGCGTGTATGTTTGCGTCTGTGTTAGGGTACGTACGTCTTGAAAGGTGTGTCCTTGTGAAGCCACGTGTTTGTGTTGGTTCGTGTGTTTGTGTGTGGCCCATCTGTGCGTCTTAGCGTATGTTTGTTTCTCAGCGTGTTCCCGGTGGTGGGGCTTCGAAGGCTCGAGACGGGAGTGGAGTGCACTTAAGAAGGATCTATAATCAATAATTCAACGAAGACAGGCAGCGCAGTCTCTCCACTTCGCGGCATAAAGAAGATGGAGTGACGTGTGTGTATAGCCCTGACTACACGGCGTGCATTCGAGTTACACCCGGAACACGTTAGTCGGTGGCGGTGTTTACGGGTATAGCGTGATTTATTAAAACGCCGCGCGGGGTCGCGGCAACGTTTCCATGTAGCCCGGAGCACACATGAAAGCGTGCTCTCCTCTCCAGGAAAAGCGTGCCCTCCTCTAACGCTGTCAATTGTGACATGCTAATGTTTCTTGTCTTTATATAGTTCCTTTTCGTGTTGGTATTTTTTGTTGTTGCTGCGGTTCCCGTTATTGATGCCGTTTCCATATTTTTGAATGTATTAAACACTATTGCACCACGAATAGCGGCAACAGTTGTTTGTGCGTGCCTAAAAAAAAAAAGAGAGAGAGAGAGAAACGCGCGGTAGCGTTGCATTATGCATACCAGGTCTGCTTCTGTGTGTTACAGTGTATTATTTATTCGAACCGAGCGTATAATGCGAAAGATTTGCGGAACACTGCCGCAGGTTGCGTGTTGATTAGCATAAGCTGGTAGATGAACAACGATGGAGAAGTAAGTGAAACACAGAAAAAAAAGACTTCGGATAAGCAAATAGACAAAGAAAAGAAATCCTACCGGAGTAGTCCGGATAACTTTGAAACCCATCGGCAGGCCATTTTTCTTTCGACGACGAGGAGCTGGGATTAAAATCACCGCCTGCCTTTCCTCGTCCAAAGATAAACTTGCAAGGCCAAGTAAAGAAACGATAAACTCCGTGTACGTAAGTACTGAACGAATGCACATACGTGGTAGGGGAAAGCGCTTAGTTCGTCGGCGAGCCTATAGGACGGAAAAAAGTATTACCACTTCGAAGCTGCGAAGAAGAAAGATAAATATGAAGGGTACGTAACTGCGAGGGCAAAGCGATTCCGCCCATGAGAAAATCATATCACGCGTTACAGAGACGAAGTGATGAGTCCATATATACGGCAAGCTCAAAGGTGTTTCAATCCATCTAAACGGCGTGTTTAAGGCGAGAGAAAGAAAAGAAAAACAATTTATATCGGAAGAGAGAAATGGTGAGTGAGCGGCCTTAAACTCCACAGCGTTCGTAACACATAGAAAGAAAGAAACGGTAACTCACCGCGTTCGTCTCGACAACTTTGGGTTAAAATGTCACGGGTCAGGTTGCCGTTAACAGGGGCCGTCGTATTTTCTGGAAAGTGGCGACTAGAAAAGGCGCTGTCGCGCTGACCTTAAAGTTTCTTTCATTATAGGCATCCTCCGAAACTTCTTGACTGCTGATATACGCATAAAAAAAAACTGAGCTTCTCGGTGTGAGCGTCTCATCACTGACCAAAGACAGAAGTATTAGAATGGAGTGTTTTAAAAGAAACAAGGTTCACCTTGACTGGAGGTCCAAACAATAACAAAAATCGTCTTTGATGCGAGAAAAAAAAAAAAGAAAAAACTGTGCGCTACGATGCGGGATAAAAGGGGGAACGTTCTCGTATAGTGGAAACCGGTAAGAAATATACAACTCGATTGGCACTTTCATTGTCAAGTACCGTATTTTCCAGGCTATTCCCTTCAGGCACTGAGTCCACTATATGGTATACGCCAAGAGGAACGCCTTGAGGATCTTGACAATCCTCAAGTCTTACTGGCTGCTACTGATATAGGTATTAACTTGGTTGCTGCTAGGTCTTAAGTTGGTTTGATTTAACTACGCATGTAGAGAATGTGTTCTCGAGCGATTATTTTCGGAGGTACCTTCTCTTTCGCGACATCGACATCAAAATTACTGGCAAAAATATTCGTATTTGAAGCATGCCATATACATCCTGAAACATTCCTGATTGCATCCACACTGAAAGTTTGAACAATTATTGTAAGGTGTTTAATAAAACTAACTGGAATGTTTAGACAGCTGGGTGTTGCGGGTTCACTTTTATCACTTTTCATGGTGTTTTACATCAAGCATATTCTTCGATTGGCTTGATAGGCGCTGTTAAATATGCCAGATATGAAACAGTTGATATATTTATATCTGACGCCTATATAGAGAGCTCTGGCTTGGAGTCCACAATCTGTAAACTTGATAACAACACTCACTCCAGAATTGCAAATTCGTTAACCTTCCTGCAGCGGTACAGTTTTCATGATTCTGAAGACGCGAGGAATAGGGTGAACCTCAATTTTCAATGGATATATTTATATTGGCCCCTGAAGGGCCTATATATGCTTAAATGTTGAAATGTCGCGTGGTGCATACTGTAAATGATTTAGATGCTGGTGATCTTACGCGCCTGTCTGTTACCTTTGCCTTATTGTCCTCGTTTCTTGTGTGCGCGCTGAAGTTTCAAGATCTTACACAGACTTACACACACACACAAAAAGCGGGCAAGGTTGCATTCGGTCGTGCAAAGTTTAGGCACAGCGAAAGTGACAATCCTCAAGTCTTACTGGCTGCTACTGATATAGGTATTAACTTGGTTGCTGCTAGGTCTTAAGTTGGTTTGATTTAACTACGCATGTAGAGAATGTATTCTCGAGCGATTATTTTCGGAGGTACCTTCCCTTTCGCGACATTTCGCGTGACTAGTGCTGGACGCGTTGGCGCCTACGAGTGACAGCGTTCCTGGCATGCCACAAACGCAGGCAGGCAGGCAGGAGCCCTGTCTGTGTCGGGCGAAGCGAGCGCGCACCTGCGCCGGCGGTTACTAGGCAACGCGAGGTGACGTCATCGCTACTGCTTCGGCGCATGCGCGGCTAGGCAACGCGTGTGGCGTCGGCAGCAGCTCTGCGCGTTGCCTCGTTGGTACTGCTACAATTTCTTTCTCTATCTCGCTCTTATTTTCTCTTTGCCTCTCCCGCGCATTGCGCGCGCCGCGCGCCTTCTCTCCATCCTTCTCCTTAACGTCCCATGTCAAGGAAACATGTGCACGGCACGGAGAGGAAGCGAGGCACATGCCGCTCCGCGAGGTGGTTGCTAGGCAACGTACGACGTCATAGCTCGGCGAGGTTTTGCGACAGCAGGCGCTACCTTTTACGGTTAGCTAGAACGGCTTCGCTGTTAAAAAAAAATCAGGCCTCAAACGCCTGTCACTTTTTACTGTACTAAACCACATATCGAAATCAGCTTCACAATGATTGTGCAGCCGACAAGTAACATTTCCAGCAATTACTGGCTGCTCTCAACATGCAAGCGCATTCTGCTCACAGATGCACAAAAGCGGCTGCTTTTCATTGCTCTGAGTTGTGAGCAATTCCAATGAATTCCGTGTTACTTCAAAAATAATCTTGACGTGTTTTTTAGGCTAAAAGATGCGCTGTTTAGCTTGGAAGTGGCCCGGGAACTATAGACAGAAATGCATGGCTTGACATCGTGGCACACGTTGTGCACGACTTCAATGAACATCAATCCATTTCGTTGTAAGCCATATCTAACAGAAGTATAGCATAACAGAACTTCCATCAATAAAATGAATGTGGTATATGTACCAAACATGAACTTAAAGCAATATAGTAAACTTACAACAAGTCAGAAGCATTGGCAACATTGGCAACACATTGCCAATATCCAGTTTATTGACAATAAATTGATTAATACGCGAACACATACACGAAGATGTGGTAGTAAAATTCCTGCTCACAGACTGTATATGTGCTGCCTCGGGACGATAAAACAAGAACTAGCTATTTTCAGCAGAAATCCATATCACCGGGCTATACAGCGAGTGCGGTCTACACTGTCATATAATTTACACCCTTAAAGGTGAATAACGGTGTAAATTGGTACACCGCTACAAAAACTTACACCGCTACACCCAAAATAGCTTACCTAAGTAACACCTTCTATTTTATACACAATTTTGTCTCTGCAGACTATGTACCAAGTGCGAACAAAGAGCCGGGAAAACATGGTAAATTGAGGGCACACATTTACGACGCGTCTGTGTATGCTTCAGTTAAAGGCAT
This sequence comes from Dermacentor silvarum, assembly GCF_013339745.2. NCBI lineage: Eukaryota > Metazoa > Arthropoda > Arachnida > Ixodida > Ixodidae > Dermacentor > Dermacentor silvarum. Next base: position 193,652,264 of record NC_051156.1, on the reverse strand, counting down.
GGCATGGGATACTCTAAGAATAAAAAAAAAAGGATCTTTAAGCCCAAGCGTTGCCCTCTGGTAACACCGAAGCCTTTATTGTTTCATTCAGGAGGCTCAATACGTTATCGGCTGCTGGATGGACAACAGCGGTATAGTAGCCGGAGCCCCAATTTTCATCATGCCTCGGGGCATGTTGGTCCGCATTCTCCCTTCTAATCACACTGAACACTAAAGTAAATGTATCTCGATTGTTAAGAGTGGACGATAAAGCGACTCTAAAATAAGCTTAGACAGGTTTAAAATACTCGCGCTAGTATTACTGAAGCAAAAAAACTACGCCGCAACTTAGCCCCGCTACCTCTCTAAGTATGCTACGGCATAGTGAGGTTGTGACGTCTCAACAGTTGCATGTGCGTGCTTGCGACACGGGCGACCTTGTGCACTCTCGATCTTTCGTCAACAGCGACGTTTCTGTGCCTCGTATCTATTACAAAGTTGCGGTTTGGTGCGCGCCTTGACGCGCGAGCCCGTATGCTCGACGCCATGCACGTGTAGTTTTGTGTTGGATAACCTCCAAAGTCGGGTGAGTACGCGACTACACCGCTACAAGGAAATGCGTGACGATGGTGGTATCCAACCTATCGTCTTCCAGCGCAGCAAGCCCAATACTCTAACCATTAGGACACAATCGAAAGCACGCTTCTCTCGCGCCAAAGTCACGTGTCAGTTTCTCGCATTCTTCTCTCGTGGCAACTAGCGCTCTGAGACGCTACGTTTAAATACATTGCCTTCGAGATCAGCCCATATTTATTTATTTGTAAATAAATGCACGTTGTGTTATAGACTGCACTGCCTTTGGGATCGCCGCAACGTTTCTTGTATGGCTACCTATACAAGGTGGCTGGATTCTGCTTATAATGCTATTGCATTAAATGAACCTCGAACTTTCCTTTCTTGACTACCGGCTCGAAAAAGCTCAGCGCTGCTGTGTGAGTGTGACGACGGGTATTTTCAGAGCATTTTCTTGTACTTGGGCCCATTTTCGGCGCACGAAAAGTTCTCCGAACTTGCCGTGTTAAACATTTTCTTGTTTCATAATGCAATGTATAGTAAAATGTCTACCGATGAATTATTAACTAGTCCCGAATAGAGGTTGTTAAAGTCAATGACGTCAAGGCGAGCTGTTGCGAGATATTCCGAGTGATGTCGCCACTGTGTTTTTCGCTTTGCGTGCTTTCGGGCTTACAAAACCTCCTTTCACACAAGGGTGGTCCGATTCATTATCACAGAACCATAATTTTTCAAATAGATGTCTAATGAACCTTCGTATATATCTTGTGTATTTTAGTTGATTGAATAAACGTTTCCCTCACTGCCACTGCTGAGATAATCACCAGGAAGCTTCCAGAAACATTAGGTGACGCTGGATAAGTGAGGGGGGAAAATATATTGCTTCTACAAAAGTGGCGCGGCAAACTTAAGATTGATCTCAGATACGAAGCTTTGATGAGGCAATGCGTTTACATTATTCATTCAAGATTGGCCTTAGAACGCGATAAATTTCTTTTTCTATGAATGTACGCATGCTACGGATCGATACAGCTAGCTATTAAATATGTAATCTTCGTTCGGTTATATGTAAGTATAGTCGAGCTTCTGACTCGGTTTATGACACTCTTAATTATTCAAGTATACGGATATCTTCTTTTCTCTGGGGCATGAGCTTTACTTTCCCTCAATTTTATCCGTTCGACAGAGGCTTGCCTTAAACGTCTGTAGTATGGCCTGTGCTGTGTATGAAATGAACGAGTGTTTTGAACTTTTATTTCGTCTCAGTCAATTTTTTTTTCTGTTTTGCGGAAACCACCAGGCGCTTCACTTTTTTAAAACTTGAATAGCTTCCTCTTTAGTTCTATATATATTTTTGAAGCCCCCGATTATGCGATCACTACGGCCACTATAGAGTATGACTTTTTTTCTTCTTTTAGAATGCCACAGACTTCATTTAAGCCCGCTGAGTTGGCTTTAATTGATAGATATTTGGCATTTCACAGGTATTTGTACAGTATATGGTCAACTCTTAAAGCTAACACTTAATCAGTATTCCGACATAAGTTACTGTTGAAGTATGCGATGACGGTTTTGAAATTACTGTTTTTTTTAATTATAACACACGAATGTCCGCATAATCCATCTTGTCGGTAACTTATTCCCGACAAAGTCGAAGAAATATTGGAGCTCTAATGTATTTGCTACTAGAAAGTTGTTCTATTCTAGAGGAAACTTTAGTATATGTGCTTTTAACTAAATATAAAGGACTGGATAATTTGTTTTCTCGACTTTTATTGCACCGAATTTAATGAAATTTGCGTAATTTAAACGAAAAAAGTGAAAATATCCCAGCAGTAGATTTGTTTTATATTTAGGTCGATCATTCTTTTTTTGCGAAAGTTGTAGGAAATTGCAAATCTTGAGAAACTTGGAGCTTAAAGCTTCCACCTGTGCAACTAAGCGATTAAAGATAAACTGAGACATCCACCCAAATGCAGCAATTCGCTACTATGGAAACCCAACCGGGTTCCTCGAAAGAAAGCCTCGCAGTTGAAGAAAAATTCGTCCTGGTCCGGGACTCGAACCTGGGACCACCGCCTTTCCGGGGCAGCCGCTCTACCATCTGAGCTAACCAGGCGGCTAGCAGATGGCAGGGCGAAGTCGAATTTGTCGACAACTCGAAGCAAAGGCAAGTGTATGGCGTAATAGTTCAGCGGAAATCCGCTAGGTGGAGATAAGTAATTAAAGATAAACTGAGACATCCACCCAAATGTAGCAATTCGCTACTATGGAAACCCAACCGGGTTCCTCGAAAGAAAGCCTCGCAGTTGAAGAAAAATTCGTCCTGGTCCGGGACTCGAACCCGGGACCACCGCCTTTCCGGGGCAGCCGCTCTACCATCTGGTTCGAGTCCCCGGTTCGAAGTCCCAGCCACCATCTCGGACCACCGCCTTTCCGGAGCAGCCGCTCTACCATCTGGTTCGAGTCCCGGGTTCGAGTCCCGGACCAGGACGAATTTTTCTTCAACTGCGAGGCTTTCTTTCGAGGAACCCGGTTGGGTTTCCATAGTAGCGAATTGCTACATTTGGGTGGATGTCTCAGTTTATCTTTAATTACTTATCTCCACCTAGCGGATTTCCGCTGAACTATTACGCCAACTAAGCGATTGAAAGCGGTCTCACATTTAACTCTGCAAACTAACATTTTGAGACATAAGTGAACACTATTCATGTGATACACATCGCCCTGAATTGGACCACCAATTTTATATTGTAACAGTGTATTTTTTTTATTGTAGCACTGTAACAATTTCACGCAACCTCTAAATTTATGCATTACATTTGTCCCCTTTAGACGCTCTAAAATGCGCATTTTACAGAGCTCCTCGCGATATCTTGTTCAAGCGCCGCCTCGAAGTTCCCTCACCACGTCGCTGTGAGGCCATGAATTCTGACGAGCTCGGTCCCAGTTAACTTTTTTAACCGTAACGATGGACAATAAATGTATCCTAAAGGAGTCAAATACTAAGCATAGCAAGTTTTAAATACTTCTACGAAGCCACAATGGTCGAAATATGAGGGAAAAAAACTTTGAAACCAGTTTAGTCCCACTGGCGCGCCGGCTCTCGGCTGTCGGCGCGAAAATTGAGGAAATGGAACATTTGCATTCACTTCTATTTTCTCATAATCAACCTGTTACTACAAAATTAACGAAAGTATAGATTTAAACGTATCGTTATTCAGTCTAAATTGATTTTGAAGTGTTTAGCTTTAGCGTTCGTTTAAGCATCGACCATATACAATCACACTGTAGACTATATAGTGCAGGCTATATACACCGGACTTAACGCTACCACTCAAGAACACCCGAGGCGCTGATGATCCACTCCCAGTGTCTTTTTTAATACGCTCTGACAGAGCTAGCGTGCTCGTCCATTCTGCTGTCACACACACGGCACTGACTCCGCGCGCAGACTTCTGCCATCGTCGGCGAGTCGCGATTAGGCACATCGAAGCGCCGACATTAGCATGTCTGCCTCTTACATCACACTGGCGCGCCGCCGGGAGCGTTGCAACGTTACCGCGGTTGCGTAATTTTGCGGGCTGACTGCTGCAGTGCTTCACGATGCGCGTATCGATGGTGCTCTCGTCACTGGAGTTCCCTCGGCGGTTTCATTGCGGACATTTAGGGTCAGCCCAAGCGAGCTTACTGGCCAAACCGAAAGGCCCCGCAATCAGCGATAGAAAGGAACGTGATAGCCCGCAAGATTAAGAGATTGAGAGACCGCAAAAAAAAAAGGGGGGGGGGGGAGGGGGCTAGAGGGCGTTTTGATAAGGGATGGCCACCTCGGCAGTTCAGGTATAGACTTTTTTTTTTGAATTTTTTTTAAGTGCGGAGCACTTTATGGGCCCTGCGTAGAGAAATAAATTCAACAAGAAGGGACACTCGGCAAAAACTGGCAACAGGAAACACGTCACGCTATAGTATTGATGCCGAACGTCAGCTGCCGCGAGCATCGAAAAAAAAAAAAGAAAGTGCAAATAAGTTAACAGACATTGTTCTATTGTTTTAATTCTTTGCCGCGAAAACTACAACTTGTTTACTATAAATGAACTTAGACTTTGCGACTTATTTTTCCTGCCTTACCTATAGCGACAGGCCAATGACGGGCCAGATGCATGCGTTATCCGCCAGACATTCTCCCGAGGCGACCGAGTGCGGCTGCGCGCGCGTTTGAACGCTCGCCCGCGGCGACCCGTCTGTCTCCTTTTTTTTTTTTTTTTCTTTTTTTTTTTTAATGTAGCCTGGTTTCTGGGGCTCTCGGCGTATTCTTGCGTTCCTTCTGCACTGGGGCAAGACACCACTGCACTGCACTATTGGACTACGGCAAGGTGAGAATTTTTTTTTTTCACAGTCTACGACGCAATTAGGCTTACGGCAGTGGACCGACACTTAAGCCATTGTAAGCGAAAAACAGCTCAGCCGTCCTGGCGCAGTTGGTTTGAGTTAATGAATCTTACTGGGACATGTTTCCGACGCTTACTATGGGATTATTCTAACTTATTTTGGTTCTGTTGAGGCACACTGGCCGCACAGGGCGCTGTGACGCAGTTGGCGATAAAGTCCCTATATAAGAAAACTACCGCCATCTACTCTTTCTTCCGCCGCCTCCTCTCTTAAAGCGCTTGCTCTTTTCTTTACTTTTTGCTTGCGAAAGCCAAGTCGACGGTGGCGCACCTAGAAAGTCTACGTTAAAGTCTACGTTGAAGCTTTCAGGCCGGGCGCGCGCCGCCGCCGCCGTCGGCGACTGCGGCTGCGCAGAGGACTTTCAACATGGCTCTGAGGAGGAAAAAAACAAAATATAAAGAAGTGAAAAGCGCGCGCTATCATCGTCCAATCGGAGGTACAGGAGAGAGAGAAGCGGCGTTGATCAAAGGATGGCTGGTACTTTTCTTATATAGGGACTTTAGTTGGCGAGAACCAACTCGGGCCGTGGTGCGTAGTCTATAGTGCATCTTGCTAGGAGAAGTTTGTGCCGCTTTCGCTGACGCCATACATTACTGAAAAGTAATTTCGTTACTTTTTGGGTACCTTTGAGGCACGCTGGCCGCACAGCGCGCTGTGACGCAGTTAGCGATAAGCAGCTTGGCCGTGGTGACAAAGTTAGTTTGGCGTGTAATGAATCTTAGAGGGACAAGGTTGTGACGTTTTATTGCGATAGCAATTATATGGACACTTCAACCGGATTTCTGCCGTCGGCGTCGCCGTCGCCGTGAGGTTCCCTATAGATAAAATCTTCACCGCGCGCCGTATGCCCGAGCGGAAGCGTGCGGCCGGGGACGCGCGCTATCACGGAGAGCGAACGCACTCAATCTCCCACGCGCAAGCAAGGAAGCGGGAAGCCAGCGCCGGAAGGAGGGGGGGGGCGCACTTATACTCTGCCAACAACCACGCTCGTCGCTCCGCCCGCACCGTCTCTTATCTCCCCACGGCTCTGACCTTTATGCGCCGTGCATTCGCCGCTCAGTTTCCGTTGAAGCGATAGACCGCACGTACCTTCGCCCGTTGCTGCGGCGTATGGGCTTGCTGCCAGCGTTTTGACTGTCGTTGTCTGCAGTCATTCAGTGTGATCTATTCATGTTTGTTTGTGCGCGCTCACACCACGCTTGTTCATGCAGTTAGTAATAGTCGGGCCACATTTTCCAACGCACGCTACACATGCAATGCTGCCTGGATCGGCAGTGCAGCGCTACAGGTGTGTCCCTTCGCACGCGCGCTGCCCACGGGAAGCGCTTCTCATCAACACCACCGTTTCACACGCGCCTTCTCGTGGTCATCGAGTCTCTCTTCATGTCGGTCTACTTACGCCGCAGCACACCTGCTTACTTAATCAGCTCATGTTTACTACAATTCATATTGCTACCAAAGCCGCTCACCTTACTTCGTATGACATTGCTGTGTTGCTATCGCATTCATTGCTTCACCCTTAGGGCGAAACTGTGACATTTTTTTTGTGGCCCCGCAACAACATATACCTTCTTTCGGTACTCAGGCCTGTCGAAAACGCGATGGGCGATTGCCGAGAGTGATAACATGGGAGTGTGTTGCTGGCGCCGGCAGAACGCGCTAAAGATAACGCCGAGGAACATATCAGAAACTTGTGATTCGAAAAGTCCGTCTTCTAAAGGACTGAAAACAGGCTTTGCACCCACGCATTTGTCAATTGAGTGCGAGTAGAAGGCATTTTGCAAACGTCTAGCATGGTCCGGCTGGGAGCCTCTGTTGCGTCCGTCTCTGTGAATGTATATATAGCGTACCGTAGCGTTGCCCGAGGCCAAGTTTTGGAAACGCGAAGTCGCTCGGGTATTTGTGCTGCTAAAGTGCAGGAAATAATGCCCGGAAATAGGGGAATGCTTGGAAATCAGATGTTTTCATATTTTATGGTATTGATCGGGATGAGTCGGGTATTTTCTACGCCGTGTATGTAAAAGCGAATTCCTTTTGTTTGTAATGCCGCCCATTCACCGCTCTCGTACGTTTCGCCTCTACACGCAGTATTCCTATGTCTAAATACCAAAATGACACAAGCTTGTAACAAGCTTTTACGTGCTTGTAAATGTAACATGCTCGTCATTAACTTTTTTTCAGCTGATGCCGTCGGGTAGAGCTTCATATACTGGGAACTACTGCTTACCTAGGGCCACAACGTTGGATGAAAGTACCAAAAGCGCGCAACGAGCTTTTATATAAAGCAAAATAAATATTTCCTCATTTAACAAGGGGTCTTGCGTCTACTTTGTGAAATTGTACGTGGCACAGATTCGATGGGACTTCCCGAGATCGTTCGCAATCATTTTCTGTGCGTGGTCGAGCAAAAAAAAAAACAACAAAAAAAAAAGAACGAAACGAAAAAAAAGGGGGGTGCAGCCGGCATGCTAGCTAGCGTTCAAAATGCGCGCGCCCAAAACCGAAAACGGAAGTGATTGATGCCGACCGCTTGGCGCGCTGCAGTCAATTCGGCCGCTGGGCTCTATGGGAGTGTCCGCTCTTGTTGAATTCCTTTCTCTATGGGCCCGGCTAAAGTTCCTAGATGTTCTGCTCTAAAGCAATATATATATATATATATATATATATATATATATATATATATATATATATATATATATATATATATAGGGACTTTAGGCCCGGCCTGTCGCCGTCGGCGTCTACCTCATGATCATGCTCAAAACAAGTGCTCAAAACAGGGTCAAAACAAGTGCAGAATTGATCAAAACCGGTTCAAAATAAACTAACATGATTCAAAATAATTTAAAAGACAGGAATGATCAAGCATTAGGCGCATTCATTGACAGAAATTCGTTAAAATCGCTTCTAACCATCGTCAGCAAAGGCTTTGGCTCCATGTGCGTGGCGGTTTCCCACCAGTTGTGCCTTAGCACAGGCGTCAAAACGGATGATGGATTGCTAAACACAAGATAAACGCAAGAAAAACACAAGGGAAACACCGGTGAATCACTGCTCCGCACTTTCCCAGCTTTCACGTTGAGTGGAACTGCATTACCGCCGAGTTTACCGTTTATATCAGTTCCGCTTCAGCAATTTTATTTTTATTACAGCGGAGCTGTTAAAGGCTCGCTAGGCTGGTCTCGTTGTCGTGCGCAGCATCGCTGAGCTGGGAGAGCGTGAGCTGGGAGAGAGTGAAGCTTGTGCTCGTACTCAGTCATTGGCCCGCACTCGTGCCATTGCTCCCGCGTTCGTCGTCGTCGTCTGCTTCCACAGCTGGATGCGTTGCCGCTCATCATTCCAGCGTAGAATTTCAATTCTGTCGTCGTAATGGGGAGGCCGCGTTTACGGGGGTATGAGCCCTTGCTTAAAGGGGTATGAGCCATTCATTGTCTTACGTAACGCGCAGATTTAATTTTGAAGAAATGTAATGGAAATCTATCCATAATGAACGCACTCGGGAAAAGGGCTCGTCGTCGACGTGCCGATTCAAGCGTGAGGGCTTCCGAAGCCTATTCGAAACGTCAGCGAAGAGCCGCCCACCCCGAGTCGCCGGAGCGCGATGTTGAGGCCAAACGTCAGCGTCGTCTTGCCCTCCAGGAACCCGACAACGGTGGTGCGCGCCTCGGCAACGCTAGCGCCAACTTCCCCGGTGCGACAGCCAGGTTTCAACGCTAGTTTCCCAACCGGAACTACGGAGCCAGCTGCAGTGCGTGTGACCGGTTGTGGTTTGAGCACAACGTGGTACTCGTCAGTGCAATTCGTTCGGATGAACACCGAAGAAGCACACAAGCTTTGCTTACCCCCATTTTCTCGACAAGGAAGGGGCTACTGACTTTTTAGCAAATCGCCTTTCTACGCATGAAGTGCAAAAATAACTGGAATGCCGGTATATTTTGTCACGCATTTTGGAAACGAGTTACTCTAAACTGGCGCCATTCTCAGATCTCGTTTCAAATTTACATGCATTGCGAACACACCAGATAAAATTCGTAAACTACAACATGTGCCGTAAAGCTATTAATATAAATATTAATGAAGGTTACAATTTTATTCACTTCACTGTTGATTGCTTCAGGTACCCGTGTTCCTTGTAAAGCTCTGCCCTCATTGGACATCATTAATAGTGGAGGCGGCCGTCATATGACAAACAGGTTACTCTTAATCACATATCACGTAAGTTCCCTTAAGCGGAACGTACTTCCAAAAATGTTCCACTAATATATATCCAAGTGGAACCTATATGTGGTGTCGGAGTACTTGAGCCTTGGCTCTTCTTTCTTCGGTGTATCTTTTTTACCACTGCTACTATCATCAGCATCACAATCATCAATCACCACCAACATACTTTTATGCCCACTGCAGGACGAATGCCTCTTCCAGTGAAGAGGCATTCGTCTCTTCACTGAACCACAATCGGTCACACGCACTGCAGCTGGCTCCGAAGTTCCGGTTGGGAAACTCGCGTTGAAACTTGGCCGTCGCACCGGGGAAGTTGGCGTCAGCGTTGCCGAGGCGCGCACCACCGCGGTCGGGTTCCTGGAGGGCTAGACGACGCTTACGTTAGGCCTCAGCATCGCGCTCCTGCAACTTGGGGTCGGTGGCTCTTCGCTGACATTTCGCCTGGGCTTCGGAAGCCCTCACGCTAGAATCGGCACGTCGTCGACGAGCCCTTTACCGAGCTCGTTCATTCTGGATGGATTTCCATGAAATTGCTTCAAAATTAAATCTGTCCGTTACGTAAGACAATGAATGGCTCATACCCCCTTAAGCAATGGCTCATACCCCCGTAAATGCGGCCTCCTCCATTACGACGACAGAAGAAAAGTGAAATTCTACGCTGGAATGATTAGCAGCAATGCAGCCAGCTGTGGAAGCAGACGACGACGACGAACGCAGGAGCAGTGGCACGAGCGCATTCCGAGCACCAGCCACCTGTGCAGCTCCGAGAGCAGCTGGTTTAATTAGCGTTACATCGCCGGCGCGGGCTAGCGTATATATACAAGCTTCGCTTGAAAAGCGATGTTGCCCTTAATTAGTCGAAAATACGTGGCACGATACCAACAAGAATGGCCTTACTAATAAAGGATTCTCAAACGCGGCCTATATGTAGAATTGGCGGTAACAGTAAGGCTCACAAAATGCGGAACTTCCTTCTTTTATTTATTTTCAATAAAGCTTTTACTCACTCACCTACTCACTCTTGGGGCTGCAGCAGTGAAAAGTGAGCAGCGCACAAGCGGATTTACATTCGGCCCCTATTAGAATGTGGCCGCCGTGGCTGCAGGAATCGAACCCACGTCTTCGCTTTCCGATACAGGATAACGCCAGAACGTCATACCCACCGAGCCACCGCGCCGCGGGCGGTAGGAGAAAAAAAAATCAGGCCCATGAAAATGTGGCCAATATTGTAGCTTGACGCGGGAAGCTTAGCAATTAGTTCTGCCTGCCGCATAGTTTTCTGCCCGGAGAGAAAGCAATCGGAAGCAGTCGCTGTTAACTCGTAATTAATCAGGGCCGACGAGCGTGAGCAGCCCGTATAATGGAAGAAAGGGGGGGGGGGATTCTATCGCTAACAAGGAGCTATAGGCACGTGTCGTGCGCATGCGCGAACTGCGGGAGCGCTTTATCGGTTATTAGCGAAATTGCGAACACTGCAGGGAAGTCAGGTATAGCGGACGAAGGTACTTGTCGGAGTTTCCGAAAACAGTGCTCGCTGGGGATATATGTGCTCATATACTTTTATTCTTTTTCTTTCTTTTTGTCGACCATTGGACTGTGTATACAGACTGGTAAGCTGCATTCAGAGTTAACAGGCGTACGAGTCACCGATAAACATGAGAGAAACCAATATGTTGAAAAAATGATGTCGCACAAAACGCGGTTCTTGTCGTTAATTGGTTGTCCTACCTTGTCATGCAGTAGTTTTTTTTAAATCTCCAACTTTGTGTTAGGTTATCTTATGAGAGATCTTACGACAGAACTTACGACGAATACGATACCACGCCGTACGGTTCGTAATTGTGATCTGCAATGTCTTAGTGCTGGGCTATCTTATGGCACGTTTGGCGACGAATATATTATGCCACAGGCTTAATTCGATCTGTAATTTATTCGTTCGCGGTCATGCCCCGAGAACTCTCACGAGAATTATCTTACCTTGTCGTAGTTGCTTATTTCGGTCCTATAATTTCTCGGTGTCTCGTGTAAGGATTATAGGTCGATGTAAACATTAGCTTAGGACCACTTTTACACAAATTTTTCCGGTGCAGGGAAAATGAGACATAGGGAACGAAAACGCTTGTAGGAGTTTCCAGGAAGATATGTTGATTCGCTGGCGCGTTCCATCTACACAGTTTTTATTGGTAGAGCGTTCGACAGAATACTTGTGTGGTCAGGAATTACCAATGTTAAGAGGCGAAGTCATTGACAAATATAAGAAAAACAGTGCGTCGACAGAAAGCAACAATCGCAAGAATGCAATAGGAGAGGCTGTTTGTGCGACTGGTTACCATTTCAACATTATAGAATCCATTATTTCTTGTCATGAGATTCTTATCCTACTCTGGAATTTCTTCACGTTCGATAATCTTATACCACACCTTACCAGGTTTATAATATATTACCGCGCATACTGTTCTTATTTCGTTCTATAACTCTCCGTAAGTTAGGACAGATATTGCAATTGTTCTTCCTTGTCGTAGGATTCTGATATTGCTCTATGTTTTGCCGTATTCAACTATCTTAGGACACGCACTGTGACAACTACCGTGCCCTTTTGTACAGTTCTTATTGTTCTGTATAATTTAATTGCATTCTATTGTATTATACGGCAGGTATGCTGTTGTACAGTGCACTAGCAGACGTAACATTTTTACGAGCAGTGCAGCAGTTCTCGGGAGGACTAGTGCTATGGTCTTTCAACAAAACAAAATAGCAACAAAGGACTCTCCTCAAGTGGTACTTTTTCTACGTTTTAATGCCTTCTCGCATAGTTAGTAATGCTTTGTTATGCCCTTTCCTGTCCTGTTTGTTGCATCTTGTTCTCATATGTCTTCTTTTTTTTTTGTATAAAGCCGTCAATGACGATGCTTTTCATTTAGGTACAGTAGCGTTCAGTATGAGATGCAACAGGCTACCCGTGGTCGACAGGGTTTGAAGACTGCACTGCGGCGCTGACATGCTAAAAGTTGTTTTAGCCAGTAATTAGTACTGGTAATTAATACTGGTACATCATGGGCACCGTGTTGCAGCTCATATCGAGCACGATTGTACATACTATAGCTTCGTAACCTGCGTTGCTTTTCTCACTTCGTCATACGCTACTGCCTCTATGAGCTGAAACGAGAAATCTCTCTATGAAGCGAGCGTTTGGCGGCCGATGAGCCGATGAGACCTTGATGAGCAGACGCAGTGCGTCACCAGATGATTGCGAAGTGTAACAACATTCTCTCCACCGTGCCTTCAGATAACTGGTAAATTCACTGCATTACCCACCGGCATCCGATGTCACGTGGAGTTCTTAGTGCAACTTTCTGTGGCGTTATAAATGTTCAACTCTGAATACGACCGCTAATTTGCAGGAAGTAATGCGAATTCCATATGTGCTTTTGTTTGCAGGATGCGAGGAGAACAAATTACTTTTTTCAGCGTTATAACTATTTGTGCATTGCCCTGAAGCCAAAAAGAGGCGATACACGTTTTCGACGTTTCACTGGTATCCTCTTTTCGTGTGTTTAAATTCGAGATTCGCTTCCTGAACGAGTGAACGACTGCACATCTATAAATGGAATATGATGTGTTACTTGCTAGTGCGCACGACTTTATGACTACCCGGAGCCCACTCTAAGCGTAAAAGGAAGGAGACATATGACAGGTACAACGGTACAGCAAATCTTACAGCAAGTCTTACCCTGAAGAACACGATAAAGTGCATGGAAGTGCCTAATATAGCCGGTGTACATGTGCGATTGGTCATGTACGTTACCTACTTGAAAGTAAATATTAGCCCTTGTTAACCTATACGCTTGTCTAAACGTAAATACCATCCCAATAGTATTTGCGTCGTACTATTTGTGCAAGATTTCTGCTCGTAACTGTCCTCTAGAGCTAGTGCTCTTGTTTGGGTACATCAATATTTGCATAGTGCGTCTTATATTTGCGAACGACGGTAGAGTGTGGATGGTTAGAATGTGCATTAATTAAGACTTCAGTTAGGGCTACTTAAAATTGGATAGACGTCAGCCTGCGCTCGGTATAGTTAATACGGTTCAGAGCGAGGGGCTACAACAAGCGTATAAATGTAGTAAACGTGGGCTGCTCCCGAATTCAAGCATTTGCTAGACGGGTTTACTACTGTGCTCTTCGTTTGCGTCATATCCCATCCCGTATTCCGGCTGCCTCGACGTCGATAGAGTGCACACAAGCATATAAATATGTATATTCGTCGTTTCATATTTGTCGTTGTCTTCGCGCGCTCAGGCAGAGGGAGTGTTTACGTGTGTGTGTTACGGGTATACGGCGATGACGCCTTGCATATGTAATAGGTCTTCTTTGTAAAGCCCGCACATCTTATAGCGAAGAAGTTGCACTGAAGTGAAGCGCCTCATTTCTATGCATGCTGCTTCCACCAAGCGGTAGTTGCGTCCCAGTATGCATGGATTGGCCACTGTTGTTATCAGTTATTTTTTTTTTTCTGCCTCGGTTACTTCCTAAAGCATTTATTAGGTCATGGTTGCTGAAACTGCACCATAGAACCAAGCCTAGGTGGCGCCTCTGAAAGAGCTCAGAAGCGCAAGTAGGAAGTTCGGAGAAGCCGCGGTGATACCGAAAAGCGGTTTTTGTGCGGTGTCGTCGCGGGGGGAGCTTCTGGGGGCCTCAAGTGGGATTCGCGCCTTGCTTAAGACGCCCGCAGTAAGGAACGAAACCGAGAGGAAGGTCCCAGGGTAAAGTTGTGAAGTCTTCTTTAATTTCTTTTTTTTTTTTGTGCGTGTGTGGCTGATCGGGGATGAGTACGCTGAAGGAAAAACATTTATTACTTTATGTCATCAGCAGTGAAAGTATGATGACACAGTTCATTGTAGAGTTCCCCTATTCAGCTAGTATTACAAGAAGGAATGCGGTAAACATATTCAAACAAGAAGCACACTGGTATCCAAATTAATGGAAATTTTTTAATGGCTGTTTTGTAGAATGACTATTGCTTTGACCCTTTTGCATGATGACTACTACTTGTCTTGTTATTGTACGTTACACCCCCTCCCCCCTTTCTCAAGTAATACTCCAGTTGAAGCCCATGTTTGAGGTCTGTGAATAAATAAATAAACAGGGATTGATCGAAGTGCAGTGGGCCATAAGGGAGCTGTTTGGCTCTTGCCAGGAGGTTACTTTAAAAGAAATAGTCATTGGTGGCCACTAATGCTCTGAACCCATACTAGGCTGTGGAATTCACATAAACATATTTCTTCTGGTCACAATGACGCTGTAGGTTGTAGTTCATTTTACGTTTGAACCACCTCCCCATTTTCTTCCACTATCCTGTGTGGTTCCGGTTCCCCTTCCTTTCTTGCCCCAGTGTGGAGTAACAGGCCAGAAACGCGCACTTCCGGCCAACCTCTCCGCTTTTCCTCTCATCAAACCTTCCACACTTTCACTGTCGGTTTGAAGCTGTGATATGCGTCACATTTTCTGTAGTGTAACATTGTGTGTTTTATGTATCCAATGCACTTGTGACGTTCATAGCGGTGTTTCTTTCTCTAAAGTGTAACATTTTGTGTCCTTAGTACTTGTTGTGTCGTTATGATTTTAAGATGTGTTTCTTTTGCATTTGTGCTGCGATAGACTTAAGGCGTTTCTCATCTGGGAAGGAGTAGCCGGCCATCATTCTTGGAACGAAGATATCCTTAATTAGTGACGTCAATAAGCAAATGCCAGAGAGGAACGAAGGAGTTAAAGAAGAAAATAGAATGCTATATAGTGAGCTTTGTAATGTAGTATACTTCCAAATAGTAAGCGTCTCGTGAAACTATAGCTTGCATCGGCTAAGCAGGTATCAGAGCGGTGAACTTACGACGGTTTTCCTGTCGTGATAAGTACCCGTCATTGGCCGTTGCCACCTCCATCAAAACACTGCTACCCGCCAGCATATAGTCTCCCACAGGGCCTGTATCGAACCATCAGCGACTTGATTTTATCGCTTCTCCTGTGTGTCTCTATTCTCTCTATCGCCGTCCCACTAGCGCTGCCATTTCCTCCAGCCGCACGGATTGGTAACTCGCTCGACCCTGAATCTACGACGCTCCCTGTAGTTCTTAGTTCTTCCTGCTGTTCTGCCAAAAAACACCCATTATACGCCGGGACTCCTCGCTTTCATCTGTAGCAGCTCCAGCCATGGGTTGCGCTTACCCGTAAACGTAAATAATTAGCATGCAAGATCCACAGCGCGTCCGGGAGCATGAGCATCGATCCGAGCGCTTGATGGTTTTACAGTCAACGAGCTGAAATGTACGCGGTGTTAACCGTCCGATTTTACTGATCCGACGCGGCTTTTAGGAAATTTGGCACAGCTGTAAAAAAATAAATAAATAAAGACATAAATGGCGTAATGAACTGCTCTTGTATCTTCAACAGTCACGCTAAAGGCGGCCTCCAGCAACCTGTAATGTTGTAAGCACAGTGTCGTTCTCTCTTATCAGAAGCACTTCGTTGCGGCCCCCCTCTAAGCTAGTACAACTTGGGCCCTCTTGTGCTTGGTGGGGAAAACGTTCTTCGTACGACGTCTAATGAGGATAGAGACGGAAGCGAGATAAGGGAGGGATGAAGGAAGGTCAACCAGACGCGCTTTCGGTTTGCTACCCTACGAGGAAGAAAGGGGGTTACGGGGAGCGAGAGAAAGAAGAGAAGCGGACGTGAGGCACTAGCGGTGCACGTCTGTGGGGCTGCACCTCACGCCTATACAATCGGTCACCAACACCACTTGATTCCATAAATCGCAGAAATTCCTGAACTGCCTTCTCAGTCTGCGTCGAAAGAGGCCACAATTCTATAGAATCTAATGTCTCTCAAAGATCGTCTAGAATCCAGATCTCTTGAACAGAGTCTAAAGAAAGTCGCACAAGACGTGCCAGCAAGTACGAAATCACAAGACGTGTTTGACTGCGTCTTCACGGCTGAACAATTCGTACTTTTGGGTGTGTATACCATTCCACCGGAGGAACCTTTCGTAAAAGCTATTACCTGGCACAGGCCGCGCAAGTTTTGTCGGAGCAGGGGAGGCGCCGTGTCATTATCCACTTCAACACAGTGTCAAATCTGTGGATACGACAGCGAGACATTCCAAGTGAACAATGAGCGCTTGTATACTAAGCTGTGTGCCGCCCAATTACATCGCGAGCCGAATGGTGGAGCCATTAGTCAGCAGTGCTTGCATGCGCAGTGATCAGAAAATTTTCACAACGAAAGCAGTCTGACGGTCACGCCATTTTGTCTAGATCAAGGCAGCTGCTGTAGGTGCCCAACAGAAAGGGCAACTGTCTTAGTTGCGATACTAAAACCCTAGGTGACGTTATTATCTTCATATAAGTATCAGTAGGGAATACTTACCGTGGACTTACTTTACATTTGTATTATCTAAGGTAAACTATCAGCTATGAATAAATTATATTTTCTCTAGTGCCTCCAACTTTCCAATTATCCCCCCAGCTCGCAATGTTAGGGATGATAGTGTTACTGATACCTAGCTAATAATTAGTCTTGTCGAAAGCCGCAGAGACTGAACACGTGACCTAAGCCTAACGTTCCGATTCTAAATCTACACGTGTTGTTGCACAACGTGTGGCTTGCTTATGTGACGTTCCCATCAACACCTTCTGTAAGTGACCTCTTGTTGTGACTGCGACAGCCTTGCATTGTTACATACTGAATATCCCATTATAAGTTATCTGACCTCCTGCCGAGTATTACTGATGAGCGGCCTAACCGGTCTGTTCCTCTTGCACAGTTGAAGAAAAGATCTCTCTGTACTGACCCCATAGCGCGGCTTTCTGCTTTGTCTCACACGCAATCTACCGTGGCTCAAAGCTGTTATGCAAGATGATCGCGAATCGGCTTTACATGCAAATGAAGAGGAGCAGACGACGGAGACGGTGCCGGTGTAGTCTGCTCCTCTATACCGCTATACCATCTTGCATGTAACGATGTTTCGCCTTCATTTACCAGCTGCGAAGTCTCGCTCCACGCCTCGGTTATTTTAGAGGTGGTTTACAAATTGCTACTCCCATAAAAAACCAGATGTGGCGTGCTAAGCTCAACAGGTGACACGCCACACTCGGCGAGCTTCGCTTTGGAGAAAAAAAAAAAAAAAACTACCACCGTGGAGAAACACTAGAATGGCGCATGCAAGAAAACAACGCGTACTTATGTCCGTTGCAACCAGCAATCACGTCGTTTTCGTTATGATAAACGAGCAACAATGTATGCGAGATAAACAATTTCGTATAGTCGTTGAGGAGGAAAGTCTAGTCAGTACGATGCGAACTAAACGCCGTGACAACACTGGACATTCCCTAATTCTTAGAAGTCATAGCGAAACCAGAGAACTTACGTTAGACGTTCGTTAGCTGGAGAAACGTCGCAGCCTTTCTTGTAAACGTGAAGTCGAGTCGAGAGATCCGGAGGCGTGCACACCAAAGTGACACCTCTGCTTCCTTCGGCACCCTTTTCTTCTGTCGCTAACTCGAACAGTCAACAATGTCAACACACACACGCACACGTCAGTAACTCTTTCTCTTTCGTACAGGTCGTCACACGCTCTCGAGCACGCTTTGTTCGAATTACGTTCTCGTCTCGCGAACGATGCACCAGCGCTCTAGTTGATGCTGGGTCGACGTTGAGCAAGTCAGCCACAAAAGCATTCGCGTTCGCTGTCGTCCTTGCCCATTGGTCAGAGAGTCGGGGGCACGGGGAGACAAATCAGACAACGGTCCGGCGAACGACGTTTAAGATAACGACGGCCATGACCAACTACAGAGCAGGACCGAGCAGCAGCGGGCCAACGCGGTCGTGCTCCGCGCGCTCTCTCTGCGCGATGCTTTTTCCGTCGCACACCGGCGTTGTGCGGAGGAGCATCGCTTCGCGCGCCGCGCGCGCTTTGCTTCGGCCCTCTCGGATGTGCAAGGGTTTTTTTGGGGGGTGGTACTTCTCCTTCCTCTGTGCCTTCTCTCTTTCTCCATCGCCCCGTTCCTTCTATCCTCTCTCTCTCCCCTTCTTTTTCTGTTCACTTCGTACTATCCGGGCTGGAACCCAGGCCTCGGTAGTTCGATCGATCCAACTTCGCTCCCTTCCACAGCGCGTGCGTGTGTTCGTGTGTGGGTGAACTGCTGGATTGGCACTGGCTGCGCTGGGGGACTGAAGCCAGAAGGAGGACGGTTTACTCCGTTCGCCCAGACGGTGACGCGAATTTCGAGCCATGTCCATCGGCTGTCGGCTTTAGTTTGGAGCGGTGTGCTAACGATCGCCTCTGACGGCGCTGTCCGTGGGAGGGCAATGGGTTCAGTCACCTGACCTTGCTCTCGCGTCAGAGAAAGGGGAAAGATTAGGGGGTGAATGTAGGGCTTCTGGGAGGAATCAACTCACGTTCGCTGGTGGGTGGTCGTTCCCCCCAGGATGCACCTCAAGTTGCGTTCCCGGAGTATTAGCGCGGCTAATAAACCCCGAAGGAGCTATAGCTCGCGCGAGCGACCGCCAGAGATTTGCTTTATTTTACGATTTTTAGGGGCGGAAAGGAGCGCGTTTGTGGCGCCCATAAGCTTTTCGGCGCGCGGGTGAATTAGACCACTTGATGTGTCGTTAAGCAGTAGCGAGGTCTTCGGTTGCCTCTTACGACGCTCTCTCTCCTCTGCCTTTCCCTCCTATTCGAGCTTTTAGCCGCTCTCTTTCTTTCCTTGACCCTTGTCAAACTAATATTCATGTCGGTGAGTTGGAAGCGTATACTCGGTAAATTTTAGTGCATTAAGGAGCCTGTCGCTAATTATCGATCCAGATAACTTTTTGTTGCGCACAGACTTATTATATATATATATATATATATATATATATATATATATATATATATATATTCATTTTGAGAGAGAAGCTGAGAGGTCGGCCTGCACCAATGTTATGACCTGCTACTCGGCCTCGGGGGAAGCGGAATGAGTGTAGAAAAAATGGAAGTCGTTGCCCAGTCAGCCCATATCGCCACACTTGTAGAAAGAAAGATTAGACAAGACGTTGATTATTGAATCATTAAAGATATCCCGTTGCAGGTAGCGTAATTATCTCTCCGTCAACTGGATAAGCTCAAGAAGGAAATTACCTGCAGGTAGGAGTGTGATATAGTGTGATCTCTAGTTACCCGCCGTGGTTGCTTAGTGGCTATGGTGTTGGGCTGCTAAGCACGAGGTTGCCCGATCGAACCCCGGCCACGGAGGCCACATTTCGATGTGGGCGAAATGCGAAAACAACCGTGTACTTAGATTTAGGTGCACGTTAACGAACCCCAGGTGGTCCAAATTATTCCGGAGTCCCCCACTACGGCGTGTCTCATAATGAGTTCGTGGTTTTGGCACGTGAAGCCCCGCAATTTTTTTTTAAATCTTTGCTAGTTAAGAAAATGTCACTGGATAAGGTTCTCATTTCTTAAGTATAGCGTACATGTCCCACTTTACAGATTGGACCCGATTGGCTAATGAGATCAGCAGCTACACTGCGCAAATTGGGTCCTGAGCACGGGATTCGAGTAAAAACGTCCGCAAAGTCTGTGGTGGTGGCGGAATGAACGTCTTTATTCAAATACTGGTCTCAAGACCTGCCTTCTGTAGGTGGGCAAATGCATGGATGCCCCAGGTTACACTTATCACCCCCTCCCTGCATATTGCCTCAACGCTGATGACAAGTATTAAGAACATGGTGGCAGCAGAAAGTAGCAAATGGGGGAAAAGTGAGGGACATGGAATGGATACAAAAAAAAAACGCAATGATGAGGCTATTTATAACGAGGTAACAAGAAAGGATATTATGCCCTAAGTCCAACTCGGAGTGGGAGTAAAATAGTAAAGTGAACCCTCGCACCATTCCAAAAGTGCGGCTCCGTAAACGAAGACGTCATAACAAGAACTAGCGATAAGCACCATCGAAAGGAGACCTGGTAAAAAACAAGACAAACATCGAAGGAAATTGTGTTTTGCGAGGGAGATATATACACCTAACATACAAAGTATCTTGGCAACACTATTCGCTGGTGTACATATGATACTGCGCAAGAAACACAACTAATATTTCGCTAAGATGCGATAGAAGATATGTTATGGCGTCGTAACGCTTTTGTTTATTGAGCTCGTCTACAACCACGGAGCCTTGGAAACCGTCATGTGGGGCGGAATGGGCGTATAGAGGAAATGGGAGAAGGGAACGTGATGGAAAGTTTCAATCCAGTTAAGTTTTTCCTGTTTTGTGGAAACTCAGTTTAATCTTCCACATCTGCCCGAGGACAACGTAAACAGGTTTTTCACTTCTTCCATCACTAGGGATTACATCGACAACCCTGTTGAGCTTCTCTTAAGTTCGTATTGCGTTACATTCTTGTTTGGCCGTTGGGCTAGTTAACTTTGCTTTCCGTGTATTGGTTGGTAATGACTGATAATGGAGCAAAACGTTGACAGCGTTTTCTTTCGGACGTTTGCGAATGATGTATTTTTCTGCGGAACGCAAGTGTGCACGCTCGGCAGCCTGTTACGCCTGAAGTAGCACGCTGAAAGAAAAGAGACCAGGCGAGGTGGCCGGCATCCTACACTGCTCCATAAAAGTGAGGACATATATTAGGGCAAAGAAAAAAAAACGCTTAACCTTGCACTCAGCCGCGCAACGCTTGAAACAGCGAAGCTGGGCGATCGTACCCCAGCATTTTCCGGAAGTACTCATGATGATGATAATTTATTTTCGCGCGTCTCGGACTTACGGCCGTCACTGCGCGTTGCATAGCGCAGCTTGCAACGCCGACACCACGTTCCAATGCCGACAACGCGTTCCAGCAGACCCGCTCCGTGAATGCGTCTCTCTCTCTCTCTCTCTCATTTTCTTTATCTCTCTCCCGAGCACAGCGCGCAAAACCTCTCTTCACCTCGCAGAGCACGAGCGTGCGAACGCGCCAGCTGTGGACGAAGACGACGACGCTCGAACGCAATCATATGGTTCGCATAAATGCATTTCCTGCGAGCGTGGCTGTATAGCCTATTTAAAAAAAAAAAAAGTGGCTGTATAGCCTAGTGGTTACGACGCTCGCCTTGGGACTGTGGGTGCGCTGGTTCCTATCCCGCATCGGCAATAAAGTTTACTTTCTTTTATTTCTTGATAGTTTCTTGATACGAACCACAAACCACAAATTACGTCTGGCTTAAACAGCTTCGCTGTTACAATACTTTATCGACGCGTTCTGCTAATGCAATAACATGAGCGTGTAAAGTGGATGGTAAATATGTTTCGACCGAAGCTCAGTACTGCGGAAAGTTCGACGGAGCTGAAATGAAAATTCAACGGAACCTCCAGGGTTGTAAAAATTAATCCGTAGCCCAATTCGTTAAGGCCCACATATTTCAATTAATTAACGTTACTAGATGTGTAGTAATGACAATAACGACAACGAGTGCTGTTTAAGCGCGGCACGATCTCGTGTCACTGATCGTATTAATATCAGCGCGCCATCGTTTGTGCTAACGAATTATGCGGGGCATGTTTCACACTGGTTCACCATTGTCAATTTTCTTACCCAATACGTCGTTAATCTTATTGGCCCTGTTTCTTATCTACACTTCAATGACACTGTTTGGCAATCTATTTTGATGCTTTTACGAGTACCCAACTTTCTCCCTCCACCCGATGCGGTGGCTTAGCGGCTGTGGTGTTGCGCTGATAATTAACGAGGTCGCGGGATCAAATCCCGGCTACGGCAGCCGCATTTCGATGGGGGCGAAGTAGAAAAGCGCCCGTGTGCTTAGACTTAGATGCACGGTAAAGAACCCCAGGTGGTCAAAATTAGTCTGGATTTCCCTACTACGGGCGTGCCTCATAATCAGGTCGTTGTTTTGGGGCGTAAAGCCCCAAAACTTATCTTTCTCGCTCCACATACTCCTAGACCTGCATTCTTTTCTCGCGCCTATAATTATAGCTACTAATTAATCAAGCCTCAATTATTATGATTAATATGATCATCAGCCCTGCATTATTGAAAATAAGGACAACTGCCGTCCTCGTGGTGCGACCTCGCTGCACTGCTCGAGTTAGTTTCAGTGCGGCATTAGTGGTGCTAACAGCATATCTAAGGGAACGTTTCGTACCGATTTACCTGTGTCGCTTTTCTTACCTGATACACTGTCGGCCTTAGGCGTAGCTTCTCCACCCATACCTGGTGTAAACTGTTCCGCAGTCTAATTCGATGCATTGAAAACCAAGCAACGTTTCCTTTCCGCAAATACGCAGTCTCGGCGTTTTTCCTTCGCACCTTAATCATAGCTACAGCCTCCGCTCGGTGTCTAGTCTGAGCAGCCCTTGCGAGGTACGATACCCTAAGGGCCCCCCTTTGAAGTGCCAGGTCGGGATGAGGTGCAACGTGCAGGTACGTGACATTTCGCGTAGGGGAGAAATTGTCATTATAAGAGCGCCTTTGGCGGGAAGATAACAAGCTCCGGCCGTCTGCCCGACGCCCTTTTGCTTATGAGGCTTCGAGGAGTCCTTGAGTCTGTTACAAAACAGTCACGCGAAACATTAAACGAAAGCTAGTTTGATCACTCTTCGAGGTGCGGGAAAGAAAAATATAAAGGAACGAGTGCTTCGCGAAGTTTTATATTACCTACCAAACACTTCCTAGCTCATGAAAAGCTTCCAATGCGAGCGTAACAAAACAACAATGAAAGTGAGTCAGCTAAATCTAATAGCAGCCCATTCTTACGCATTTTAAAAGAAATTGAAAAAAAAAATACCATGCCTCGAATTAAGAGGGGTTTCTTTTCTTTTCCTTTATTTTTTTTTCTATTTTGAGGAAGGGGAACGTTCGGAATTCTGCTGTCTCGTTAGTACACCGTTCAATAAAGCTTTTACTTCAGAATTTCCTCGGTTTTTACCTGAGTGCATGTGTGGCCTAAAGCTTGAACTAAAAGCATATTTGGGACTCCCCCTTGTCTCACTTAGTCATTAATACCAACGGAAGACAGACCGATTGACAAGCGCATGGATCCCAGGACAGCACTGCCGATTGCATGAATCCAGCCATATAGCTTTGACTGTAATGTCGCATTATTGTTAAATTAGATATCGTTATGAAAGCTGAGTATAGCACGGAAAATAGTGGCGCGTACGTGAATTAGAACTCTCTCTTTACCTATACAAAACTGCCGTAAGCCCTACTGTGGCGTAGAACTAGAGTGTACTAGAATGGGGGAGTGGGTCCAACGCAGGCTCCCCGCTGAGGCTTTCTTTATTGAAAAGTTGGTGGCGCCACCGTCGCTTTCTCCCGAATGAGCGGCCCCGCGCACCGCCCGGACGCTTGTCGCGTCGGAGACCCTACCGCAGCTGCATGGAGCTTGGACAGGCGGATACTCGTGACGGCAACACTGATATTATTCTCCGCCGATCTATCGTAAATAAAATGAAAAAAATGTCACAGTTTCGCCCTAAGGGCGAAGCAATGAATGCTATAGCAACACAGCAATGTCATACGAAGTAAGGTGAGCGGCCTTGGTAGCAATATGAATTGTAGTAAACATGAGCTGATTAAGTAAGCAGGTGTGCTGCGGCGTAAGTAGACCGACATGAAGAGAGACTCGATGACCACGAGAAGGCACGTGTGAAACGGTGGTGTTGATGAGAAGCGCTTACCGTGGGCAGCGCGTGCGAAGGGACACACCTGTAGTGCTCCACTGCCGATATGGGCAGCATTGCATGTGTAGCGTGCGTTGGAAAATGTGGCCCGACTATTACTAACTGAATGAACAAGCGTGGTGTGAGCGCGCACAAACAAACATGAATAGATCACACTGAATGACTGCAGTCAACGACTGTCAAAACGCTGGCAGCGAGCGTATGTACGTGCGGTCTATCGCTTCAACGGAAACTGAGCGGCGAATGCAGGGAGCATAAAGGTCAGAGCCGTGTGGAGATAAGAGACGGTGCGGTCGAACGAACGACGAGCGCGGTTGTTGGCAGCGTAGAAGTGCGCCCCCCCCCCCCCCCCCCCCCGCTCCCGCCGGCGCTGGCTTCCCGCTTCCGTGCTTGCGCGTGGGAGAGATAAGAGACTGTGCGGACGAGCGACGAGCGCGGTTGTTGGCAGAGAAGTGCCCCCCCTGCTCTCTCCGGCGCTGGCTTTCCGCTTCCTTGCTTGCGCGTGGGAGATTGAGTGCGTTCGCTCTCCGTGATAGCGCGCGTCCCCGCACGCTTCCGCTGGGGCATACGGCGCGCGGCGAAGATTTTATCTATACGGAACCTCACGGCGACGGCGACGGCGACGGCAGAAATCCGGTTGAAGTGTCCATATAATTGCTATCGCAATAAAAGAGCGGCGAAAAGGACGCAAACGACGCAACAACGACGGTGCGTCAAGCAGACGACAGCTACTCCGCCCGTGAGCTGGCCTCAGCCAATGAGCGCGCTGCCGAAACAGCCGAAGCCAACGTTATTGGCCGTAGATTCAGAATAAGGTGATGGAAGCGCGACCGCGATTTCAGCGTTTTTTGCCTCACCCTCGGCGCTTGCCAAGGCGTCCGCTGGACCCACTCCCCCATTCTAGTACACTCTAGTAATACCAAAGAGCTACAGCTAGCTATTGGCGAGGCTGATGTTCTTAAAGCGCGCAAGGCAACAGCGTATCACTTGGTATCACTTGAGAGTGAGTCACTTGGTAATTACATTACCGCGATGATTGTACATACGTCGACTAATCGTTCCGGCCAAGGCAATGCGTTTTGTGTTCAGCCTTGTCTATAGAATGGATCGATCCACTTGCCGATATCTTCACCAACTACCATTGTAATGTCAAGCTTCGACCAAAACATTTTGGGAAACACAGAGACACATGGACCATCCCAAAAAAGCCTGTCGCTGCACAACTGTACAAGAGCGCAAATGCGAAGTATGTTTCTCAAACGATTTTATTGACTGATTGATTGATTGGTTGGTCCATTGATTGATTGATTGGGTGATTGATTTATTCGTTCATTAATTGAGATCTAACGTCTTAAAGCAACACTGTAGCTATGAAAGACGTTACTTGATTGCTTCGGTACAATTTGGACCAAATGAACTTCACGTTCTTTCACGCGCACTTCAATTTAAGTTAACGAGTGTCTTGCTTTTCGCCCCCGTCGAGAAGCGGTCGCCGCCGGCGAGGAATCGAACCCACGACGTGGGACTCAGCAGCAGAACGCCATTAGCCGCAGCGCCACCCCGGCGGGTACGTTGCTCAAAGGAACGGCCGTTGCTGCGATGAATGTATGAATGTTGACGGAGAGATTGGGACACACTGGGGGGGGGGGGTTTCGAGTGGTTATAACGAGGACGGCGGAGAACAGCCACCATTGAATAGGAGCAGCGCGATTCGTAGGGGCGCCGGCGCATACAGTTCGGTGATGAATAGACGAGGGACGGTGGGTAGATACACCATATGGAGCGACGTATAGAAAAGATTACATGGGGGGTTGGTGTCCACACTGGTGCATTGTATATAGCCGCGTAGACAGTTTCGCGGTCGCAAATTAATCGCATGCTCTGGGACTGGGGCGTGGGATGGTTCAAAAACACAGCTTCAGCAGTGACACAGCGGCAGGCTCGTCAAACAACGCGACGAACTAATAACGCCCGCGCATGTGCGTGATTGGAAAGGCACGCTCTGTTTGCTCCAAACAGCCACCGTCAAGCGGATGGAAGGTAGACCATCTCTTCGCGGCGAGTTCGGTGTTCAAAACGAGGCACTGGAACTTCGGAAGCCGGCTGACTTTGAACCCCTGCGTTGAACCAATTTTAGCCCGGGTTTTCCAATAGCTTAACGCACTGTGTTTGTCTGCGGGGGTGCGAGTGTACGCCCGAATGTGGGATGCGCGCAGCTTCGTTCCCTAAGTACGTGCCCGAGGCAGTAAATAACTGGGGTCCCTTGGGACCAGCACAGGGTACTCGATGAGCACGGCATCACCACGAGCGCTGGCTGTAAGTGCTCGGCGTCTAAGAATAGCGCGAAATTCACTTTCCGTATACTGTTAGTCCCCGTATGAGGACGTGTCCTTTGTATTCCATTTTAGTTCAGAGTGAAACATTCCTTTACAGAGTGAAGCAGCATGCCTGAAACGTGCTTCATCTGTCAACTGTGCCGCAGCAGAATCATTTGTCGCAGTAGAATCATTCTCTCATGTTGAAGGTAACCAAAACAGGAATGTTTAGCTGTATTAGTTACGTATGCTTCTAGTAGAGTGCCCTCGCTAACAAATAGCAAAAGCTTATTGGCTCACACAGTCTAGGTGGCGACTCGCTGTTGCCCCGCTTCAAAGGGGATATGCGATTCGATAGGGCATATGCCATTCGGGATATGCCATTATCATTCTTCATCATCAAGACGCAAAGGCGAGAGACGGTAGTGACGTCACCCGGGAGTTCCCGCACCAACTCGCCGTGACGCATGTATTTATGCAGCATATCTACTTAGCCATAGCTATTTATTATTCATAAGAAATTAGCGCTTCGTGTTCCAGTACAGCTAGTTTCGAGAACTTGTCCTGCGCCTAAACTGCCCAGTTACGAGAAACAAATGTCTTTGAAATTCGCGGCATCTCACTGACGTATCGACAATGAGATTGCGGCGCAAAATTCAAGAAAAAGTGAAATTTCGCCTTGATTTCGTTCACGAAGAGTCAATATTTTGTCGCAAGATGCTTGAAAACAGTATTCAGAAAGAATGCCTTACCAGTCTAAGCTCGCTCAGTGTTGCCCGCTGTTGTCCTTTAAGAGGCCATAGCATGTAGTCAACTATATATTGGGAGATCGGCACGTCTGTAACTGACAATAGGACAGGCCTAAAACGACTGGCAGTGAGGAATTCCAGAAAAAAAGTACTGAAACTTAGGACCGGTTGCGACGCCACTATGCAACGCCGGCACGAGCTCCTGTGAGAACTGCTCCTCCGAACCGTGCTAGAAGACAATTGCAGAGACATCGTGGCCAAGGAAGAGGCTGAAGTGCAGCTCAGCTCTAGCCGGGACCAGCAAGCCCGGGGTTCGGACTTCAGTGGACCTCACAAATACTAAATTTTGATAGGCGTTCTACGGACAGCGTGGGTTTATATTATGCTAGCCCTTGCTAAAGCACTGTAAACTGTTGTTCGCTGCATTTTCCTCGATGACCCATTTGCAAGCCACATGTAATTCGTTTAGTGTCATGGCTATTGCTTCTCTTGTAATTATAGCTTAAATTGTTTTCAACACCTCACGTGATACTCCAATTGGAGCCTGTGAGGTCTACGAATAAGAAAAAAAAACGAGGGAGAAATTGGAACGCAATTTTTTGAAGCACCACTCGACACTTAAACAATTGTGGCACTTAATTCCTTGAATGAAGGGCACTTTAAACAATTACTGTGTTCATTTAAGCGAATGCTTAAACAGCTTACTATCCGCCAAATATCTCGTCTACCACAGGACATCGTTATCCGCGAGTTTCCCATAAATGCTCAGTTAGAGTCTGTACTGTGTTTTCTAATCTTGCATTTGTTTTACGATGTGTCAAGTATGTGGCAAATCGCACAACGCACTCCACACTTATTGGGAATACCCCGAAGCCCTCCCCTCTCCCAACGCATTGATTCGCTCAAACACCGCACCCTTCCTACCCTACACCTTAAAGAGGTGGACCACTCCACCGCAAGAGCTACGCCATACACTATGGCTACTGCTGGTGGGCCACATATGAAACACGTCAATGGTTGCAAACAAACGGATCACGACTCAGCTGGGCCGCGATCTTGTAGCGATTACTTATGACTTATTCTGTAGTTTTCTTATCTTCCACCGCTCACGGCCGGCTTATCCCGTTGATAACGCGAGCGGACCGTCGCTCCGACCACTGACAAAGCGCGATAAGCGCGAAAAGGCATTATTACCGGAAAGGCATCGCTAGAAAATCGCGGCGGCCCTGCACTCCGACAACGATGACTCGGACTAAGGGTAGTTCATAAATGAAGTTCCTGTCTCTCTTCCTGCACGCCGATGATAAAGAAGACAGAGTAATCTATAAGTACTCTCTATAGGCCAATAAGAAAGCGCTGGAACTACCGAAGTTTTCCTATTTCAATGCAATTAGCATTCTTCAGATACTTCACACACATTCCGGTGTCTGTCTGCCTATCTATCTGCGTCCCTAACCGTTTTCCCGCTAGCTTGGGTCACTGGTACTCCATGTTTTAACGGGTAGATCACCGGGCTCCTGTTCTTAGGGCACGGGATTTGAAACCAACCGTCGGAACATGGTGGGTCACCGTGTATATATGACACTACGTATGTGACACTAGGTATATGGCATCCTTCAATGACCCTCTTTGGCGTAAGCTTGGGTCCCCGGGTACGAGTCGGTCATCAATGAACCTCTCTAGCGCCAAGTTGGGTCACTCGGTAAGGGCCAGTAGGTGCGTTCAGGTCTTCATAAAAAAGTAACCTTGCGAATTTCTCCGTTGCTAGGCGGAATCGAACCCGCATCATATATATTCAACCTTGTGTGATCATATAATAAAATACGTTCCACACGCGGACTTCGCAGCCGTGCCACTAGATGGCGTAGCGTGTCCTCGGGGAATCGCGAGAGGGGATCCCGCGTCTGCGTGCACGCCTCATATACACGAAGCGTCTCTGTGTTGGCATTACGGTGCATCGCTACATTGCTTCTTCAATGCTAATCGCATTAACGTCAACATTCACCGGGAGATGTTTTTTTCGCGATGGTTTGGAAGTATTATTGAAAGACAGACAGCGGGTGTAGCTCTGCCAGTGCTGCGTGGTATTACGGAGGCACCGGTTGTAGATCCGTGGAAGTTCCTCCCTCTACCGAAAGGGGGCGAAGCAAGACCACCGAACTGTGTACATTGATATCCCCAGTCGTGGCACGCTCGCACAAGCTGAATAACTCCGGCCGAGCGCTTCAGTGATTCCCAAGAGTGTACGTAGGTGCGCTGTGCGCTTTTCCGAGAGCAGTATTTCTTTGTTGAACCGTGTGGTGCCGGGTGTGGGTGGATGGTGCAAGTCTTGTACTTCCGTTTATTTTTTTTATATTTTTTTTCGTCCCCAGAGGCAGAGCTCAATTTTCCCAGCACGGAATCTATTCCATCCAAGAAGAACGCGAAACGCCGAGAGAGAGCTTCGACGTTACAGAAACTCGAATGGGGAGAGTGACCGATCGTTTCGTGGGAGCTTCTGGAAAAACCAGAGCGCGTATCCAAACACAGCAAAAAAAATAATAATGATGATAAGGTATTGCCGTACCACTCTTCGTAAGAGCGGATGCCAGCCATTTGTTATGTTAGACATACTCTTAGCAGAGGTGCACAAGTATTATAAATTTCGAATATGAATCAGATAGTCTTTGGTATTCAATTCGTATTCGATCGGAAAATTCGCTACTCGATATTGCCGAATATTGGTTTCTGTTCTAACAGAAATACGTAACGACACTTATAGGAGATATACATGCTGCAAAGCTCTCATGCACTGTGTCAAAACCTAGAGCGGCATTTCAGATGGGGAATCAAAGAATAGATGTGAAAAGCGGTATCGAACATATCAGTAAGAGCCAAGAAGAATACTTGCCTGCGGTGCAAGAAGCATGTAACAAATTCTTGCTACGTATAACTGTTACTACATTTGCCTTGATTTTAACCTGTTATAACTTGCTTTGTCATGACTAGCTGTGCTGAAACATCCGACAGCAGCATGAGAACTGAACTAACACTTAAATCAATATTCTGCTGGTGCCAGTTGCTCTGTGAACTATTTGCCAAAAGTAGTTCGTTTGACGCTGGTTAAAAGAGGCAGCAATTAAAGTGAAACGAGTGGAGACTATCAGTTTTAGTTAGTATATGCAAAAGCCTCGGCTGTTATTTATTCTCTTTTAATGCTGAGCGTTCACCCGAGGTCAGTAATTTACAGATTTATGCTGTTTCAGGAACCGTTATGACACGCTCGTTGCGCAAATCTGACAAAGCTGCTCGGGCGAATATTTTAGGCTATAAATGTCTCTGAGATCGTGAGGTTGTCGCCAACAACAAGAAGTCGAAACCTCACTATTCGTTCGGGACACACTGAAGTCATTATCATAAACAGAGGTGTTAAACATCAAGCGCACTCAAAGAGGCTTGTTACGTATGCTTTATGCTGGGACCTTTCGGGGACTGACGAAGTGAACAGTTCTGTTTATTACTTAAAAAGGGTTGTTCGAGACATTGCGCTCCCCAAGGTTTTTTTTTTTTTTTTTTTTTCTTTAATGGAACACAAGGCTCGGCTCTACTGCCTAGGGTATAACCTAGACTCTAGAACTGGCACCGTAAAGGACTACTTCGTGATTTCAATTCGAAGTTTCAATGAACGGACGGGTTTCGCGAGCAGTAAGTACCTCTCCATAACGACGGCCGGTTGGTGCTGCTGTGAAGGGGGTTTGCCTTTGAATAAAGGCTGCGGCATTATATGAACCATTCCATCGTCTTCAATGTCTTGGCTCTCGATCTTAGCAGGATGTTGTAGCTCGGAAGCGTCAACTAAATGCATGGGAGCGATGAAATCGTATTGTTCAGCAACCGGTCCACTAGTTTATAATTAAGTTTGGTGAATTGGAAAGAAAACATTAAAAGTCAGTTACTCGAGCAAGTAAACTTTCAATTCATGCCACCAATTTTTCTGATGAAAATATTTTGTAAGTTTGAAATTTCAAGAAACATAACTACTGTATTTCGAAGTGTGTAACTCGGGAATAAAAACGATATTACTATTCTGTAAATTACGTCTAATGATACATCTAAAGGGTAGGAACGTGATGCATAATACCGCTCTGACATATATCACCAAGCTGCGTGTAGAACGTTCGAAAAACTCTTGTAAACATTGCAAAAATTCACTTAAGCCGTAAATTGTTATGCCAAAATTATCCTCTTTATATGCCCTACAGGATCCACTGAGTTTACAGAACTGCTATATATGTTTTTAGTGCAAAGTTACGGATTTGTAAACTTCGTGCTTCTATTTCTTTTTTCGACACTTAGCGAATTTCGGTAGTCTTTGTTTGTAAAAACTTTCAAGCCACGAATTCTTTGCTACATTCACTAGAAATCAACTTCCTCTTTCAAATGCAACAAAGTTAATTCAAATCTGTTCAGAGATGGTCGCATCAAAGCATTTTTGCTTTTTACATGTATTTGAATAGGTGGCATCGGAGTTGGCACCGAGCTAAAGCTTCCTTTTAGCAACAAACGTTTCATTCGAAGTGATTTCTGTCAAGTTATTCCTAAAGTATATGCTATATATCAAACGCCGTCACACTAAGTGCCCTGAAACACGTGTTTCCCGATCGGCTGTTGCGGAGGACGAAGACAGTGGTAGCAAATCGGTTCGTAGATAATTCCTGAATGCGCTTCCTTTTATTCTATATTATAGTACCTACATTTCACTAGAGCAACTCATCAGGTTAATAAAAACTCGCAGGAAGGATTGCAGATACCACCCATCTTGTATGCGCATTTACAATGTTCACACCAAATGGCAAGGTTGCTGTTTTGTGGTATAATGCAGGTGTCTGCCGTAACTAGGTAATGAAGGGAATCTTCACGTTCTCAGCAAAATATCGTACAAAGTTTTACACACTGAATATTTGTGCATTCTTTTTCAACAAAATATATTGACATACACTTCGCAGCTCTCCATTGCAAGAGCAGTAGACCTCTTCAATTCTACATAACTTCCAATATTTAAGCCTCAATTATTCATGAGTCGCGTGATTTCAGTAAAGAAATATGAAACTGCACTTGAGGCTTGATATCAGAAAGCAGACGAAAGATTCTTCAGGGAGCTTAGCTCGCGCCTACTTAGTTCCTACCACGCACGAAACGAGCCGAGTGAGTCGGAGCTAGCAGCGTACTGGCGGTGACGTCACTCGCGAGAGGGCGCCAGTACAAATTATCGTCGCTAATAGACTACACGGCCTTCCGTATTCTACCGTACAAGAAATACGTGTTTTTTTGCTTTGCCTTTAATTAAAGTGACACTCGTAATATTTCGGCAAGAACAATTTCAGGATACTGTCGACGGTATAATGCGGTTAGCATGGAATCAACGTAGCGACACAGGACACTGCCACCGTAGAAACGCGTCACGTGTGAGGAGGCATGTGCTGCTGTCGGGCTCTTCCCTCTCGCTTCGGATGGATGGATAGATGCTATGAGCTAGCGTCCCCTTTGAAACGGGGTTGGGGGTTGTGCCACCAAGCTTTTATTATTTTGACCAATGACCTACCTTTATTTTTGAGAAAACACACAAATACAAAGAATTCCAAGCGTCAAACTCTTTTGAACCATTACTGGGAACTCTGTTTCTGTACGTCTCCGCTGTTTGTGGTCTCCCTACTTTTCCGCCACCAAACCTTCAACCGCCTCTTACTAATCTCTATAGCGGACACGTTTACTTTCCCCCTGCTATCCCTGAACCCAAGGGCTTCGAGCCTAGACTGGCAGCTGGGCAGATTTCTTCACATTCCAATAAACCTTCCCTCTAGACATGCTGCGTCATCTAGCGTCGCCGTCGCAAAGTCCGCGCGTGGCGCGTGTCTGAATATGTATTCATACAAGATTGTCTAAACATATCCAACGCGGGTTCGATTCCGTCCAACACCGGATAATTCTTGAAGGATCTTCATTTGTCATTGAAGAGAGGCACGTACCTAGTGGTACGTACACGGTTTGACAAGTTGGTATCAAAGATGTTTATTGAAGAGTGGCCCCTACCCGTGCACACAGTGCCCAGTGGAACTTTAACTTGCGTGGTTTGTTAAAAAGAAAGAATGCAAATTTGCTTCGTCTGCGCCCCTCGCAACGTGGGAAGTCGTATACATGGCGGCTACGACGTCAGCTGATTACTTCTGGTGTCTGTAGCATGACAAGGCCTTGACTTTCACAATTGGATTATATTACTCGCTGGGGAAGAATAACAGCATGGGCAAGTCGAACATCCTTTAGAAATGTTTTTAAAGAAAAAAAAAAGGGCAGGTCACTGTACGTCTGAAGGCAAGATAAAAGCTATTTACACTTCTTGCTCTAAACGCAAGTTCTGGCACCAGGATGGGGGCTGCGGCACGGAGCGAATGCTTCACACATGTGATAGAATCAGAGATAGAGAGACTGGACTGGACTGGACAAACCTTATTTGGGTCCTGCAGGACCCAAATAAAGAGAGAGAGAGAGGAAGAAATAGGAAAAGAGAGCAGTAAGCCGTGATTCTACATACACACTGACAAATCGGACCCACGCATTCCCGGACCATTCCCGGCTGAGCTGAGCAAAGTGAGTCGCGTTCTTCTTCCCAACCGTGCCTGCTCTCTCTGCTCTCCCTTCGTGGTTGCTGAATCTCGCCGCACATCCACGGTTGCCCACGTAGTGCGCTCAGTTTCCTCGCAGCAAACACCCGCGCTCAGATACGGGAGATGCGCAGTGCGCTCGCGCGCTCTTCCGCGGCTGAGCACCGCGGGTCGATGAGGTGCCGCGACCAACTGTTGATTCTCAGGGTTTCCACCCATTGCTGCCTCACCCCACTTTCCCGCGACATCCGGTGCGCGCAGCAGCAGCTCCGATTCTCGTGGCTCACGGCAGCAACCTCTCTGTCTCTCTCTGAATAGTTTGCTCTCTCTCTCTCTCCTTCCCCACAATTGGCCACAGGTGCGCGTTTACTGCAGTGGCGGCGGGTCTTGCGCAGAAGTGCCTCAGCCACCCGGGAGCCGCTGCGAAAAGCAGCCTTTCTTTTTTTCCCCCTGTCGTATACGGCATCTATCTTACTGTTATCCCTGAAAGAGAAGGCGCATAATCACCGTATTCTTTGTCTTCCTTTGTTTCCTCCTCTCTTGTATACATTCACTATCGCTCTCAATCTCCTGCTACTTGGGTTCCACCTATTAGCAAGAAAGTTTTGGAAATATGTTTCACTTACGCAAGCAGAACGGCGTTCCCCTTACGCAAGCAGAACGGCGTTCCCACATAATGTCTCAAGAAATCGGCAGTGGCGTTATGATATATTTCAAGTTTTACCGTATTAAGTACGCGTAACAGTAAATAGGCAGAACTATGTTGCAATAAAAAAGCCACTGTTATGTGGAATAACGTTCCACATGTCAGCATTTGTTATTCGGAACATTCTACCCCACACCTATAACCGGAACGACATTTAAGTACGGGAGATACGCTATGCGAGTCCACACGGGCAGCGGGAATCGGTTTAAGCTAACCTTTATTTGTTGGATCCATACATTGCACGGCCTAGCTCGACCTAACCTTGTGGCGCTCCAACCCCGCAGGCACGTCAGTCAGAAAACAGGGTCTATCGTACACGCTGCACACAAGGAACCGAATTCGCACGGCACGAAGTATTTCCCAAAAGTATCGGCTGGCACCCGTAAACGACACGGTATCGTTCCGCAGCTGTCTCATCACCCGCGTGTCGAGGACGCCCAGCTTCGCGATTCACTCGCCTCTGTAATCCATCGACTATGGCGTAGTGTTGCTGAGCTCGAGGTCGCGGCCTCGATACCGGACCCTGCCACCGAATTCCGATGGGGGTGGAATGCAAAAATGTTCATGTACGGTGCATTGGGTTCCCGTTAAAGAACCCCAGGTGGTCAATATCAATTTGTGGCCACCCCACTGCACGTGCTGCCTAATCAAATGACGATTATAGCACGCACAACTCAGACTTTAGGGAATTAATTAATTTATCCTTTTAGCTTCGCGATTACGAGCAAGTGAGCTCTCGCGTTCCAAGCCGTTCCCTGTGTATCACATGATGGTGATTGTCGAAGTCAAGTGACGAAGTCCCAGTAGACCTGCTGATATATGCAGGGGGACTGGAGCAGGTTTGATTCGAATGGGTCTAAAAAAGAGGAAGCTTACGCGGAATAAAATTACGAGAAATCTCGGAAGTTGAGTTCAATGCGCGACATGGTAGCTCAACTTCTACAACAAAAAAGAAAACTGCCGGTAGTGTATTGTATTTAGAGTACAGAAAGAATAATCGATATGTCTTGCTGATAAAAAACGTTAGTCAATACAAACTGGCAGTTTGATTTATCTTATCTCTACTAAAACTGCCAAGCACACGAGTAAACTGATGTTCTGAGACGCAGGGAGGCGGCAGGCTTGAAGCTGCTTTCCACAGCTGCAGCTGTCATTGCGTAACAGCGGTTATCCATTGAAACATGAAGCCGAAGAAATTTCTCGCAAGTCGTATACAAAATGCGAGGAGACGGATTGCTTACATAAGGCAACCTAGCAATTTTGTCAGAACGCCTTGCACTTGACGAGCGGGTTGAAGTTTTACAACTCCCACCTACAGCCCAATGGGTTCTCATTTCTATACCTATAACTTCGCCCTCCTTTATTTTTCTTCTTTCAAAAATAAAATTTCGTAGTTCATGTTTCCTTTTTTTTCCTCTTCTCTGCCTGCTGACGAATTTTCCCCGTACTCTTCGCAACTCTCCGGCGCTGTTACGTATGCTTCCCACTGGAGTGGGCTTCGTCGCATATATTTCAGCAACACGTCTTGCGTTGGCTTCGATGAAAAGGGATTCAACGCAATGAAATAAACAAAAAAAAATACTACTTACATGACTTTCGCGTGAATCGAAGCAGTTGAACAACCGCAGCTTTATCGCGACTTTCGGAACGTGGGCGGTACGTTCCACAATGTCGTTAGAAGCACGACGTAGCTGTGTAGCCTCCAGCTTCCAAGTGATTCCGACGTATTCGTCAATACTTTACCGTCGGTTCTCTTCTTTTTATTAATTTGCATAAATATAAATTTTTCTCCATAGGAGACCGGCATTACTTTCAGTGTTCCTATATATGACACTCAGCAGCCGCATCTCCTGCGGTAAACTAATTTGATTCTGGAATCAAATAGTCCTAAATTTTTCGTGTATGATCTTTAAATTCATAACGCGAGGTCTCTATACAAAGCTTCCATATACCGAGGCATTTGAAAAGCGTACAAGGGTGTACAAGGGTGTACATCGAACCGATGTTACACCCTTGCAATTTTTTAACAGCATATCATGCGAGCGTCGACCGTACCGCGTGTCAGCGACCTTGTAGAGGCGATGGACGGCGGGATTGGCAACCTTATTAGTGGTCGTGCAAGTGGGATTGTGGTTCAAATGTATTCTGCTGCGCCGTTCGCTTCAGGAGTTCCCGTCACCGCGACAAGGCCACTGACACGCCGAGCGGTCTACGCTCGCGCGATATAGGAAAAAAATTGCAACGGTGTACAGCGATCAAATCAAAACAAATGAAATGAAGTCACTTTGATGTACTTTATTTAATTTCTTTTATCCGAAGTACAGTTTAGAAATGGACACTAGAGCAAAAGGCTTGGTTTAAGCAGCTTGACTAGGCCCCAGCAACCGCGATAAAGCAGCAGTTACAGCATATAATCATCAACAGACCGCGTGTCCCGGCTAACGTTAACCCCCCCCCCCCCCCCCCCGAAGCTGTTCAAAGAAAGATATTATTATTGCGATAGCAATTATATGGACACTTCAACGGGATTTCTGCCGTCGGCGTCGCCGTCGTCGTCACCGTCGCTGTGAGGTTCCGTATAGATTCCAAGGGCGATAAAATCGTCGCCACGCGCCATATGCGCGAGTAAAAGCGCGCGGGGGACGCGCGCTATCACGGAGAGCCAACGCACGGCGGAAAACAAACGCGATTGCCGCCTAAAAGGCCGTGGGGGTATGGGGGGGAGGGAGGCGGGGCGACGCTGTGCTACGGCATCAAATGCTTATCTTGCAACCCAGCGCAAGGAGAACTGGCAACGCAATCTCCCACGCGAAAGCAAAAAAAATATATATATGTGTGACAGTTTCGCCCTAAGGGCGAAGCAATGAATGCGATAGCAACACAGCAATGTCATACGAAGTAAGGTGAGCGGCTTTGGTAGCAATATGAATTGTAGTAAACATGAGCTGATTAAGTAAGCAGGTGTGCTGCGGCGTAAGTAGACCGACATGAAGAGAGACTCGATGACCACGAGAAGGCGCGTGTGAAACGGTGGTGTTGATGAGAAGCGCATCCCGTGGGCAGCGCGTGCGAAGGGACCCACCTGTAGCGCTGCACTGCCGATCCGGGCAGCATTGCATGTGTAGCGTGCGTTGGAAAATGTGGCCCGACTATTACTAACTGAATGAACAAGCGTGGTGTGAGCGCGCACAAACAAACACGAATAGATCACACTGAATGACTGCAGACAACGACTGTCAAAACGCTGGCAGCAAGCATACGCCGCAGCGGGCGAAGGTACGTGCGGTCTATCGCTTCAACGGAAACTGAGCGGCGAATGCACGGCGCATAAAGGTCAGAGCCGTGTGGAGATAAGAGACGGTGCGGACGAGCGACGAGCGCGGTTGTTGGCAGAGTAGAAGTGCGACCCCCCCCCCCCCCCCGCTCCCTCCGGCGCTGGCTTCCTGCTTCCTTGCCTGCGCGTGGGAGATGAGTGCTCGCTCTCCGTGATAGCGCGCCTCCCCGCACGCTTCCGCTCGGGCATACGGTGCGCGGCGAAGATTTTATCTATAGGGAACCTCACGGCGACGACGACGACGACGACGGCGATGCCGACGGCAGAAATCCGGTTGAAGTGTCCATATAATTGCTATCGCAATAAAAGCGGGGAGGCAGCGCGGGAGGGACGGGGGGAGCAGCTTCTACTCTGCCAACAAATACGCTTGCACTGGCTGTGGTGGCCGTCGCCCGCACCGTCTCTTTATCTCCAGCACGGCCGGGCTCGACTGGCGCGCGCACTCGCTTCTTAAGAAGCGAGCGAGCGCGCGCGCCAGTCGAGCCCGGCCATGTCTCCACACGGCTCTGACCTTTATGAGCTGTCCATTCGCCGCTCAGTTTCCGTTGAAGCGATAGACCACACGATTCTTCGCCCGCTGCAGCGGCCGCGCCAGCGTTTTGACAGTCGTTGTCTGCGGTCATTCAGTGTGATCTATTCATGTTTGCTTGTGCGCGATGACACCACGCTTGTCAATTCAGTTAGAAAGTGAATGTGTCCAAGTTTAGGAGGCCGATAAAAATACTCTACTATCCCTACTCCGAATAGCTCTCTACCAATTTGCTATCGCAATTGATGCTTCGCCTTTCGGGCGAAACTGCGACATTTTTTTAGAAAACTAGGTGCAAGATACAATTTTAAGACCTAAAATGTTCAGTCGTCCGAGGCTTATTACAAGTACAAAAGAATTTAGTACAAAAGCACATTATGAAGGATACTGAAGAGTTGAGTATCAAAGAGTAAACAGAAACCTAGAATTTCCGAAAAAGGGTGTGAGAGATCGTTTTTACTGCTTGTTTTTTTTTAAGGTTTTTATTTTTTTGTTTCTCATACAAATTGTTTTGGCACGCTGTGCAGCAGCAGCACACACTGCGTCACACACACGATGTTTATAATCGACGAAAGGAAGGAACAGTAGACGAGCATTGTATCTGGGATGCATTCACTTAAAGTAAATAATTGCTTGAACCAGCATAACATTTTCTTTTCTTACGTTGTAGCTTTTGGCAAGAGAAAATGACTGCGCACATCTAGTATATAACGTGGTTTCCAGAACATCCGCGCGCGTAACAAAGCAAGATGCCAGCAATGCACAGGTCTGTTTATAATACAAAGTTGTCTTTATCGCGTTAGCAATTATGTGTGCACCCGAGGCGAATTTTCATCGTCGGCGTCGCCGTGAGGTTCCGTATAAAGTCCAAGTGCGATAAGATCGCGCCTCGCGCCGCCGTTTGCTTCGGGTGCCAGGAAAAGTGCGCGAAGTTGAGCCGACCCGCCGTGGTTGCTCAGTGGCTATGGTGTTGGGCTGCTGAGCACGAGATCGCGGGATCGAATCCCGGCCACGGCGGCCGCATTTCGATGGGGGCGAAATGCTAAAACATCCGTGTACTTAGATTTAGGTGCACGTTGAAGAACCCCAAGTGGTCCATATTTCCGGAGTCCCCCATTACGGCGTGCCTCATAATCAGATCGTGGTTTTGGCACATAAAACCCCATAATTCAATTCAAAGTTGAGCCGAGAAGGATGGCGGCTTGATGCGCGCCTTGCTCCCGCGTGACCACTGTTGAAGGTCACGTGATAAAACGTGCTAAAGGGTGAGAGGGCTGCAGTGGAGCAAGTTGGCGGGATGCAAATGAGCGCTCGTTTCCTTCTCTTACCCATCCGTATATAGCTGCGCATGGTTATCCGCGCGCCTGAGCACATACGCACCCTATCTTAGAAGTAATGTGCAGCGGATGCGAAGGTGGGTGAGCAGATATACGCTGTTACCCTCGTGCCTCCTTTTTGGAGGTAGCATAATCTCAAGTGTCGTGGACGCGTTTAAGCCTGAGACATCCCGAAGCGTTCGCTCCCCGAGGCCGGGGTTAATCATCACGCCAGCGTTGTGACAGCGAGTGTTCGCGGTCATCGGGTGAGATCTGCGAATGTTTTTGTGTGCGCGTGTGGCACTATGGTTGGTAATTTAATTAGTAAGCGAATGTTTGCTGCAATATATATGGTTAATAAAAAATTAGGGGCAGCTTTACACTGGTGATGCGAAGACTGGGCAAACATCGAAGCTGGCGACCCCACCTAGCCTTATCTCAGTTCGGCCAAGTTTTTGCGAGGTTATGCTTGGAGATTCGGCCACGTTTTGCGCAAGTGCCCCCCCCCCGGAATCATCGACAGCCATAGGAGCAATGAAGACTCGGTCATTAAAGTATCTGGAGGCTTCTGGACGCTCAGACGATTTCGCTCGGTTTCGCGGGCTCGTGACTGCGGATCTTCTGCGAATCACCGACGTTTCACCGCCACTTCGGCGGCCTGATACTCGGGAACGAACCGAAGTCGTCTCACTCGCTCTCGAGTAGCGGCGCGGCGGCATTCGCGCCGCGCTTCCTCGATCTGCTTCGGGAGTGACGCTCTTCTTCGCCAGGCTGAGGTTCTTCGACCGCCCCATCTTCGCGGCGATGCGCTCGGCGCGGAGATGGGCGGGGCTGCGCCGACACCAGGCGGGGTCTGCGCAGTGACGTCACGGCTTAGCTCCGTGTCTGCTCAGCCGCGGCAACCACTCCGCATGGCGCGGTGACGTCACGGCTCGGCAAAGCTAAGGCGAAGGGATGCGGTGTGCGTGATGACGTCACGGCTCAGGCAGCTGTGGCGAGGCTCGGCGCGGTCGGCGCAGCTGGAGCGAAGCGTTGCTAGGCGACTAATGGTGACGTCATCGCCAGGTGGAGGTTTTGCGGCGTGCACTCGACGGACCATCCTCGAGCTTGATCGGCTTTGCTAGTTCACAGTGGTATATGCCATTGCGTTTGGACCCTTTCTACACTACCTCCAGGATCGGCCCACAGTTCTTGTTCGCACTACGCGGCCTAACCAAGAGATTGAACAGCTACCCTGTTAAAACTATGAAGCTTAGGTCATTTAGGTGTTAAATACTTTCCTATCGCTGTCAATGATCCGCCTTTAGTTTATGTTAAGCACGACGACAATGTAGTAGCGGCTGACGAAAGGGGAAGTCTTGTTACATGGAATAACAAGTTTGTATTTCTGGGTGTCGTTTTATTTACATTATACAAGCATATACCCTGTGATCCTTCTTCGTATTTTTAGTCTTGCATCGAGCACTGTGAATACGTCGGTACCCCTGCCTTCTCGCATAGATTTCATAGTGGCTATAGTTACGCACGGTGTGTCGGCCACGTGTTCCTTCAACGACATGGAGAACACTAAAGCATAAGCAGTGGCGAAGGATTACGTAGTTCACAAAGCTGGGCTTTTATCCCGATGTCTTTGATACTAGAGTAGAAGCAGAGAAATTGATACGTTTTCAGATAGCGTGTGCCTGTTGTTGACAGAACGAACATCCACCCTGGAGATCTTCCATATGTAAACAAACTGTTGGCTGTGGCTGCCGAGGCATGTGCGTACCTTACAACACTCGACGTTAGGAAGCCTTCGTTGGCACGCCTGAGGCTTTGGGCATCGGTGTGTATATGAAGGCTCTCTACCCGAAGTGCTGTTTTCTAACGCCGCGTACCGTAGAGTTTGCCACAGAATTTGCTAGAGCCAATTCTGGGGCTCGCTGTCCTATGGGAGGTGTAAGTATGTCGGTTCGGCCAACATGGTAATGAAGCGCAGTGCATGGTGTTGCCTAAATTTAGTCTCTATGGCATCAAATCGCTTTGCGACCTAATTGATTGTTTCCAGCTAAACACTGTGTCACACATGCGAACAACTTGCAGTGATTGTGCATGCACGCAGATACTTTTTGCCTTCGTGCGTTGCGAAAAATGTGATTCCTTGTAAATTGAGAAGTTCTCTGCGTATAAGAAACACGTCCGCAAAAAAAAAAAAAAAAAAAAAAAAAAAAAAGTCACAGTTTCGCTCGAAAGGCGCAGCATCGATTGCGATAGCAAATTAGTAGACAGGTATACGAAGTAAGGATATTAGTCCAATCGGCCGTATAAACTTGGAAACATTCGCTTACGAACTAAATTAACAAGCACGGTGTACCGCGCGCAGAGGTAAAAATGAACACATCTCGCTCGATGACCGGGGAAACTCGCTGTCGAAACGCTGCAGTCAGGAAGCATGGCAGCAGCAGCGAGCGAATTGACTTTCGTGCCCGTGAATAGAACCTTCGTGAATTGACCGCCTGCCGGATCTTCAAAGTGATCTGCGATGTGTACAGGGTCTTGAATATTTCGCGGCGCCTGTTCGAAAAAAGGTTTTGCGCTCACCGCTGCACTGTTCTTGTTCAAATTTTGCAGAACGATCGCACTTTGGGGTCTGCTTCGTTTAGTATAACACGTACCATAGTTAATTGCCTGGCTTTTAAGAAAAAAAATCACCACATATCCACGACGTGAATGATGATGA
The DNA here is from genome assembly GCF_013339745.2 of Dermacentor silvarum. Lineage (NCBI taxonomy): Eukaryota > Metazoa > Arthropoda > Arachnida > Ixodida > Ixodidae > Dermacentor > Dermacentor silvarum. The sequence continues at coordinate 193,610,009 of NC_051156.1, read as the reverse complement.
GTGGGCGAAGCACCGGGGGATCATTCAGATAAACCAGAGCTACGGACGAGAGAGAATGAGAGCGCGCGTCGGCATGGAGGAAGGAAACCCCAGGAGAGGCCCTGGCCAGCACGAACGTATTGGAGAAGGTGTGGCGGAAGTCACGTGCTGTTTTTCGCAAAGGATCACTGGGACGGGTACATCAAATGTCAACGTTGCTATGGCAACCGCGCTCCTGAAGCATTCGCTGCTGCTCTCGGTCTCTGAAAAGTGAGATAAGATTTTTCCGCCGGTGTATTTCCCGCAGCACCTTTTGTTCGCGAGAAAAGCTGACTTTGGGGTGTTGTGTGTAAGCTTGAAAGGTGGGTTTTGGGTCTATGAGTGTGAGTGTCAACCAGCAACAGATACACTCGAGCAATCACGGCGCGGGTCTTCGTCGTCTTCTTCAACGTGCCACGAAAAAACACAGGAGCGTGTCTGCTTCACTAAAACTGCTACAGAAGTTTCGAAGGCTTTGTTTTGACGCGCGTCGGCAGCACACACTTCCAGCGGCTCGTAACGATGCAAGTTCAAAGTTCGCGCCCATCTGCTCCGGCGAGCTGCAGAACCCCTGATTGGAGGCGCAAAGAGAGGTGGCACACCAACATGGCTGCACTTCCGGCTTCAAAAAAGTGACGTCAGGGCCTCTCCTGTTTTGTTTCCTTCCTCCATGGCGCGTCGGGAACGAACGCTCTTGTGCACCGCAGCGCCCCTAGCTACGGATGAGAGAGAGAAAGAGAGAGAGAGCGCGTCGGGAACGAACGCCATTGTGCACCGCAGCGCCCTTAGCTACGGACGAGAGAGAGAGAGAGCGTCGGAAACGAGAGAAAAAGAGAAAGAGACCACAGCAGCGCAACTAGCGGGAGCGGCGAGTACTAGCGTGGCTACAACGGCGCGACGACGGCGGACAAGGCTTGACCCTAAGGAGCTTCCCCCTAAAATGAAAATTAGCCTTCACTTATCGAGATGCGAGCTGCTGCAGCGTCGGCGCTAGCATAAACTTGTGTCGTCGCCTGCCGGTAGCTGTGGAAAGCAGCCGGTCAGGGAGGTTTGTCGCTTGTTCCCAGCATAAACTTTTGTCGCCGCCTGCCGGTAGCTGTGGAAAGCAGCCGGTCAGGGAGGTTTCTCGCTTGTTCCCAGAACAAGCGACAAACCTCCCTGATCGGCTGTTTCTCTCATCTGTTTCTTTCGCCGTGCGTGTGCTTCTGCAATACTGTGTAAATAATGTCATACCAACTAACCCACCAGCCTGTCCTTTTGAATCCGCAATGCTCCCCGATCATGATTACCCTGAAAAGATGAGCGACTCGCGGCTAGTCTTCTACACGACAGGATATGTTTCACGCAAATCAACCCTAAAGTCTGTGTGCAAGGAATGCTTTGACGAGCTCCTTGTTTCTGTCGACGAAGCCAACGAACAGGTGGCGATGTTCACCAAGTTCTGTGACAATGGGAGCCTCATTTAAAGCCCTTGAAACCAATTTTTTCGACGTGGTTCAGTTACAACGAGCTGCAGCTTGGAAGAGCTTGTCTCCTGCCTCCACAAAAATTCACAGGCCTGCGCGGCACACGCAGCACAGTCACAAGGTAAGCTGGTAGCGGCTCAAGTAGCTCCAATTTCGGCACCACGCACACCAGGGTCTTCGCGACGAAGTATCTTCGCCTCGTTTTGACGAGAACGATCTGAACTGTTCGCCCGGCGTCGCGACGGCGCCGGGCTTCGGCTTGTAATGCTCTTTGCACAGCAGTCTGCTGAGCCCGATGATGCCTCGTTGTAGCCACGCACGTAGCTCTACGATTCGCTTCTTCAGCTGCGGTTCGTACCTTGCGAGGAGACGCCATAACGTGTACACCGAAGAGGTATCCAGAATACGTGGCGCACATCTCGTCGTCTGCGCCTGCACACGCTGCGTTTGCAGGCACCTTAACTAGATGGCGCCACCACACTGGCGATGGCTGGGTGGGGATCGCGTTCTTTTTTTTTTTTTTTTATTGCGCGCCTTGATCGTCTGAATGCCATCTCGTCGTCTGCGCCTGCGCATGGACTAAGAATGGCTTGTTTTACGCGGATTGTGAGCCACTCTTTGTGCTCACAATCTGTTTGTGAGTACAAAGCTCATTGTGCTGATGGTCATGTATGTTTACGTAAACAATGTGTCAAAATAAAATGTTTGCTTCCGAGTTACCACTGGGAATTTTCTTGCTTTGCGTTCGATAAGGTGTCAGCTGGAGTAAATTGGCTAAAGCAAGCTACAAAGTCTACCATCGACGCGCGCTCAATCGGATTGTTACCTTGGTGCCTTTCAATTCCGAAACAGCTAGAATAGCTACTCTATCGCCATTTGCCGCCATGCACGATCGAGAATACGTGTTACGAACTTTTTTTTTTTTTTTTGCATGTTGGGGTGCGCGCACGTATGATCGCATTCCACACACCGCGCTTGCACTGCGGCTGCTAGCCGCCTATGTGTAAGCGTGTGGCAGCGCCACCTGGCAGTTTCCTCCCAAAGCGCCACGCGCGTGCCGCCGCGTTCAACACACTTCAGAAGTGAGCAGTGGTACTTTTGGGGAGGGAGGAAGCCAGTTCACTCTCGTTCAGTGAGCCGTGCCGAACCGTTCCGTCAGAGCCGGGTCTTCTGCTGGGTTTCGTGTTTTCGTTTTCTGGCCGACGAGTGGTGGCCGGGGTGGGCATATACGCGCTACTCGTACTCGCTCGCTGTGTGCGGTGTGCGCGGCAGTCCCTTTGGTTTTATGTGCGTCGTATAGTGTGCGACCTGATGCCACCAAAGGGAGAAGAAGACTTGATTAGCAAAGGATGGCGCCGTTCGTTGCCTACTGCTGTTCGAACGTTGTCTCTCACGACTCTCACCGATCGCGCAGCGTGCGCTGGTGCAACACTCCGAAGACGAAGTTTTCCATGTCTTTTAAAGACAACACGTGTACGTACAGTTTACGTCCTGGTCTTCATTTGTGCTAATGCGTGTAGTCGTGAAAATTTCGCCCATGTCATCCACGTCTGTGCATTTTCTGAGCTTGTATCATTAGCACGTCAGTAATACGAGCCCAATGATCTGTTGTGCTGTAATAGGACTTCTTTTTTTTTTTTTTGTCTTGGCGCATGATCGCCAGTATCGCGCGAGCGCTCAAGAGAAAAAAGAAAAACGAGAGGTACGCGCGGCAGTTTTGTGGATCTATAGCCTACGATTTTTGTATTGCACTTAAAGAAATTATTTCGGCATTCACTTTGAATGGCGTTACAGCTCACTCATATTATAGTGAGCATGTGTATGTGAATAAATGGATAAAGTTGAAATATAATTTACAATTGTTGCTCTTATTTTGACCAAAGTTGATTTTAAAGTACCACAAAAATATAAAAGTTCCTGTAATGACGATGAAGTTATCTTATTTTCTAAAAAAATACATCGCACTATGTCTGTTACAATATCATAAGCATTTTATCACCAATATCAGAAAAGAAAGGTTCATTACAACTAAAAATTCGCGCTTTTAAAATAAGTAATTGATAAATATTGCCCAAACATAGTGAAAATACATATAACACAGTTATTCTACTAATGCATAAATCTTTTTTTTTAAGCCAAATAACTGGACTATGCATAACACAGGTTAACGATTTAAGTGAACCGGTGAGCCGTTCAATTGAACCGGTTCATTTCAGTAAGCTAAGCCGTTCCGAGCCGCTCACTGAAGTGAGCCGTTTTGCCCATCCCTAGTGGGTCGGCGTCGACGCTGCGGTTTTTTCTGTTCTCAAAAAGCGTGTTCTTGCCAAATATGAACTTCAACATCGTGTTTGTTCTCTTTAAGGGCTTTGCATGCAAAGTATTGAGCTAAGAGGCTTACGTTGCTACCGAAGCTGTTCGCGAACACTGTTCTGCTTTTATCGTTTATCAGACAATGACGAAGTATTTGTCAGAAACCTGCAAAGATTCCCAGAGTGACTGCCGTGGTTATTAGCGATAACATCTAATCTTGTGCAGGTGCACTTCGGCTCCATTAGCAGTGAGGTAGTGGAAATCGGATTTCGAGATAGTGGGATCGAACCCCTGAGGCCGCATGCAAAGCAGCTCGATGTCCAAACCGTATGCATGTTTCTCTCGTGCCGACGCCAACTACAGTCGAGCACCTCCACAACGAACGCCCCCAGAACGGAATGACCTGTATAATGAAGAAACAACTCTGTCCCGCTTCTTGTGTGAGCTGCGCAGTGCGCGTAAAGGACGCGCACTGCGCGTAAAGGTCGCGCAGGTTGCCTGTATATAACGAAGGATTTCGGAGGTCGAAGCACTTCGTTCTAAAGAAGTTCGACTGCATTACACTTCTCTGACACGCCACCGGCACGTATACGTCACGTCCAACGTAGCACGACTAGAGTACTTGTGTGCGCGCAAGCTTACATTCGGCCACAGACTTCACTTTGTTCCTTGCGTCAGGAGCGAGAGCGTGTCAGTTTGTCCCATTTTCGCCTCGTGGCAGCTCACGGTTTGGGACGCTTTGTGAAAAGGTAAACCCCCGTCTTCGGGATCGGCCCTCATTTCCCAGTCCTTTCCTCGTAGCAGAACGCTACAATGACGCTGAAAAACATTGTGCCACCTTCCGGTTAGGAGGAGGTGCTACTGTGTCTTTCTGGAGTAAAAAAAAAAAAAAAAAAGAAGAAGAAGAAGAATCAGGCAAGTTTGCACTCGGTCGCGCAAAGCTTAGGCACAGCGAAGCTTGCTGGCTGCTCCTGCTAGCTATATATGAACTTGGTTGCTGCTAGGTCTTCACTTGCTTTAACTTAACTACGCATGTAGGAAGGTATTCTCGAGCGATCATTTTCGGAGGTACCTTCCCTTTCGCGACATTTCGCGTGACTAGTGCTGGACGCGTGGGCGCCTACGAGCAACAGCGCTCCTGGCATGCCACAAACGCAGGAAGGCTAACCAAGTTTGGTACAGTGCCAAGAACGCTGTCGCTTGCCGAGGCCGAACGCGTTGGCGACATTTCACGTGACTAGCGCTGGACGCGTCGGCGCCTACGAGCAACAGCGCTCCTGGCATGCGACAAACGCAGGCAGGCTAACCAAGTTCGGTACAGTGCTAAGAACGCTGTCGCTTGCCTAGGCCGAACGCGTTGGCGACATTTCGCGTGACTAGCGCTGGACGCGTCGGCGCCTACGAGCGACGGCGTTCCTGGCATGTCACAAACGCAGGCAGGCTAGCCAAGGTTGGCACTGTGCCAAGAACGCTGCTGCTTGCGGACGCCGAACGCGTTGGCGGCTAGCCGCTCGAAATCGATCGGCCAGCTTCGCTGTGTCTTGAGCTTTGCGCGTCCTAGTGCAAGCTTTCGCTTTTTAGGGGCGAAGCTCCTTAGGGTGTGGGTCTGTCCCTCCTCTGTAGTAGTAGTCGTCGTAGTAGGTAGCCACGTCTACTTTTATGAGAAAAAAAATTCCGAGAGTTGTGGCCGTAGCGGAATCGAACCAGGGACCCCTCGCTTCTGAACGCGTGGCGCTAACCACTACGCCACGAAGCGCACATGGACAGACGCACCTAGATGGCAATAAATACCCAACATTAACGAAAGACTGCGCGTTTCTAACGCGTTTGTGCTAGCGCGTTACGGCCCGTGCAAGAAGCTGGTGTAAGACGCCGTGGCCTCTCCGCCTTACCCCCGTATTCATAAACGCTGATGGCGTCGGCAAACGCGGTGCACGTTCCGGCATGTGTAAACGGCTGCGTAAGACGCTGTGGCCTCTTCCCCTTAGAGTACTGCACGTTTCTAACGCGTTTGTGCTAGCGTCCCCTTAAGCGGGAGATGGTGCAATTATAATGAAGGGCGCTGTTATAAAATAGGAATGACGTCACATATGGCGCGTGTCATTGGTGGAAGTCAATCGTTCGATTTAGTGCGGCGAGACTGGGCGAATTACACGGAAGATTCACGGTTTACCGATGATTCCCTCCGGAGCTTCGCCCACTCATCATCATTCACCCCGTGGATATGCGGTGTCTTTTTTTTTTTTTTTTTTTTTTGCTCCTGGCTCAGCGCGCCGCGGAGAGAAGAGGCAGGGAGCTGGCGAGGAAGAGACCGCGTGCGCATGTACGCGGTCTCCTCCTCGCCCGGGTTGCCATGGCTACCACGGCTACGCACCACAAATTACGGCTGGCTTAAACAGCTTCGCTGTTAAAAAAAGTTCAGAGCCCATTCACTACTGTGAAGATGGAAGCCGGCGAAGCTGTGTCTATGGTGGGTCTGAAGTAGTGACTATTGCTATAGTGAATTTATATATTATCATTGTTGATTAGATTCCTTTCGTCGTAGCAGAACGCTACGAATATGCTGCGAGACAGTGTGCCGCCTTCGGGTTAGATCCAGATTCAAACATTTTTTTTTTTCTGGACTAGAAAAAAAAAACTGTCGTAATGTCGTCTCCGTCATTGAGAAGCCTGCGAATACACGCAAAGTGCCTCGAGCGGCCAGTCGCGCGTCAATTTTGCATGTATTCAAGCACGACCTCTCATTGGTCTCCTCCTCCCCCCAGCGCGCGCCATCTCATTGGTCGTCTCCTCCCCCAGCGCTTATCTCCTCCTCTGCTGGCCAATTGACCTGCCCTCCCCCGGCGCGGCTGTCATCCTCTCCTGGTCACGTGACCTGCGTGATACCGGACAGACGGCGAAGGCTCGACTAAGAACAGCTCCGCTGTTAAAACACAGCACGTGCTCGATCGTCTCATCACAGTTGCGCGAGTCACAGATCGGTGTGCCGGGCATGCTAACAAGGAATGAGTAGACTTTCGTCAAAGCCACCTCTAACCAGAGGCGGCAAAATGAAGTTGCATCACGGCGGGAGAACTTCGATGGAATCTGCAGCTTCAGTGTAGGATCCAGCCGGTGGCGACAGAGTTCGAGAAAATCAGGGTGTTCCATGAAGTTTCAGTCTTGGTTTGAGCGACTAAACGAAGACGCCTCGCAGCGTGTGTCCTTGATAAGGGTGTAGGAACTGTCAGGGTTTCCTTATGGGCTGACCGGGTGGCATCATCATCAAGGTCATATACCGACGATGCCAGTGCCCCGGCAGCCATTGAAAGATGATGTCACGTCCGTTCATGAGGGCTTGAAGGAGAACTTATCTGGTCTCAAACACCAGTTGTTCATTGGTCTTGTGTCGTGAGGCTCACTGCAGACTCTGCAGGGCTGCCTTGGAGTCCCAAAAAATGACCCATTTTCGAGGTTTTGCTTGTGCGATGTAATTTACAGCGGCACGTAGGGCGACAAGTTCTGTTGCCGTAGAGGTCGTTATATGGGACACCTTCAACTTGATTCTGACTTGTAAGCCCGGGATGACAACAGCACCTCAGTAGTTGGTGGCGGAGACAGATTCATCGGTGTAAATGTGAGAAGCAGACAGACAGCCATCCGTCCGCCAGAACGCCTGCTTTACTTCTGCCTCTTCTCCTCTCTGTCCGCGCCCGCAGTTCGAGCGCGCGAACCTAGGTGCGTCTTTTATTGGACACTCCATTTATATGGACACTACAAGCGCATTTTTGCCGTCGCCGTCATCGTCGTCGCCGTGAGGTTCCGTATAGAATTCCAATGGCAATAAAACGGTCGCCGCGCGCTGTACGCTGTGTGTGCGAGTGAAAGCATGCGAGGGTGAGCCGGCCACCACAGCTTAATCTCGCGCACGCGAGAGAGGAAGGTTGCCGGAAGCGCGCGCTTTTCGTTCGCTCGCGGGGCACGAGGAGGAGGCGACGGAGACGGTAGGGGGGGGGGGGGGGGGGGGCGTTTTGCTCTTGCGGCTGCTGCTGAGGGAGCTTCCGCGCGGGCACCGCATCATGAAAGCGATCTGCTATGTTGCCGAAGTGTGTGCCCGCGGGGAACTCATCTTCAAGGCGATCTGTGATGGGTACAAAGTGCAAAAGTGCATGCGCCGAGTGCCGGTAGCTTCGCATGCGCTGTGCTTTCGACGTTTAGTTCGCGTTGAAGCGAGACGCGAGACAGCGCGAAGGTCAATTTGCCCGCTGCTGCTGGCGCACTTTCGCATTCCATCGTTACAGTTTCCGCGATCATCGAGCGAGATGTGTTCATGTTTACCTGTTCGCGCGTGTCACCGTACTTGTTTATTTAGTTAGTAAGAGAATATTTACACCTTTATACGGCCGTTCTTGATGCGCAGGCGGGCGACCTGTCGACCTTCTTCGGCACGCTGCAAATAGGTTGCAACGTCGAGATTTTCTTCGTCGGTGACGTCCGGTAGCATGGCGTCAAGCTTCGTTGCCGGGTTCCTTCCGTAGACCAGGTTGAACGGCGCCATGTGCGTCGTTTCTTGCACGGCCGTGTTGTATGCCAAGGTCACGTACGGAAGGATGGCATCCCACGTCTTATGTTCGAAGTCGACGTACATTTCCAGCATGTCGGCGAGGGTCTTGTTAAGCCGCTCGGTGAGGCTATTCGTCTGCGGGTGGTAGGCGGTGGTCCGGCGACGGCTTGTCTGGCTGTATCGCAGGATGGCTTGAGTTAGTTCTGCCGTAAAGGCCGTACCTCTGTTGGTGATGAGGACTTCTGGAGCACCGTGCTGCAGGAGGATGTTCTCAACGAAGAATCGGGCTACATCGGTGGCACTGCCTTTGGGCAAGGCTTTTGTTTCGGCGTAGCGGGTGAGGTAGTCCGTAGCTACGGCGATCCATTTATTCCCGCACGTCGACGTCGGAAAAGGCCCCAGTAAGTCCATCCCGATCTGCTGGAACGGTCGGCGAGGTGGTTCGATCGGCTGTAGAAGTCCGGCTGGCCTTGTCGGCGGTGTTTTGCGTCGCTGACATTCTCGGCATGTCCTTACATAATGGGCGACGTCGGCAGAGAGGCGAGGCTAATAGTATTTTTCTTGTATCCTCGCGAGCGTGCGGGAAAAACCGAGGTGTCCAGCCGTTGGGTCGTCATGGAGAGCTTGCAGTACCTCTGGACGCAATGCTAAGGGTACCACGAGGAGGTAGTTGGCTCGGAGAGGCGAGAAGTTCTTCTTTAGAAGGATGTCGTTTTGCAAGATAAACGACGCCAATCCTCGCATGAACGCCTTCGGCACAATGACGGTCTTGCCTTCCAGGTGGTCTACAAGGCTCCTTAGTTCCGGGTCGGCTTGCTGTTGTTCGGCGAAATCGTTGGCACTGGTGGGTCCCAAGAAAGTGTCGTCATCCTGGTCGTCCTGTGGCGGCGGTTCAACGGAGATGACGACGCCTTCAAGTTAGCTAGCCAACACAAGGCGTGGTGGTCGCTCACAACCTTGAAGGGCCTGCCATAGAGGTAGGGGCGAAATTTTGACGTAGTCCAGATGATGGCGAGGCACTCCTTTTCTGTTGTGGAATAATTTGCTTCCGCCTTCGATAGCGACCGGCCAGCGTAACTTACAACCCTTTCTAGTCCGTCAGTCCTCTGAACAAGCACGGCGCGGAGTCCTACGCTACTTGCGTCGGTGTGGACTTCGGTATCGGCGTTTTCGTCGAAATGCGCAAGTATTGGCGGCGATTGCAGGCGTCGCTTTAGTTCTTCAAATGTTTCGACTTGCGGCGTCTCCCACTTAAACTCGACGTCGGCCTTTGTGAGGTACGTCTATGGCTCGGCGATCCGTGAAAAGTCCTTGACGAAGCGCCTGTAATAGGTGCTCCAGAAATCTACGCACTGCCTTCTTGTCGGTGGGCGGAGGAAAGTCAGTGATGGCAGCTGTTTTCTTTGGGTCAAGGCACACCGCCGACTTGCTGATGACGTGGCCCAAAAACAAGAGCTCCTCGTATGCGAAGCAGCACTTTTCTGGCTTCAACATGAGTCCGGAGGTCTTGATTGCTTGAAGAACTGTTTCAAGGCGCCGGAGGTGTTCCTCGAAGCTTGAGGCAAACACAACGACGTCGTCCAAATAGACCGAGGCAAGTCTGCAACTTCAAGCCGGCCAGTACTGTATCCATGACGCGTTGGACAGTCGCACGTGCCGAGTAAAGACCAAATGGCATGACCTTGAACTCGAACAGTCCGGCTGGTGTTATAAAGGCAGTCTTCTCCCGGTCCCTCTCATCGACTTCGATTTGCCAGTAGCCGGTTTTGAGGTCCATTGGCAAAAAATACTTTGCGTTGTAGAGCCGATCCAAGGCGTCGTCAATCCGTGGGAGAGGGTATACGTCCTTGTTCGTGATATTGTTGAGGCGACGATAATCGACGCACAAACGTACGGTTCCATCCTTCTCCTTCACTAACACCATAGGGGACGCCCATGGACTCTTGGATGGCTGGATGATTTCGTCGCGTAGCATTTCGTCGACTTGTTGCCTTATGGCCTCGCGTTCGCACGACGGAGTGGGCGGACATATTCGTCGGTTATGATGCGATGTTTGACGACAGGGGTTTGTCGAGCTTTTGACGACGACGAGAAGCAGTCCTTGTATTGCAGGAGCAGAGCTTTTAGCTGTTCTTTCTTATACCTGGGAAGGTTCTGATTGACGTCGAAAGTTGGTTCAGGTACTACAGTCGTCGTTGCAGGTGCATTAGAATCCGTGAAGGCGAAATCACTGCTGGCTTATACTATTTCGTCGACGTAGGCGACCGTGGTACCTTTGTTAATGTGCTTGTATTCTGGGCTGAAGTTCGTGAGCATTACTCTTGCTTTCTCTTCACGTAGCTCAGCTATGCCTCTAGGGACGCAAATTTCACGGTCGAGCAGTAAGTGATGATCGCCCTCGATGACGCCCTCCATGTTTGCAGGCATTTCGGTACCGACGGAATTCATTATGCTGGAGCGAGGCGGAACTGTGACTTGTTCTTCTAGCAGATTCAAGGCACGGTAACTGATGTTTGTATCTGGTGGTATCGCGTTGTGCGTTGAAAGCGTTATCGACTTGGACCTTAAGTCAATGACTGCATCGTGTTGGCTTAGAAAGTCCATGCCTAGGATGATATCCCTGGAGCATTGATGCAAGATTACGAAGCTAGCCAGGTAAGTGCGGTTGTTTACCGTGACTCGCGCTGTGCAGATTCCAGCCGGCGTTATTATATGTGGCCTCCCGCTGTCCGGATATCGGGTCCTTGCCAGGCCGTCTTCAACTTCTTCAACTTGGCGGCGAACTGGCCACTGAAGACTGAATAGTCAGCTCCAGTGTCGACGAGAGCGGTGACGTTATGACCATCGATTAGCACGTCTAGGTCGGTAGACCGTCGTCTGGCGTTACGGTTAAGTCGCGGCGTCGGATCACGGCCGCGTCGGCTTACTCTGCTGCTGCTACGTCGCGTCGGAAAGTCGTCTTTCGGCGGCGAAGTGTTGTCGTCAAGGCTCTTGCCAGGCGGTGTACTGATACCTCGTCGTGGCGATTCGTGGCGATTCGGCATTGCGTCGTACAGCAACCGCACCTCCATTGGTTGTTGCTTTTAGTTTCCCGGGTAAGGGCTGGGAGATTGGCCCCGGGTGGGACCGGTGTACTGACGGCGATGCGGCGAAATGTAGCGGCCTGGTGACGGCAAGCGTGAGGGTCGTCGTGGTTGCCACTGGGCTCCAGCAAGGTAGTGGGCTATGTCGCGCGGTCGTTCACCTCGCACTGGAAGCGGCGCGTTACGGCGAACCCTCATAGGCCCATCTCGCGGTATGGGCATCGGCGGTAGACATGGCCGGCTTCCCCGCAGTGATTGCAGAGCGGGCGGTGGTCGGGGGCGCGCCAAATGTCCGTCTTGCTCTGGTAGCTGCGCTGGGCGGGCGTGCTGGCGGCAGCGGCGGTGGACGACGGAACTGCGGCGTTACGGGACCCTGGCGCGAGCGCGGAGGGGATCCTTGAAGACGGGCGACGACGGCGTACGTCATCGCTTCCGGCTGTGGTTGAGGCGATGCCGGAACTTCTGGCACTTCCACTGACCGCTGAACCTCTTCTTTAACTATGTAAGCGATCGAGGCCACCTGCGGCTTCGACCTTGGAGATAACTTTTGCAACTCTTCGCGTACGACCATTCTGATCGTCTCTCGCAGGTCGTCGGCGCTTAGCGCTTAAACTTCGGCATAGTTGGTCAGGGCACGGCGATTGTACTGTCTGGCGCGCATTTCAAGCGTCTTCTCGATCTTTGTGGCATCTGAAAGAAACTCTGCGATAGTCTTGGGCGGCTTGCGCATCAATCCGGCGAATAGTTGCTCTTTGACACCCCGCATCAAGAACCGAACTTTCTTATCTTCAGACATGTCGGGGTCGGCGTGGCGGATGAGGCGAGTCATCTCCTCAGTGAAGAACGCGATGCTCTCGTTCGACAATTGAACTCTGGTTTCTAGGAGAACTTTAGCCCTTTCCTTTCGTATGACACTTGTGAAGGTTCGCACGAAGTTCTCACGAAATAGGTCCCAAGTCACCAGGGTGTGGTCTCTCTGTTCCCAAACCAGGTTCGAGCAGCGTCATCCAATGAAAAATAGACATGGCGCAGCTTGTCGTCATCGCTCCATTTGTTGAACGTTGCGGTCCTCTCGTCTCCAGCCAGGTTTCAGGGTCTTCAGCCGATGATCTACGGAAGGTCGGTGGCTCCCGAGGTTGTTGTAGTAGGATGGGGGACGCTGGGGCTGCCATTGGGGTCGTTGACTTGGCCTTGATCGCTGTGGTCTTCTCGGGAAGAAGTCCGTACTCCGGCAGAAGTCCTTGCTGCCTGGAGATAGCTCGCTGGCCCTTGGCGACGTTGGTGTTGTCCTCCGGTTTCGGGCTTGGATCGCGGCTTTGCGGGGGCGCTCGCTACATGAACGCACTAGCACATCCACCAGATGTCCCGTAGTAGTGACGCTGAAGAAAACAGTCAACAGTCGTAAAACCGTGTATGACGAAACTGATTCTTTATTGGGTGAACCTGTGCCCACAAAAGCAAGCTACTCTCAAAGCACAACGATAGCGGCGAACGCTGTCGGCGATCGTCGAAATCTGATCAGCGGCGACACGCGTCGGCATTTATACATGAGTCATCGAAGGTTCCAGATTATTCCCTGGTGCCTGCGTATCTTCCAGAAAGTTCTAGACCATTCGCGTCGGTCATACGACGCGAATGTTCAGATTACGTAAGCGTCGGTGACAACAGTCAACGAATAGAAGCATCGATAACGTTCGAGAAACTTCGGAAACCTGCAGGCGCGTCCTGTGCCTAGCGATAACGTTTAACATTTGGTGAAAAGTGGTCACCGGTGAAAGATAAACATGTACACGTGTCACTATGGTCTGTAGACGCTCTTCCTTTAATGCTACCCAAAAAATGAGGCGTGGGAACTACGTCCAAGCGGCGACGACGGACTTGTACGTGCGGTCATCTTCTAGCAGATTCAAGGCATGGTAACTGATGTTTGTATCCGGTGGTATCGCGTTGTGCGTTGAAAGCGTTATCGACTTGGACCTTAAGTCGATGACTGCATCGTGTTGGCTTAGGAAGTCCATGCCTAGGATGACATCCCTGGAGCATTGCTGCAGGATTACGAAGCTCGCTGGGTAAGTGCGGTTGTTTACCGTGACTCGCGCTGTGCAGATTCCAGCTGGAATTATTAGGTGGCCTCCCGCTGCCCGGATATCGGGTCCTTGCCAGGCCGTCTTCACCTTCTTCAACTTGGCGGCGAACTGGCCACTGAAGACTGAATAGTCGGCTCCAGTGTCGACGAGAGCGGTGACGTTATGACCATCGATTAGCACGTCTAGGTCGGTAGACCGTCGTCTGGCGTTACGGTTAAGTCGTGGCGTCGGATCACGGCCGCGTTGGCTTACTCTGCTGCTGCTACGTCGCGTCGGAAAGTCGTCTTTCGGCGGCGAAGTGTTGTCGTCAAGGCTCTTGCCAGGCGGTGCCTTGACAGGCGCATGCAGGCGCGTCCTGTGCCTAGCGATAACGTTTAACATTTGTTAGTCGGTGAAAAGCGGTCACCGGTGAAAGATAAACATGTACACGTGTCACTATGGTCTGTATATAGACGCTCTTCTTTTAATGCGACCCAAAAAGTGAGGCGGGAGAACTACGTCCAAGCGCCGACGATGGACTTAAACGTGCGGTCATCTTTGTTTATTTTTTATCGGTTTAGTAATAACTGCATGACTGGTTGGACCATGTACAGGGAAGGTGAATTCGCCTTGTGGCACAACTAAAAATCTATTTTGCATATTTATCACAATGCATGTGCTACTCAACTAGAGATAACGAAGGTGCTAGCGTATATACAAAAACACCACTATAGTTTCTCGCCCCGCGGCTCGTTTTGAAAGGTTTTAATATAAAGTCAAGCTATATTGCATATACGATGCGACGCATTGCTTGCGTCGGATGCACGCAAAGCCGACGGAAGCGCGGATCCGCTTGACCTCGGCTGCGCCACTTTTTGAATTGCGAGTGCATTGAATGAGCCCTCGTTAGGAAGAAAAATAACAGCCCTCGGGAACTCTAGAAAGCGGTAAAGAAATAACGCAAGAATAATTCGGAGCGTGATAACTTTTCATCATTCCCTCTCGCAGTCATTTAGATCGTTTCTAGAGTGTGGGTCAAGTATAGAGTAGTACGGGAACTTCGCCTACTAAATTCGCTCTAATGGGGCATAATCTACTCTCGTAGGACCGTTTTATGAATGCGGGGCAGCATTTAAGGGCGACCTTTATTACGGTTGTGGTTATCAGACGGGGACAGTCGTTTATTCCTTTATAGAATAAACCCAAAAGATCCACACGAGGTCGGGATAGCCAACCTGGTTGACGAGCCCGATAGCATGGTCGACGTGCGCCTTAATTGGAATGCGACGAAGAGTGGTTGTGTTCGAAGAATTTTACCAATAGCTTATTGACCAATTAATGGTCTGTATCTAATAGCACCCAATCGCCGTAGCTGCCATGTCACAATGGCGGGTATACTGCATTTAAAGAGGAGTAGTATGATGATGATGCTTGTTGCTGGCTGATTTAACTGATTCTGATAGCAGGAGGTTGGAAATTGCGGCAATTGCCTGCAGTTGCTCCATACCAGAGTTTACGAAAACTGAAATTATGAAAGTTATGTCACCCAGTGCGTCATCATTGTGAGTGAAGTGAGAGACTGGCGAACAAGACGGCGAGCACTGCGATGCAGAAAAGCGCTCAAAGTGCCCCCTCCTCTTACCACGCGCACGTCTCCCCACGTCTCCCCACAAACCCCCTTGCTCGCGTGAGAATACGGTGCTCTCCATCGCCGCTTTCCTCCTTCGCGAGCGCGAGAAGACACCGCCGCATTAAGCCACCATCCTTCTCGGCTCACCTTCGCAAGCTCACTTGCACCTACAGCATGAACTTAAAGTATAACTGCGATGTCTTGGTAGTGGCATTTTGCACGGAACATCAGGGCGACGGCGACGACGGCGGCGGAAATTCGCCGGGAGCGTCCATATAATTGTTATCGCAATGAAATCCCGCGGGTTGGCTCGGTCGCTATATAGGCACGCGGCCTCCAGGAGCACTTTTCCATCGTTGTGTACAAGGCAGCCTGCACCAGGACACCGACTGCTTGTATCGGTACATCTTGTCGACCAACGTGACGCATGTGACATCTACCATAACCCCTGCGTCATCTCCACCTATCAGTTCATCTTTATTGCTGAAGAAGAACGCCGCGACGTTTCTTTTGCAATCACTGATCGACCGTTTCAAATCTGCGCCTACCGAAATGTTATTGCGGATGTTCGTCCCCTCTTGATGGTGCGTTACATCCCCGTCATGTTTAATCCCTGACGGCCCTGACCTTCTTCTCGTTGCGGCTAAACACCTGAGCTCGACCGTTCTGCATCTGGTTCACGACGTATACCAACTGCTGGGCATATCGGTGTATCTCGTAAACACCGCCGCGATTTACAGGAACAACTAGCACTCTAATTCTCCTTCATTTTTATTTTCCGAGATTAGCGACGGTATTTCAGCTATATTAGTGGACACGCTGCTTGACACGTTGGTATACTAACTTAGACGCATATTACCCAGCGCCAAACAAGAGCCGTAGAAAAGGCGCCAGTGACTTTATCTTATGTGCATCTCGTTATTCTGATTGTGTTTTCGCGTAGCATAAAATGTAGGCATTAAAAATTAACTATGCGGCGGAGTTTCTGCGATCCTTTCCCACACTTCACCCGAATGCCGAGTTTATCTACGCAAAACATCGTTCTTTCTGTACCACTTGAGGCTGTGCAGCGCAGCTGAGCAGTCTAGCGGGCATCTTAGGCGCGCTTTTTCTGAATGTTTCAGTGCCATGGAGATGTCTCACTTCGACGCATCTGTAGTGCGACAGGTTTGGTCGACGAAAGTGGTTTGGTGGTGCACCTCTCACAAACGAATTCCGGGAAATGCTTGTCTCTTTATTTTTCTCCTTTTTCCAACGTTGCTTGAGAGAGAATGTTTGACTTCGTCCTGAATTTAATGTACTCGGAACATTTTCAAAAGAATTTCCTTCGATAACTTCACTGGCTATTTCATATTCTATTTCTTCTTCTTCCTTTTGTCATTCAGCCGTACAGGCCTCAGCAGGAAGAAGCGCATGCAAAGAGAGAGAGAGAAATGTATGCGCAAAACTCCGAACACATCAAGTGCACCTGCGCCAGCCCCCTTTTAAATCCACAAGGATGCGCATTTGCGTACGCTTGCGTGCCACCTAACGCCTATATGCGAGCCATTTAGCACAGCACACTGCAGCGGCTGCGTTAAAATGTTCTTAAACAAGTGACTTCAACTCCATTCCTTTGTATCTTATCAATCTACTTTAAAGGCACGCGCTGCACATAGCTACTTGGCACAGACAGATGGGGAAAATACCTTACTGCGACAAGAGACCATTATTAGAACTAACTTCAAAATACATCTGCGCTGGTGATTGCTTTTGCGCTAAGTTCATTTCCTGCTATCCACTCATATGCGAGATAGACTGCTTGACTTATACGTTCCGTGTACTTTCCCCTTTTTTTCCCTTCCGTCATCTCTGCACACTCTTCCCCATTCTCTTCATATAGGTTAGCAAACCGGATCTCACGAGTAAAAGGTAACACACGTTGGCCAAGGTAATGAAATTAATAAGCATAATAAATACTTGACGTTTGGCCAGCACAGGCGCGAATTCCGAGTTCTTGTTTATTGTGAACAAGGCTTCCGTGCGAGCATGCTCAAGCGTAAAGCAGTTAACATTAAAAAAATTTTCTTCACCTTAAACGGCGTCTGTATAGTTCTTTAAGGATTGTTCCCGATTCTACGACATTTCGTCCGACTCTCGGCTTCGCAAACCAGATCTCGCTTGACGTCCCTGACAAAACGAGACCGCACGCCTTCAACAGTTGACAATAGTTGTAAATGGGGCTGCGCGGTTATGTCGAGACAAATGCTTTTGAACAACATTACCAAGTCTCTATATAATCTCTCCATCTCACTCGCGACCGGGTAACTAAGCCTTCGGTCGCAGCGCACCTACCTATATCCGGCTGCTGCTTCATCATGGTCAGTCACCCCGTTTGACTTTTCCTTCGCATTTTAGTGAAGCCTAGTGAAACGGCGTGAGCCTAACGCTGTGAATGCGTAATGCTTCGCTTGGCGCGAAGCTCCAGGCTGTGGCGTCACCTTCCGCGGTTCTTTATTTCCTATCTATTACCTTCCCAAGAGCAATTCGCTTTCCGCACAATGCCCGAGAATCCGAGAAAGGCTGTTTTGTTCCACGCGATAGCGGCTAGGGAGGACTAGTTCTGCATATTTAACCAGCGGCGCACCATGTGATTACGGCCATTGTTTATTAAATAAAGCGAGGCGATCTTTGAGGAAAGGCGTTGTTTGCCGAGCGAAAAGCGTATATATACCATATATACCAGAATCATACCTTCAGCACCATCACGACGTTTATCGTCTCGTTCCTGGACATTTTGTCGTCGGCTCAGCTCCTGTGCTTTATCTGACAACAAACAAATAAACAACTTGCCATAGCTTGTGAGAAAGCTTTGCGGGGAACTGAGAGTGAATATAGTGTTCCCGCGTTGGTGTTTTTGGACAAAAATGCTCTAGTGTTCAAGGAGTGGCTGGCTCGTAATCTCCAGCCAAGAGCTAGTGTTCTATTCAGCGGGGCCAACAGCTAGGGCAGTATAAACGCGGCAACGTACGACCCCCTTGACGCAATGCGCGAAATGCCGCAATTCGCTGGCATCTCTGCAGGTTTTCAAGGCACGCTGGCCATTACATAAATTCCTGATGAGAGCACCGCTTGTTCCGGTTTTCATCTCCGTGAGACTGGAAGGTCTGCTTCCTTGCATGGTAAATTCTGTCGACCACGTGGACTAAAACGCGAACAAGCAGACTTTTATGAAGGAACATTAAAAAAAAGCTAACACTTTCGCCATAAGGGCGAAGCAATGAATGCAATAGCGATATGTTAGAATATTACACGAAGTGTAGCACTTGTAGCTGTGTGGCAGTATGAATCGAAGTAAACGTACGCTGACTAGGTAAAAACGAGTTGTTGTGCTAGGGGTTCTCTGTATGAATGCTGCTATCGGACAATTTCGTTTATGTTTGTTAATAAAGCCAATGTCTTTCTTAGCAACTTTACCACCACTTTTTCGTATCGGGTATGTTTCAAACCGTTTCCTTGGCGCGATCCCGGAGGTAATACGCAGTCGCGCCCAAAAATTTACATCATTTTCTGTTTTGAGCTCTGTTATTGTTTCGCACTTTTAATAATAAAGTCTGAGAAGATTTAAGATAAAAGGCGCGCCTTGTCTGTGTTTTGTTTCATGACATTTGTTTGCGGGCTGCCAATCTCAACTTTCTTAGGAATAATTTTGTCAAGAATGTAAGACCTGGCATGAGAAACTTTAGTGATAGAACGTTGCTGCAATATAACCGGCCTATACCGCATGTCATATAGCAGGGCGTGGCAAATAGCATACACATGCCTAAATATATGCGGAACCTCACGGCGACGACGACGGCAAAAGTACGCTTAGAGTGTCCATATAATTGCTCTCGCGATATGAAGTAACGTTTTATTGAATATTATACCAGGATGCAATATGTATTGTGTAGCAAAGAAGAGAGACGCTAGTGGGTTCAGCGCTACTGGATCACAACGCTAGTGTGTCGAGCGCTCTTGCTCGGCTACGGCTCTCGTGCTTGGAAGCTGTGACTCCCTTATCGTTGACGTTGAGCTGCTCCGAGCTCTGCCAAGTAAAGACCTTTATAGAATTGTCATGAAGGAGGATATATTGTCGATTCTTCCTTCTGAGGTTTTACGTGCCAAAACCAGTTCTGACTGTGAGGCACGCCATAGTGGAAGGCTCCGGATTAATTTTAACTACCTGGGGTTCTTTAACCTGCAATGCAACGCAAGCACACGGTTTTTTTTTCTGTTTTTTTTCATTTCGCCTCCATCGAAATGCGGCCACGCCGCGGCCGGGATTCGATCCCACGACCTCGTGCTCAGCAATATATAGTCGATGTTGCCCAAATGATGAAAATACATTCACTCTTTGATATGATGAGCGTGTCTTTTATTCTTGACTTATGGTGCTAATAACCCGTGGCTAAAGAAAACAAATTACACTTCCAAAGTTTCCCGGTATCGGCGCAACCCACTTGTCCGGTCTTTGCTGCCGCTGCCTTTGTCGAAGCTCTCTTTGCATCTTCTTCCGATTTTGCGTGGATGGCTGTTTGGCCGAGTAGACTGGGTAGATCCCGCTGACAACGTAATCAAAGATGGTCACTCGGTTGGTCGGTACTTATTAACACTGAACAATGTGGGTCTTCTCGCGAGGATTTTACCGTTATTTGTAACACAGGTCGATCTCGCAGGCAGTGTTATTTTACATCAGCCACATGCCTCATAACATTAACCAGTAGGTTTGGTGTCTAAAACGTGGCGTCTGTGACGCGTTCCCGGCTCTCGAATTGGTTCCGGCGCAGTGCACCCAGCCTCCAAATTCAATTGCGTCCTCAAAACTAGATTAGTTAAGGCCTCATTGGGTATCTATATCTTATTTCCAGCTTTTTGTACAAAAGCCTTATATATGTTCGCGAACACTAGCCTTAATTCATCTGCTTTTACCCTGATTGCTTCTAAATTGACCTTCTTTGTTCTTTTTTTATCAAATGAAGAGCAATCATTGACCTGACTAATCTGTAATCACAGCTTTTTACCCTTCCTAATATTCCTACACCTTGCACAATGCATGCGTCGGGACTTGGTATGAAATCAGTTTCATTTCTTGTTTCAGCGTTAGGGCTTTTCCAATCCATTTGCTGTTATTACGCTTCCCAAATGAAATTGTTAATTATTCGCAATCGATTCCCTTCCGCGAATTCTACCAGCCTATCTCCTAGAATCGATGGCATAGTAGCCAACTGCCTCTGCCTCAGCTTGTTTCTAACCGACTTTCGCATTCAAGTCGCCCAGTGGCCACAGTATATTGAGTTTTCACCTTTCTCAGCTGCTAATTCAACGTCCTCATAGAACAGTTTCACTTCTTCTTCATCATGACTAGTCGTTGGTGCGTAGGCTTGTGCTAACGTTTATTAATGTATCCGATATACCTTTATTACTATCACTGTTACCATTTCATTATAGCTGTAGAATGTTGCCCGCAATCACCTTACTCTGTCCTACATGTAAGGCCTTTGTAGCAGGGAACGTTGGCCTTACTGAGCACTGTATAAGACTTACCAGTTATACTAACCGCACTAAGCCCAATGATTGTCAATGACTGGCAATGCCTCAATAAGCCCTGTTAAGATAGCTTTACTCGAGAGGGTTCGCGTGTAGAACGTTACCAAGTTCAGTTTCCAGGTGCCAGCCTGCCCGCATCCAGAGATTCTTAGCACCCTTTGCTACGTCGTGGCTCTGACCGCCGCCTTGGTTAGGTGTTCCGCAGCCGCTGGGAACTGAAGGTCAGGGGTCAATTGTAAGTTTCAAGGAAAGCCTATAGATGGCGTCAAAGCTGTTCTAGATTGAGGTTGAAAGGCTCCTAACTTTACCGAGCATCGAAGTTCTTAGGAGTTAAGCCACCCTCAGCCTTATACGAGCCTCAGTCTCATGGAATCATCTTGTCTCAGTGAGCAAGTTTATGTCACAGTGTAAGCGAACCTAGATTTTCTTTAGAAGTTACACACCTACTTGGCCAGCCGTATATTCCTGCGCAGGCGCTCCTGTATGTGCATAGGTGTACCCGGGCGCCTATTCCAGAAAGTGCCCATACCCGTACTAATCAACAAACTTGGGTTGAGGTGATCGTATATCGCGTACTTTTTTATCATCCCAATTTTACAGATGCACCTATGAATGAGTCTTGTAAGTATCTGTATATATTTTTTCGAACCAGAGGTAGAGACGCTTGGACTTATCTTACTGTTTTTAACTTCCTGATGTGTCTTATCTCGTTCCTCAACATTCAAGTTAAGTGGGTAGATTCGTGGAATCCAAATATTTTTGTACGCTCAGCTAAAGCAGTGTAAGATGTACCATTCCCTTACCTCTATGCTCTCGTGTACCACAAATCCCCTCCAGGTGTCTCTCACTACCCTCCCCGTCAGATCTGCATCAGCCTTTCGCGCGTCACCTTCGCGAAGCCACCGTAGTGACCCTGGTTCAGTGCATTGCCCTCGTAAGGCAGAAGTCGGAAAGCTGAAGACACGCAAGTCGAGCCACCGTCATCGATTTTATGGCGGTGCCTCGGCGCACAAAGAGGCGACCTTGTGCGGGATAAAACGTATCACTGAACGTCGAAAGATGGCGAGATACGAGCCAAGGTCGAGGCGCACCGGTGGCGGTGCTTCGCGAAATCCTACAGCGCGTGCGAATCGGTGGCAGCGCATATCAAAGAGCATTGCGTACAGGATAGGGGAACACTCGGGACGTCGGAATTAAGACGCCAACACGCGTTGGAGCAAAGCAAATGCGCTTTCTTGCAGTTTAGGAAAACTGTATGGCTGCGCGATTACCAATATTCGACACTAGAGAGAGCAAGTACTTACCAGTTGAGCTCTGTCTCTCGTGATCTGTCTTACTGCAAAAGCGTGAGGTGGGACTAAACCTTGTGTCCAAGCTAACGCTAGCCAAGCCGTTCGAGGAAAAAAAATATATTAACACACAGGGTGCAAGATACAATTCTAAGAACGGCTGTGTTCAATCATTAGATGTCTGACGACCGAACACGGTGGGTTATAAAATGGTCTCTTGCACAATATTTTTAATCCATTTCATTCCGTTGAACAGCTTGGCCAAAGTTAGCATGGGACACCCTATCGAAGCAGTTTGTTTTTCATGTGCGAGCACTGCCATCAATGCTAGTATGTCAAACGTGTTCGTACGATTAGCTTTGATGCGTATGAATTGCTTCAAAGCGTTGCCTGAATTGCCTGTTCATGGTGTTATCGCAGTATATTTCCGTGTTATAATACATGTGTATTGATGATGCCCGATAATAACATTTGTACATAGTTGCAGCCTACTGCTTTAGCGATGCTTATCCAGTTCAGCATGTCCGAATTCCACTTGAACCGTCCCTACAAAGTCAGCGCGTTGGGAAGCGTCTCAAATGTCACAACGCTTTGCCGGCACTCGTATCGGCTGTTGCAGTGCGAGCTTGTCAGTACGACATCGTAAAGTAAAGTAGCAACTCAAGCACAAACACAAGGCACGAAAAGAAGCACATCGCTCGTGTGAATGCGATACTATACCGAACTGAATTTTTCGAACGCTATCGTAGCGTTACATGCTGGGACGTATACGTGTTGCATCTCCTGTAACATGGGCAACATTTCCGGACCTCCTGACTGTAATCCGAACGAGCGGGTACACCAACTGGCACGAGAACTCACATTCCGCGTCTGCGGTCCGCCCCCTCGCTTCAACCCAGCTTGCAGGGATCTAGACAACAAAGACCCGCTCGTATCATACCACGAAATCACTTCAAATCATAGGTTAGCACGAAGAATTCTTCCTCCTCCTCACCAAAACCTCAAAAAAGCACACGCCGTCACTTACAGGCAGTTGCAGACTAGGACATACATTACACCAACAACACTAAGCAGGATCAACCCTGACCTTCCTACTGCATGCCCACACTGCGGCCAGGAATACCACAACTTCGAACACATGCTCTGGCTGTGCCCTGCCAACGCGGGCACGGACTTTTCTGACCAGTCCTCCTGGGACTCAGCGCTCAGAAGTACAGAGCTCATCGCTCAGCTCAAGGCTGTCCAGAGGGCTCGGGCCGTCGCCGAAGGACTCTGTCTACCGGCCCCGACCTGGGTGGAGCCACCGGATTGATTGGCGGGGCCTCCGGCCCCGCTTTAATTCTTTCTCCTCAGGACCTCAATAAAGTTCGTACTCACTCACTCACTCTCCTGTAATGTTTATCTCATAGCTCCTCATTTTTATCCTGCGAGAAAGAGTAGGCGGCACCGTTCACCCAACATTTCCTTACCTTTCGTGGCAGTAAACGAAGAGGTCATAGCCCCTCTCTCCTCCAGGGAATCTTGTCATGAAAGGCATGACGCTCTCACCACCTCCATGCTCTGCGCCATTTCATCGTCATTTCGGTACTAAATGAAAGCGCCGGTGCGTGCCATCAATAGCGCAGAATCTTCGTTTGCGCATCTATTAGGGTAAATATGCGGTTCAAGCAAACAAGTAAAAGACAGAGTGCGAATCAGAAGCCGTCGCCCCGCCTCCGCTAAATCAATTTTCCCTACCAAACCTCTTCAATCCGACGAGATAGATGCTCGAGCAGGCAGCTCGGATGCGAGCTCATCTATATATGGCCGCCTATATTTATCTACGTGCACGCTTTCTACACTGGACAAAAGTGCTGCAGGCCTCCTGAGCCTCAGACGATTGCACAGTTTTTTTTTTTTTTTTTTTTAATGACTAAGTGCAACCTTTCCCGTATTTGCCTGCACATAAGTGACACAGCTTCTGCGTAAAAGAAAACTATAACTCGGCGGATTCAAACGATGCTTTCGTGCAACGATATAAGAAATGTCGTTTCGATGCCACGACCATTAAGCTTTCTGAATCGCGAGACGCTTTTGTTCTTGGTAATTCCGATTGCTCGAGGGCTGTTCAAGGACGTTCTTTCATTGAAGTCCT
The DNA here is from genome assembly GCF_013339745.2 of Dermacentor silvarum. Taxonomy (NCBI): domain Eukaryota; kingdom Metazoa; phylum Arthropoda; class Arachnida; order Ixodida; family Ixodidae; genus Dermacentor; species Dermacentor silvarum. Next base: position 193,585,902 of record NC_051156.1, on the reverse strand, counting down.
TGCAGACCAGGATACTTAGATATTACGCATCTCGCCCTATACGGTCGATCTCTTCCCATTCTTACCACCTTTCAATATATTTTTGAGCAGCGATAAGAGAAGCGGTGTAGCCCGCGTATGCAATCAACTGAAGTGCTCCGTAAGCGCTGCATTATTTAGGATGAACGAAGATGCCGGTTACGAAGACGGATCATTTGCTTGATTCACAGGGATAGGGGAAAAAAAAGCGCTCGACGTCTGCGCGGTAAACGTCTCACAATGCAACAATGACCGAGACGGAAGATTTCAGTCCTCCGTTGTTTGTGTTTCGCGTAATACCGGCTGATCGCGTTTTTTATCGCTCGAAACAGCATCGCAGGCGAGGGGCCTTCCAAGTTTCGCAATACCAATATTCATCCCTGGGCGCAGATGAAAGGAACCTCGAGCTATCCCGCCATCCATTATCGGAGAGAGAAATACAAACACGAGAGGAGTTTCCGTGGTCATTAGCGAGTGACTGACTGCATGGTTATTACGCCACAGAGCTACTTTCACGCTTTGAGGAACGACGTCGTCGAAGGCTGCCGATTAATTTCGGCCAGCATACCTCCTTTAATCCCTCCTGGTCCAATGGTTTGCGAGAGAAACGCAAGGCTTTGCAACAAATATCCTACATGGAGAAATACAAACAACAGAAGTAATCTAAAAATTTGGGCGTTGGCAACTCGGAATGCATAATTTGGTCTATTTGGTGCCACAGAGAAACGCGGTTCTCCGATATTTCGCAAATATTCGCGCGACGCATCACGCTGAGGCTCTTTACTGTATCGTTAGAACATGCAGCCCAAGGCGTATCGCTTGTCCCGTATGGCACATAAATGGTCAAAATATTTTATGGTCATAGTTCCCACAGTTAACATTATGAGATAAAAAGTTAAAAAGAAAACGCTGCCCGCAACAGCTTGATTCGCTAGCAGAAAACTGCGCTAACAAATCTTTTTTCAAGCGAAGCACGTATTGGCCCACACGTTTCGGTGGCGTTGTAGTAACGCAAAAACTCCCGTGTGGAGCATACCCGCATTGCATATGCGGGTATGAGGCAGGGATATTTGGGTATGAGCCAGGGACAAGAAAGAAAGAAGGAATTAAAGAAAGAAAGAAAGAAAGAAAGAGCAGGGGAGGGGAAAGCTGCGCCGTAGCCGGGTCTCGTGACGCCCGCGACCAATGAGGGTCGTTTGGTGTGCCGCGGGGAGGGAAATGGAAGGAAAGGGGGTTGGCGTGCGCTCCGCCGGGCTTCCCTCGACTCAGATCAGTATGGGCGCCCGGTTGGGAAGGCTGCGCGTGGTGCGTTCCCCCGAGAAGCAGGCTGCGTTTGAGCAACGGAGCCGGGACCACGCTTGGGAAGGACAACGGTGGTGCACGCCTCGGCAATGCTAGCGCCAACTTTCCCGGTGCGACGGCCAGGTTTCAACGCGAGTTTTTCAACCGGAACTTCGGAGCCAACTGCAGTGCGTGTGACCGGTTGTGGTTCGAGCACAACGTGGTACTCGTCAGTGCAATTCGTTCCGAGGAACACCAAAGAAACTCACGACAAGCTTCGCTTACCCCCATTTTCTCTACAGATGAGGGGCTACTGATTTTTTTTTTAGTTTTGACTCTTTTTGTGTCATTCAGATGCACGAAGTGCGAATTTCTCACTTCACTGATGAACCTCAAGTCAGAAAAAAGGGTGAACACGCAAAATTTTCGGGAGACCACTGTTCTTGCAATACACTTGCATCGCGATACTGCCGCGAAACTGAACCAAGGGTGTAATGTTGAGCAGTCGGCGAGTCATCGGTTTTTGGTTAGCATGTGGGCAACTATACAAGCACCAGTAACCGCGAGACATACCGGATGTTAAAAATTAAGCTTTACGGAATTTTTAAAAACCGCCTGTGGCAGGTAGCATAATTCTTATCACTGAGCTGGGTTATTGGAAGAGGCGGACATTAGTAGCATCAGAAATGGAAACGCATATTGAACTAATTAACATACATTGACTAATGAACGTCTTAGTTAATTACTTTACGGTACATATTGGAATTTACGAATTCTAACCGGTGAGATTGCAAGACGCATCCACTTGAAATGAATTTCCAGGATGACGCGTTACGAGATTTTTGCCCAAAGTGTGGGACGAAATACATTGGCGTTCCAGTTAATTTTGTGCTTCAATGTATAAAACAGCATTTTGGTGAAAAAGTAAGTGGAACAACAGTGCACTTTAACGGCGAGTTTATGGCGCATATCTCCAAACTGGTGTCATGCTGGAAATTCATTCCAAGTGGATACGCCTGACAAGCTCACCGGCTACAATTCGTAAATTGCAATACGTGCCGTAAAGTAATTAACTAAGAATTTAATCAGTTGAATATGTGTCGATTTCTCGTGCTACAAATGTGCGCCTTTTCGAATAACCCAGCTCAATGATAAGAATTATGCTACCTGCGACAGGCGATTTCTAAATATTTCATAAAACTTAAAAATGAACACCCTGTATAGTTGAACCGATTTTAGAGGAAGCGAGATACTAATTGTCATCGGGCAGTGGCTCCTCAAGAACAGCCAGAAAAGAAACGGAGACAAACAAACACAACGTAAAGAGAACCAAGGATAAAAGGCAGTGGTACTGTACAGCCATCTTTCTTTCTTTCTTTACAAAAGAACGTCATTCAGAAATAAAAGAAGAAAAATCATTCGCGCAATGACGTTTTCTTCTCGATGCCACTCTTCCTCCAATGTCCCTGCGTAGCTTCAGGATACACGCGATTTCGACATGAAGTTTGAATGAAAGCTCACGCGTATGTACAAGAGTCAATGCATTCGGGTGTGGTATGGAGCTACGGGCCACTTGAGGAGAGAGAGAGATGGTTTGTAGAAGCTGGCGGGGGATTCCTTTTTCTTCGTCTCGTTCTTCGCTTGTCCCCAGCCGCCTCCTGACGACTTGATTCTGTTACGCAGTCACTGGCTCCGCCGCCTACAAGGTCCTGGAACGAAAGTCGTCCGGACCCCGAAGTAGCCATGGATTCCCAGTGACGAGAGTCGTTCACCACAGGATGCACTTGTGAGTCAGGTTCATGGGTGTTCCCTCCGGGCATCCAAAGGCGTGCGAAAACTCGACCAAGTTGCCCATGGGGATGTTAACCCTGCAACAGAAACAGCGCGTATAGCAATGAACAATTTTGCCAGAGAGAGAGAGAGGGAGATGAAACGAAATGAAAGACAGGGAAGTTGGCTACCCTGTACCGGGGAAGGGGGAAAGATAAGAGTAAGAAACATTAGGAGCCCTTCCATTACTGTGAAGATGGAAGCGAGCGAAGCTGTGACTGTGGTGGGTCTGCTGTAGTGAATATTGTTATACTTAGTATTTACATTATCATTATTGACTGTACTGAGCGTCTTCGGCATGCTCGTCAAAGAGCAAGGACACCGGCGTCTTGTTTTCGCCCGGCGCGATGGCCAAATAGTGCGTTTGCTGCGCCAAGTCCGCCCCATCGTCATAGATTAGCGTATGAGCCACAGTGGTCATAGCCGCGGTACATTGCATGGCATCGTCAGGATCCTGGAAGATGTAGTTAAACGAGCGTCCGTCCCATGGCGAGTCCACAGGCCAGCTGCTGATAACCGCGCTAGTGCGATCTCCACGTCACGAGACAAAGGGGCACAACGATTGGTGGGACGTGCCGCCGCCGAGTATCGCGACACTTGTGTAAGAGGCATCGGCGGTGGCGAGAGGTATAATAATGGGCCATCCATCATCTATTTTGACACATGTGCTAAGGCAAAACTGGCGGAAAACCGCCACGCACATAAAGCCAAAGCTAATCCTGATGATGATAGTTTTTGTTTCTACTCGCGGACACGATCCTGGGGAACCTAGCCCTTAACAGCTTCGCTGTAAATCAGAAGTTAGGAGAGGTTAACCCTTGCTGGTTCGAGCTTTGTTTTCATAGTAATACATTTATGTTTTGCACATCTGAACCAGCGAAGAAAGGAAATAGTACGAGAAAGCAGTTTCTAGCGCAGTTGTACAGAATAATTTCGAACCTTTTTCCATGTATCAGCACATACCAGAGAGCTATATAGCGCTTCGGAATTAGAAGTTTGTCACCATTAGTGCCTAAACAAGGGCTACATATTATTGCGAAACTATTAACAAGCCGCTTGAAACATGATATACGGATTATAGGTGGCAGGCAGGCTCTAAAGACGTGGTAAACCACGGGCAAAATCTCATCGTACTGCAAAGTATGGACGTTTCACGAAATTTGCCTCAACAAATATTTTGTATTTAACAAATCTACCTAAAATACTCTATTAAACTTGGTGGCGCCCTTGTTTCTCACATTATACGTGTGTCTTTCGTTCTCCCCTGCGTCAAATACTCTTTCCAACACATCACGATATTCTATATACATGAATCAGTGGACCAGGAAAAGTTCGAACAGTTTCCGCAACACACACTTTTTTTTTTTAACGGAGCCACTACACAGCGAACGGAGTTGAAGCGAACTCCTAGTAAGCCCCATCGCTTGCGCGCACCCATGACCACTCCGAATGAAAACCTAAACGCCTGCTCCGGAACAGCACAATTCCCAAGTGCAACTAGCTCGCCTGTCAGTGATGGATTGGGCCTGCGCGGCACACTTCGGCCGGATCCGGGCTCCAAAATTTTTTCACGCTCTAGATCGATAATTCCCCTTTCTTTCTCTCTCTCTCTCTCACGCGCACACGTACCAAAGCTCCCTGCGCGGTGTCAAGCAAACGAACTCGCACACGACTTTCGAAGGAAATGTCGCCAAGCTAAACAATTAGCTTCTCATTAAGTGGCCGCTCATAAGAACTTATTCGCCCACAACGGCAAATAAGTCCTCTGAGCTAACCATTAGCGGCAGTAACCTTGTAATGCTCAGCGTAATTTCACTTGCCGTGCGAGATTATGAGCTAACTCGCTGGGGTTACGACGCTGGCGATAAGTAAAGATCTGGGAACGAACCGAGGGTTTCTATCCTTAATTTCATCACCGGCGTCTCGACTGACAGCGTAATTCTGCTAACTGATGCTGACTTTACCATTCGAGTAGAGCATAACACGTCTGATGCGTAGAATAAGAAAGTATGCAACGGTCAAGCCGATGGAACTGTCTCTTTTTTTTTTTTTTTTTTTTTTGCGGACTGTCTTGGCAACTCGGCAAGCTGACTGCGTGGCACGTACGTCAGGCCTATTACTCCTTCAGTGCTGCATACATTCTGGTGGGGCAGTGTGGCTTCGAAGAGGTGAAGGCCTCAAGCGCACAAAGCAGGAGTAAGAGAACAAGACCCGCTATTCGCTCTTGGGCGACGAGTTTCCGCAATTACTCGAATGCAGCCCGATACATAAAAAAAAAAGACAGATGTACGAAAAGTCAGGGGTCGGCTTATATAGAGGATGCGCTTTGGCCGCATTCACGAAACGCTTCACGTCATCTCGCAGCGACAATATTTTGAGGCGAAAGCCCTACATGTCCCGTTTTGAGGTGACCTTGAAAAAGTGGAACCAGAATTCGGACAAGAAATCTGGTGAGAAATATGTACAAGAAATCGATTACTCAATAATGTCATTATAAACACCATAACACTATATATCAATCGATAGGTAATTACATGACGAATATAAATATCGATAGGTGATCGTATAGTCATTAAACTAATTATGATAATTGTCATAATAAAGGGGGAAAATGGGTCGAAAAAGCCGGCAAGTGGTCAGGAACCGAGCATTAATGATAGTAATGGGTAATGTTGGTAATGATAATGATTAAAAAATTGCTTTACAGAGAGGTGAATTAGGTGAATTAAGAGTGAATTGATGGTGAATGAAAGGGGTTTAGCTGGGTGATAGTAGTCAAACGAAAAGTTTTGATTAGATAGAGTGAGGCAAGATACTGAAGAGTAAATGAGAGTGAATTAAGAGCGAATGAAAGTGAATCGAGTGAAGATGGGGAGTAACATAGCAAACCAATTGTGATGGAAGTAAAACCGAGATTATATAGTGAATGAAGGTGAACCAAGCCGTGATGAGGTGAATCAAGAGTGAATAAAGTGTGAATTAAGAGTGAATTAAGGGGTTATGGAGTAGGGGAGTTACATTGAAAAAAAATATATGCGAGATTTGAGGGTCCAAATGGGAGTGACTCAGCAAAAAAGGTGCTGAGTCATGGTTCGAGTTCGGTGAAATAAGGATGACTTGCAAAATTGACTTTGCAAAATATGTGTTCGGAGTGAAGAGGACTAAGAAAAAAAAAGTGGTCGTTATATTTCATTGAGTTAGCGGCGCTCGGGCTTTCGCTTTCAAGTCGTCTTAGTCGTAGCATAAGGGACCCCCAGTAACCTTTATGGAGGCACTACATTGCAGCATAGCCTCTGAAAAATGGCGGCGCGCTATTTGATCTCGGAGGCCACGATCGCAGCTGATAGGTCGGCGCGCACCATTGCACTTGAGCATAGTCTCTAGTCGTTCCGAGCAGCCGTGTTTGCATGCGTCGCGCCGTTTGACCTCGTGAAACACTCGCGGCTTTAAAGCGGAAGGTCGTTCCGCTAGCGGACAGCGAAAACAAAAAGACAAGAAAAAAAGTACTTAAATCTCTAAGCCCAGCGCGAGTTTCATTCCGATGAAAAGCACGTGCGTCGATGGCGGAAGACAAAAAACAAAACGAAAGGCCCTAGATGTATGCGTGAAAACGACTACGAGTGAACCTTGCCCAAGCTTGCGACAAACCTCTAAAAGCGTAATAGAATGCCATGTTTATATATGCATAACATTTCATAAACAGCTTATATCTGACGGAGTCTCTTGTTTGTTTGACCAGGAATTTAGAGTGTCGGCCAAGAATCAAGGTTGGCCTAGGTTCTAGTAAATACAGTATCAAGTTTTAAGAGGAAGCGTCTCCTCGGCAGCTCCTATCTTAAATAATTTTGAGGTTTTACGTTCCAAAACCACGACAGGAAGTACGAGGCACGCCGTTGTGCGGAAGGTAGGGTGGGAGTCCGGATTAATTTTGACCACCTGGGTATTTTTTAACGTGCACCCAAATTGCATGGTTGCTTGGTTACGGTGTTTATTACAGACGGTGCCAAGTGTACACGAGTCCTTTTGCATTCTGCCCCCATCGGAATGAGGCCGCCGTGGCAAGGAGGCGAACCCGCGACCTCGTGCTTAGCAGCGGGCTCCTATATCTAATACAACGGAACGGAGAAATTGATTTGCTATGCACACACGAATTCGAATAAGTTTGCTGCGTGTAAAAGGAAAAGCGGAAATACCTACTGCAGGGAGTATGTGTTTACTTGAGGCCTTCGGAATATTAAAAAAAAAATTCTTGAGAATTTCAAAATATTAGAATTCTAAGACGAAGCTTGCAACTCCCACTAAAGTATATATATATATATATATATATATATATATATATATATATATGTGCGACATCACATTTCTATAAACTGCACCTATTGTGACATCTAAAGCTGACAAATTGTTGTGTTATATGCACCGCTGTGAATTCTGCCACAAATCTGTCATTTCCGAAAATCGCCGTGAAAATTGTAACACTGTCACGTAATCTGGACACATATATATCGTGTTGGTCCGCTTTAGATGCTCGAACCAAGCATAGAGAATCGCGATATCTGTTTTTAGCACCATGCTACGGATCTGTAAACAGATAGCTTGAGTTTTTCTCATGTTGACCAATATCTCAATTATTGCAAAAGCAACTGACGCCCCACGTTATTATTCTACTTACTACAGTGTGTAGAACTCAGCTTTATCTCTGAACTGCAATAAATTGCATTCAAATTTTTTTCGTGTGGTTGTTTAATTATAATTTCTGCCTTTCACGTGTGTTTTACTAGGGAAATTGAAGCTTACCCGAAAGGCTTCCTCTTAAGCTTTAAATCACGATATACTCGAGTTCTAGGGTCGCACTTTTGCTGAAGGGCCTCGTAAGGGAAAAAAAAAGGGGGGGGGGGGGGAGGGGAGGGCTGTGTTTTTCAACTGGGTGGAAAACTTTGCATTGTATTCACAATAGACCGCAATGGCGTAAGGCACACAGCAACACTCCGAGTGCGTCGAGTGCCTTCTTAAAGCGAAATTAAGGGCCCCGTGTCACAGAAATTCCGGTGTCGGTGTCCGTGAGCGACAATTTCCTTATATATTTAGGTATATGTATATGTCGCGCCTTACTATATGACATACGGTGTATGCGGGTTACATTGCTACACCATTCTATCTCGAATGTTGCTCATACCTTGTGGTCATTCTTGACAAAGTTATTTCTCGGAATTCTGAGAATGATAGCCCACAAACTAATGTCACGAAACAAAACACCGACAGTGCATGTCTTTTATCTTAAATATTCTGAGAGTTAAATATTAAAAGTGCGAAACACTACCAGAAGCCGCAAAATGGTGTAATTTTTTGGCCGCGGCTGTGCACTACCTCCAGGATCGGCCCACGCAAACGGCCGCGTTTCTACCTGAAAGCTCGCCTTCTTGCATAGCGTTTGCCGCCAGCGTTTTTCGGTAAACTTAACAGTTAGATAAGCTACAGTTGTCGGGAAGCGTGAGCAGCAGTCAGGGATCTTTGAATGCTATCTCGCTCCACTATTAAAGGCAAAGCTTAAGCGTCCTTCAATTTTAGGAGCTCTGTCACGTACTCTTGCTCTCAATTTCGCCAGCACGGCGAATTGCCCACCGATGTTGTGTACTAAGTGCGAATTTCGTCATTTGCACTGTTCGGCGCAGACGGAACCTGTCGGCGGAGCTAACAGTTGTAGTGCGTCTGTGACGTTGGACCATGCCAGATGCCCGCGGGAAGAACTACCCAACGCGAGACGATAGAATAAAGATACAGGGAAACAGAAACGCTGAGAAAGTAGCTGGGATGGTTTAGACAAGGAAAACAAAAGCTGAGACGGAAGTTGTGCTGGCTTAGTTAATCACACGGCGTTCGCTGATAGCCGGTTTAACGGTTGAATGACTCTGCGAATACACTGAACGAAGCTTATACGCTATTTTCGTATATCCTAACGCGCATCTTTGTGTTTCTTTCTTATACAGCTCGTCGTTTCGTGCACCGTCGTATAGACAGTAGCGTTACACATCACGCAATGCCGGGAGGTCGGGAGCACCCCGACCTGGGGTGCTCCCAAAGACGGCGCAATGTCACGTAGCCTGTCAAAGCGCTTGCTGCCCCATGCGGAAGGAAGGAGGCATGCGCCAACCCCCAGGTACGCAAAACGTTATTAGCATGTTATAAGTTGTACTTGGTAAGCCTAGCTGAACGCCTGGCATATTACCCGAGGTGCCGGGCGATGTGATCACATAAACACACAAACAGCTAGCACATATAATCAAACACGCACTCGCGTACGCAATAGAAATATTTGAAAAGTTAACAAGGAGCCCTATTATATGGAGACGAGGGGGCACTTCATATTAAACTGTGGCAGCGCAGGAAGAAAGTGGATAACACGAGGCTCAAGATCCTCTAATTCGGAGCGGAACGTTCACGCGACCTTCAGAACTTGAAACTGATCACACGTACAAACCGAGCACGTGACAATTCAGACATTATTTGAGATGTTGCATTTTGGTTTGCTTGTATTTTCCTCTGCGATCACCTTAAAGCTTATAGATTGTGTTATCGCTTTCATATATAGGTAAGCGCGCGGTAGTTCTCGACATAAAATCTCGTCAGAGTCAACGCTCCCGTTTATTCTTTCTTAAGCTTCGGTTTGTTGCTGTCCGCCGTGTAAATAGAAGACGAAATAACAAGAAATTGCAATGTGTGTTAAATTTTAAACAAGGTGTTAATTCTAATTTCTTCCTACGTAACTAAAATAGTTGTCAAAACGAAAATGAAACAGTGGGGATGCCAGACACTGCCTGAACGTACAGTTGTATAGAGAGCATGAGAATCACTGTGGTGGTTACCTGTATTTCGATGGACTGTGTGTGTCGTACTGGATGTCGTTCTTAAGTTCTTGCGTTCTCATGTTGGTGCACCAGGCCTGCAGAGAGAGAGAGAGAGAGGGAGAAAATAAAATAAACGCCGTGGATAATAAATTTCATATAAATACGCATAACACGCATTGATAGTATGATACGGGGCTGACGCTGCGTCGAACAATCGCTTGTGTATGCTTAAGAAACTGCAATTGTGGAATACATACAAAAGGAAGAAGAGCAAATTTACAACAAATGAAAATATGCAGTAATACTAAAGCTATTCTCACACAACATTCAACTTATAAACAGCACAGGATTGCCATGGAACAAAACGCGGGAAGATTCCAAAACGGGGTTGTGTGTTTGCATTTTCGGTCAAAACAGGAGTAGGCAGATTCTGGCACGGCTTTACGTTGTTTCTGACTCTGACAAAACTGGGAAGAGACTAGCTTCGCATTCAAGTTTCAGTAAGCTTGACATAATCGAAACAGGAACACTTAAAGGTATTCTAGCAAAGATTGGAGTCGACGTACAGTTTGATACGCTTTGATTGACATGGAATTCCAAATTCACTTTGGTACAGGTAAATGTCTGTAGACTGACATAGTGATGCCGCGAAAAAGCCTTTGCGCTGATCGCTTTAAACACAAATTGCACGTACCGTTGCCGTGGAAATGAAGAACACCTGGTCGCTGGTGAAGCGCTCGAGACCCGGCAGGGCCACGCCGTTTGGCTTTCCCAGTTTGGCCAAGCTGATTCGATAGGCCTGTCAGAGAGACAACCAGGTCCATTAACAGAGGAGAAAGGGAGATAAATATCTGTCATGTAATGGGGCAATTGTGTTACACTATAAAACACCGGAAATATTGGTTTTGAAACAGTGCATTTCCATATTGTTCTTTTTTCTCAGTTTAGAAGTGTTGTTCGTTCATTTCTTGTTTGATAGATGCTACATGCATGAGTGATAAGGACACCTTAGATTCTGTCATCCCGAGGCAGAGTTAATAAAACATCGCTTCCCAGCATACGTCCCCTCCTTCGCGTCCTCTAATGAAAACACAAATGTGTTTTTAAAGCTGTCGTGTTAAACAAAGCACCAACACACTAGCGTACCAAACCTCCACAAAATAAAAAAAAAAATGTATGGCTGGTATCGAGCTAATTTCACAGAAGAGGACGGCATAGAAATAACGAGGTTTCCTTAGGACTAGATACTCGGATTCTGATGAAACTGTAACGAGCTGCGGTGGTACACCGAAAACATTATGTTGGTAAACTACGAGAACCTTTCGTAAACTACATGGCAGGCAATTCATATTTAGCCCATTACCATATTACAAGCTGTTGTTTGACAAGTTTAGGGTTTTCAAACTTACACTAGTGATCCCCGTTAGATACTATATGATTAAGTTTGTCCACCTTAAATGGCGTAATGGCTCCAACTGCTATACCAGGAATTTTTTTTTCAGTGCTCCGAATATAAATTCCAATTCTTCGTTCGTGTTTTTTCGTTAAAAACAAAAATAAAAAGGACGAAATCGTTCACAATACAAGAAAACTACACTTGCCTGATAACATTTCGGCCGCTGGTATGGAAGCAAATTCGTTTACAACACACAACTACAAACTGAGGGTTCGGCGTTGTACCCAAAAGGATAAATATTTAAGAGATTCTTCGCAATCGTTCAAGAAGTCGCGTGTCTTCCTACAGATCTCACTCACCCGGAAAGCTTCCCGAATGCCACCGTTATCAGCGATGTTCTCCCCTTGCGTGTTGATGCCATTGAGCTGCGAAAATGAAGCAAAAAAGAAGAGAGAGGGGCTCTCTAATGTATCCTGGAGTGGTTTTGCCTGGCAGAATGTCTAGCGCGCCACTTCACATAAAAGGACAAAAAATTAAACGATGTGCACAGTCGACAACATAGATACACAAAACACAACACTACTAAATCGTGTCATTGAGACCAGTGTCTCCAAGGAAACACAAAGGTGCCCTCGTTGCGCGAGATGCACAGGTAGCTCTTGTCGATGGGCCGAGGCCGTGTCATTACCCAAGGGATGACAGTCTTTGCAGACTGTTGAGCGCGGACATTATGGCCGTTCTTGGTGGTGTAAATATATCCTGCAAGTGCAGATTAGGTATGGGACAAAAAAAAATCTATATTCGTAAACTACATCGCTAGCGATAATACTGCAGTTGTGTGCACAACAGTGTTGACGACGACACTCTTTGATGACGTCCCTGTCAAACAGTCATTGTCCAGTCGTGGTTCTATGGGATAACGCTGTTTGCCTTGTAATAATTGAGAGGGCTATGTACATCAGTACCAACTCAGATTTTCGCATTCAGATATATATGTAAAGCGCAAAAATGTTCTGATCAGACAATCGCTGAACCAAGTTGAATGAAATTTGTTGCATCTGAGGAAGAAAAACCAAGATTCTACCGATCGTGGAAAGCAGAATTTTTACTCAGAGACTCATAGTTTATGCAAAATTTGCCGAATATCAGTAAGTTGAACTAGAAGAAAACTGCTGGCTTTCCCGTAACCGAGAGTAGATTTAAGCATGAGATGGCTACCGGCAAAGCATACTGGTTGGAGATGATACTAGCCACAATCTTAAAATGGGTGTAGTGCATGTTCGCAACGGCACATCCCACCACATCACACCGCACCAGCGCCATACTGTGCACTGGTCCATATGAACGCAATTGTTTCCTGTCACAGACAGTGACAGGAAGCAATTGCGGTCATAATGGCGTCTTTGCTGCCTGTGGTGCCGCCACCTTCAACCGCTTTCTTCTGCCAACAGTGCAGCGCGCTCAGCGTCTGTCGCTACTTTTTCCTTTGGCGTCAAAGTGGCCGGCTGCAAATGTGCGGCCTTAGGTAGGTGGCTGCGGTCCATGGCGGTGTTGTCACCTTCGCGAACGGCCGCATAATCCTGGCGTTGTCAGCACAGTCGAGCAGTCTTCTGCCCTGGCGTATAACTCGCTAAGCGATCGGTTTTCGGAAGAAGCTTCCTACTTCTCCTTTCATTGCACTGCGTTGCTCGGCTTAAGCATTTGTGACGTCGGCCTCATTGAAATGAACCGATGCAGAAGCGTATGCGGCCACGACGCGACGCAGGCCTGAAAGCTTACTGAGCCGGAATGAACCTGTTTTGAAGCTGAACCTCACTGCAAGTCTCGTCTCGGCCAAACAACCATCCGCGGCGCGCCGGACGCTGCCGGCTTGGTCACGCAGCGTGGCGCCATCTCTCGAGGTGGTGCAAAACCCGCGCCGCGGAACTCACGGACCGCTGGCGTTGAAAAGAGCACAGGCAATCCTGTCTCAGCGCCAAAAGATGACAATTAACTGTATGGGGCACTGTACCTGCCTTTTGAACGTCGCCATTGAAAATTACAAGTTAAACTTCAGCGTACTAGAAGTTACAGCTTGATTGATAGTGAACAAACATTAGGAAGAAATCGGAAGCAATTTTTTTGTAACTTGTTTGGGCAGTAACTAGCGTATGTAATGCGGTCCTGTACAAAGGGTTGGGGGCCAGAGACCGCATTTTCTGAAGTTTTGACTTGTTGCCTGGATAATCTCATTTTGTTCTCGCAACGATGCCCTGGATGTTCTCGTTTCATTCTCGTCTTGAGTGCCCGGGTAACGGCTCTATCTTCTCGCTCAAGGTCTGTTGAAGGTCGCTAACAACGGCAGCTAAAAGCACTTCATTCTTAAAAATACTAAACAACGAAGCCTTCAAATCCGTGAATCTGCATCAAAACAAATTTGGCAGTTCTGTAAACTGCACCTGTTAGGGCATCTAGAGATGTGGCATGTAAGAGTTAAAGCTTACGTGACATTGTTATAATGCTTACGAGGGTTTTGCAAAAGCCCTACTGACGAATTACTGGTACTTCCGGAGAGTTGTATAATAAATCAATTTGGTCCGCTTTAGATGCCTAAAATTTTTAAAGAAATGTGATATTTTTTATTTTTATTACACATTTATCAACACGAATCGTCCGTTTGTGTCAATTTTGCAATTTATAGAGATTTTTTTTCACACTTGGTGAATTAATTTCCAGATATATTCATGCAACCAGGAGATTTAACATCTATTTTTAATACAAGAAACCTTATTAAAATGAAGGTCTAGAAAATGCCGAGAAAAACAATTTCTCAACTTCCATGTATCTGGATGAAAATTTTGAAGTAAAGGCTCCTGTTAAACAGGGCAGAAGTTTTCTGCTAATATGTGCTTTCAGATTGCACTGAGCAGTGTACACACGGCGGCTGTTACCGTTATGAAGGCTTGAAGTTGGAAGTTTGTTTATTTCCGGACAATCATGTACAGATTTTCCGGGGACGCTGGCGAAAAGGCAAATAAATGCCTGACAAAGCGCCAGCTACCCAAAGCACAAACACTCAGTGAGATTAACAAAAAAAGCTAAGAATCATCACTGGATACAAAAGCAAAAAAAAACGGCAATTCTTAGTGTAAAAAGTTAAGAAGTGGTGTAAACTACAGATAGCACAATATGGAAACCACAAGGATAACACAATATATGTAAGATATGTTGGCTTCAAGAGTAGCTATACAAACACTAGACGATATAATGAACAATATTGAAAACATGACAACAACAATTCCGTACCACAAAGGTGATCATTTGCTTACCCAGTCCGTATCCTGCTGAATTGAAGGTAGAAGATATCAGCACTAAACATTAGTACAGTATTGATGATGCATGGTATTTTTTGGCGCAAGGGCCAGGGATGGCCATAATACAGTATTGAAATGCAATGCAACCTATTGGCAAACAAGAAGACAAATGCTAAGATGAAGCCATTCAAGAGGCTGTATCTCCAAACTTAAGCAACTCACTATGTTTATTCGTTAGTCTTGCAACAAACATCTGCAATAAGGAAATAGCGTCTTTTCCTCGAGGTCATCGTTTGCGCATAATGAAGCCTTTAGCTCGAAATGCTTCCCTGTAGCAATGACGTTCTTTGAAAAAAAAAAGAAGAAAAAAAAGGGAAAGCAATGTATTCTTGGGAGCTGTCGTTTGTTATTCAGCATTATGAAAACTTCTCTGTTAGGATTACTGGTCTCGAGAAAATGCGAGAAAGTGAGTAAAATTTGAAGTCCACCCTGTATATTGAACAGTGCGACGTGCTGGTCATGGTTACTGCCCAAAGTGTCAGCGACATGGAATTTCAGTTTATGGCTCCCAGCAACTATTTCAAGCCTATAGGCAACAGTGCTTCTACATGAGAAATGACATGAGTCTTTTATATGCTCTTGACGCTCAAGGACAGTAGCTCGTGCATGTCCTAGGTCATTGCATGCGATGTCTCTTATTTGCATGTTTTCACCGAATAAAAATTCAGTCAGTAGCGCAGGGTTTTCTCCTCTTCATAGCGTTGGTGCCTCCGTGCGTCTCTCTGGTGTGCCTTTTGTGACAAGGATCACCGCGTTCTGTGAGCTTAGGTGCACCGAGCTATCGTTGTTACAGGGGAGTTGATGTAAACCAATAGAGAGTTGTACCTACATTCATAAACGTATTACAGTATATGTAATACTGTAATGTAGAATACCACAACACAGAAGACATCAATGACAGCAGCTGCACTGTATTACAACACAGAAGACATCAATGACAGCAGCTGCACTGTTAGCGTCAGATTGCCCCACTCACATATTTAATCAATTACAACGTTCAGAAACGTTGTCTTGCGTTATTTTTTCGCAGAAGGGCAAAGATATATAGGCTAATGGATGTTGTTGTCAACGCCTGTGCACCGAGAGAGGTAAAATGTCGCTCCATTTAGAGCTCTCAGTGCTCTATGTATAGTTTGCGTGAGCGACACAAGATACACCAGAGCGACTGCGCCCGTCTTTGGTGTACCTGTATTTCTTAACGTGTAAGAGCAATTCTACGGCCCGGTTAAAACTGCTTTAAATACTTCTAAACGTAACGAATTATCTCTCATTAAATACCGGTTTTCGCATGTGATGTGCGCAAGTGTATCTTGTTTTTATTGTGTTTTAAAAGCGTTGAAACTGAAATTATTGGCGTTCGAGCCGCTTGCCCTATTCAGCACCCGGCATGGGCGGTAACCGTAAAGCGATATTACGCAGCCATAAGATGTTTCCTTGCGAACTGCCATCTTGAAAGCTACTCGTACTTGCTCCTGAACGCACCTTCCGCGGGAGTTACGGCGGATGCTTTCAGCACAGAAAGTTCTAACGCCGATTCGCTATCGTGGCGTACGTCTTGAATCGACAGAGGTATTCGTGTGAGTTTCCCTAATATTCGGAATGGGGACATACGTTCATGCCTGCTTGCGGATCGACGATGCTGCCGTACTGCTCGATGAAGCACTTGGCACGGTCGAGGAACTTTTGCCTGGTGTCGTGTGTCCACCAGTTCCGGAGGTTGCCTTCGAAGTCGAACTGGCTGCCTGCACGACACGGAAAGAGCAAAGCCCCGCTGAGGAGAGTACACTGACAAGATCAAATGCTTTGCGAAATAAAATATCCCCAGAGAATAAAGGACAATCCTTGTTTCATGCATTGACGTTCCCTCTAGTACTTGGCGCTGCAGCCTGCTTTTTTTTTTTTTTTACGAGTGGACAATGTTCAACTGTCAGATGTTCGCGTACCAATGTGTGGGTATTTAGAATACTGCGATTGGACTGTCTTATTCGAGCAAGAAAAAGCCAGTGATAATTTGAATATGACGGTCTCTTGTGAAAGTATTACGTACCTGTCTAAAAGAACGAGCTGAAATAGTTTCGGATGTCTTAAAAGCGTCCGCTTGGAGCAGGCGCATCGATATCGAAAGACGTAGCTGCAGATGTTGCCAAGTTAGGAACCATTAGGTTAGGTTGGTTAGGTTAGGTCAGTCGACTTTCTACCGAATGTCGTCGGCGCTTAGGCAATTGTCGTGCACGCAATGGACATACTCCCCTTGAGCACCATATTTTAAATGATTAATGAGCTACGCCAGCGTGACAGCGGTGGCCAAAAAAAGTGGCGAAAGTTTGCTTCTTGTGTAAGTATACGCAACCACATTCGGGGAATTCCATATCCGTGGTTCGTTTTCTTGCAGTTGTATTGATACATACATGGAGAAAAAAAAATCCGGTCAAGATCAGACGATGCACAGGGGCTTCAGACTTTGTAAGAACTCCATTTTCCTGTGACCTTTTGTCACCCCTATATATCACCATTGCTTTTCTTTCTCCATCGAACTGCACTAATCGGTAGTCAGCTACAGAAATACTTTACTCTTAGAGATGAAGCACAGATGAAGCACAACAGAGTCCTTGTGTTGATACTCGAAAAGCATTTGACCACTTGCATAATCTCGTCAGCTGTAAGTGCCCGTATTGCGGCCATGATTTTCACAAAGACAAAATTGAGGTAAGCCACGTGGAGGAAGCAATCCTCACCTGCGTCGTCAAAACCGTGAGTGATTTCGTGGCCAATAATGGAGCCGATTGCACCCATGTTTACAGAGCTGAAAGACCAAGAAATAAACATGAAGACGACTGCAATAAGAAATGCACGTGAACAAGATCCGTAAAACAATCGCTCCATCGTTGGTGAAAACAGATCGGAAACTGTACCTCGGCTGATTTATTTAACTGGGATTCCCTGGTAGGCAATTCTTTGGCTAAAATTGCGCTATGGCGTCTGCTGAATTCAAGGGCCTACAGATACTCATCTTACTCTTGCTCTGAAAGCCCGAATTCTGAACAAACACAACGGTTATATAGGAGTTTCATTTGTAAATATACCCGCTCTTTCACTGTGGCTAGGGTTATTTGATTAGATATTCAAAGGTCATTTTTCTCTAAAATATCGATTAGATTAGATTCGGAAATTTGACAATTCTAACAACCTTGTAGGTAACCAAAAGTGATGTTTTATTACTTCTTAATAATAAAGCATTATTCGTTCCTATTTACAAAAAAGGGGGGAAAAAGAAGAAAAGAACTACTGACTGTTTATGAACAGTAAACCAAAATTTGGTTTCTGAGCCCCTTTGGTGAATAAACCAGTAACACGAAATGCACTCACGGAGGCAGGCCGTATCCGTAGAAGGGACTCTGAAGGATTCCCGCAGGAAACGCTGAAACAAGAAACCAATGACTATTAAGACGAAAAAAAAAGTTTATTTTTAATTTCTGTGGTCATTATATCCGACAAAATGACGCAGTTATAGGCGCAGTTTTGAGAATATGTTAGGCGAAGCGATACCTTTGGGTTCTTTATCTGTTTATGTTTCGCTTGCCTGGGTGCTATGTGACGCTTGTAAGCTAGCTTGGCGCGAGCATATTCACTCCGAGGAGGCGCGACTGCATTAAGCAATTATTAAAATGCAATTCTTTCTTTAACGTATATTCTTCACGGCTAGTAACTCACAATACACGGGAAGCAATGACACCCAATACCACTAAAGCATGCTGCGCACGTTTGTACAGGTAGCATCAATGTGAAACGGAGCACTTGAACGACGGTTAAAGAACGATTACTCCTGGAGCTCGAGTTCGAAATTGACTTTCCGGTGTGTGCTAAATAGTTTTCGTGCTCGCTGAAACAATGATGCGGTAATTTTTTGTTCCTATGTAAAAAGTCATCGGCGTTTAATGGGTTTCAAATACGTTGTTCCATTCGACACAAGTCGGCGGTCTGCACGGAACGCCACCCTTTCTCGTTACAGCTACTTAGAAGTGCTTCACCGAACAAGCATCGAAAAACCACCAGTTATTCTTTTGACGTTAATCCATGGTTCGAACCCAATTAACGTGCGTTTATTTGGGTACTTACCTATAGAATTGGCCACACGATTGTAGAAGGCATTCACTACTGCCGATCCAACATATCTGCAAAAGGAGCATACGATTGACTGATTAATTGATTGACGCGATTCAGTGAATAATTAATTGATTGATTGAGTCATTCGTCGATTTATTGATTATTTGATTCCTTCATTCATTCATTCGTTGATTCATTGATTGATTCCTTCCTTCAAACATTCGTTGATTGACTGATTGATTCCTTCCTTCATTCGTTGATTGATTGATTGATTGATTGATTGATTGATTGATTAATTTTATATGCATTTAACGCCCCTAAACAACTGAAATACAACAACCGTAGCAGTGGGACGCTCATTCGATGATTGTCGCCTGTATCGCTTTCTTCACGTTCACCTAAATCTAAGTATCCGGCCGCTTTTGCACGCCGCCCGCATCAGAGTGCGGCCACACAAGATGTGAATCGATCCTATGGCTTCAAGCTGAACAGCACAATGCTGTGTAGCCTCTAAGCCATCAGCCCCGAAGAAGCGTTCGTCCACGTTGGGCCATCAGGCCAGCCACTTGTTTGTGTTAGTTTTCTGGAAACCCCCTGTCGAGTGTCAAGTGAGCTCCTGAACAACACTTTGAAATGTGGTGAACGCTGTTCAAATCATGCATCCAGGGCCTCAAAGAAGCGCGACGTAATGCTAACACATTTATGTCACAGTGACTGCTAAATCGCCACAAAATTTTCTTTTCAGATCTACATTTTGCGATTATCTCGTTTGTGTTACATTGGTAGTTACTACTATTCAGGTTGTAAGCTAAAGCGCGAGAGAAAACTAGATTTTTAGCGTAACATGATCCGGGAAAGTGGCAATAGTTGTCGTTCAACATGTTTTCAAGACGTCACAGCAATGGTTACACCATCATGATTGCATAAGTGTGTTCTTGTGACGCATCGTTTTCTGCCACTTGGCTCTCAACTTCCGCCGCGCCAGTTGGACAATTCTTGCAATTATGTAGGTGAGATGCCTCTTCAGTAACGAAGCGTCCAATATATGACAAGCAATTTAAGTTAAATAAAACGCATATGCTATTCCCGTCACGGTTTCCCTTTCATCGCCGTAAATACCGAAAAAAGTAAACAAAATATGGCTTACTCCTCACTTCTGTTGTAGTTCGTCCGTAGTTTCTCCAGCCTCTTGACCATTCCGTTATACCGAACGTTCAGGTAGACATTCAGGAAAGGTGTTCCTGGCGTGATTGGCTTAATCTGAAGTAAAGAAAAAATTGGGTTTGATAAGAGAAACCAGCGTCATTTTGGCATCAACACGGCGACGCATTCCCGACGGTGATGCGCGAATCAGTTGAACAAAAGGAGCGCGCGTCGATGGACAACATGCACTTTCTGAAGCCTCGGAACGATGTGCGTCGCTGGATATATTAACTGGTCACAGAATATTTTGAATATATTATAAAGCTTATGAAAAGCACCTACAGCTATCCAGTTACATATCAAGGCTTTGTTATTCCGTAGCTGACGTCTGTGTAACCTGTTTTCTGTCAATCCATGCGTGATCAGCGAACAATTTCACAACCAGTTTGTTGATTCACATAAAACAACATCACTACTGAGAAAATCTCGCCAAGAAATTATGCTCACAATGTCGTAGCGGCTGTTGAGGTGCGTGTTGTTCTTCAGCCAACTCGGATAGCCAATGTTGTCCACTATGGCGTTTAGCTGAAAAAGAAAAAGAAAAGGACACGAAATCAGTTATCACTGCTTTGTAAGCACGGAGGCTTCAGAGCGAACACGGATACATTTGTCCACGTATTCAACAACGTAGCAATAGACACTAAGTCTTGGGTTGTGGTGATGTGTGGCGATGTAAACCAAGAAGCTGAAAAAAGTGACTAGACATTGCTCAACAATAGATAAAAAAAGAAAAAAAAAAACACTTTCCAAGCTTCTGCAGCATTCTTTCAGTCTAATCATAGCCCTTGTCTACTTAGGTATTCTTACATAAACCGATTTATGCATTTAACCTTTCGGAAAGTTCAATTTGCCCGTCATATACAAGAAAAATAACATCCAGACTTACGCATTAATTTAAAGTGGCACTTAACAAGCGTAATCGATCTCCTCAGTATGCTAGCATGTGTTTCGGATTCTGTTGCGTATTTTCGTTCATTACCATTATTGTGCAATTAAGAACATAGCTGTGTTTACTATTTCCCTCTATATAAGACTTACGCGCATTTATTCTATGGTAGGTATATGTTGCTCCAATGTCAAGGCTAAAAAGAAGGCAAGGACTTCCAAAAGCGTCTTGGTAGCGTTCGTAACGTAACAAGTTGGTCAGAATGTATTAATGATATTTCCGGTATTAATTGTCGTTGATTAAACATATTTGTTCAGCGTTCTGTTCCACTCACGGGACGTGCTGATTATGCATTCCTGAAATATGAATGCAACAATCTTCCATGGGAACACTATCGTGTCCCAGCTAAGCACACCAGAAAAGTGGGAACATTTCCATGATCATAAGCCCAATCCACACAAATGGGCGAAAATGACACGTTCTTGCATGGCACCAGATAAAAGAAGCACTAAGATGTCTACCTTGTTGGCAGCTTGGTCCTTTGTGTAACCGTCCATCCAATCGTTCTGTTGGAGGAGTGCACTAAAGGCAACTTTGAGATCTGCGACGAGTGAGTCCATCTAAAGAGAAAGAACATACAGGTCGTCTTTCAGAGTACCGATAGTCAAATATTGAATTTATTAATCAATAAGCTCGTCAGACGCAATACAGCACTTTTGCCTATAGGGCCGGCAATCATTCCAGTTTTGTTATCAGTATGTGAAGAGCCTACAAGTTAATGTCGCCATCACGGGCCAGCTTTCTTACAGTTTTCTGCTTCTTTTCACATTCAGATTAAGGCGTGCGCTGTGTCCCATTGAACTGGAGGCCCTGTTTCGCTAGCGTCAGAGTTGAGACAAGGCTCCGCAGCGTGTTCGGCCTCCAGTTCAATGCAAGACCCGGTATGCTGCATTGAACTGGAGGCCGACAGCGCTGCAAAGCCTTGCCTCAACTGTGACGTTAAGGAGACGAGATTGACGAACCTCTAATTTAATCCACTCAGTTCTGTGAATGCACATCGCGAAATATGCGCAATAAATGTAACACTAATGTTATTAGGTGTGAATTTTTAGTACAGAAACCTGACGCTTGAAGAGTGCGTCGGTGGCGCTACAGTGCTCCTTAATAGAAATCTGTCTTCGTGTGTTGATGTAATCACTGCTACTTACGCTATCACGCGAGCAATGGTAGTTCAAAACGAATGCTGGAGTGCAATGAAGTATGAATACACAAGTGTACAAAGGAAGCTAGCATGGACAAGTGTTGAAAAGAGACACTAGAAGTGTTATTTTGTGCACTTCTGCTCTCCTACGTCACTAACATTTCTATTAAGTCCCCATGTGCTGCAGAAATGGAGTCCGACTTGTAGAATTGAACGGGCGGGTCTGACGGATGCTCACTGGAGCGGGTACCTGTCCTTGCATAAAGTGACTGTCGATACCCTAAACTAAAAAGTGCGGTTAGACGATCACGTACTGACGATCACGTTTGCAGGGTAAATAGTCCGTCAATGTGAGTTGCAAGAAAAATCTCGAAACTCACACGAAACCCATCGAAATGCGACCTCTAGAAACGGGGCTGGTGCTTGTCAAGTTCCATCCAACGTACAGCGAAAACGTTTAGATGCGTGTTGGTGAGCGGCTCTTTAAACCACTTCTGACCAGAGACGTCAATACTGCACTCACGTCGTCTTTCGCCTGTGGGCTGAATTCTCTATCGATGTAAAGCCTTCCCATGGGGTGATCGAGTATCGCGCTGATACTGCCGATGCAACGCTGCCATATCGGCAGGATCTTCTCAACTCCCTGCACCACGCGCACGAACTCGAATTCCAACTTGCGCAGAAGCTTGGACGAAGTTGGCCCAAAGTTCTGCATCAGTCGCCATCCGACGTAGTTGTAGATGGTGGACCTGCAGGAAGGCATCCGGTAAGGAGCTAACGATTATGTAGTTAGGAATAACGATTATGTTTAACACAAGCAGTATAAGTTAGCCGACATTTAGTGAACGAACCAGGCGCTACTCGACACCAATTCAAACACGAGAAAATCGTCGTAGAGACATTCCTTCATGTGTATTACATTAAATTGGCAACAAAACCGTATGGTCACTGAAAACTGCATTACTGCAACGGGCAAAAGTTTTTAAGCAGCTGTCACATGTTGTATTCGCACTCACCTTTCGACCGTCTTGAGAAAGTCGAGCGTGGAATTGTAGTATTCAGGCTCCCTCATGACAACACCTTCTTCCTCCGTCATAGTTAGGTTGATCGGCTCAAAAATTCTGTTTAGTATAGTTAGCCAGTCCACCTAGAAGCAACAACATACCGGACACGATTGTGATTTCCGTGCGAAATGCAAAGCTTGCTAGCGTTACTAATGTACGTACCGTAAGCCTAGCATGAGCGGCGTCAAATCATGCAGCTGTGTGCGTGTCAGAAAAGGGACACATACTCGTGTGTATTGCATGGAACAACGCTTCCTTTCATTGGGACCATTGTGTTAAGAATGAAGCGTACGACTACTGTTCCAACATCTAACTTCCCCGACAACGTCAGCGTATTATAATTTTTGTTTAAAAATTTCTCACTACACAAACGATAACCTTTGACTCTTGGTCAGGCTTTTTTGTAAGCAGCAGTTACGCATTCTCTTTTAGACACATAACCAAGGTACACCTCACAGCTTTCGGTACACCTCACACAAAATACAGTTGGTTCTGAGTGTCTTCATCTTGATTTCCGCTCAGAACAGCGTGACTACTTTGGGCTTATAGATAATTTAGTGATATTAGGAAAATTGCAGGCTTAAGATATTTACGTGGGACAAATGGACGTATAGTTAGATATCTTATATCACTAAAATGTAAAAAAGAAAGAAAAGACGTACGCGAGTCTAGCACTGTAGGCCTTTATGGCCTAAGTGCCTACACGCCGTAAACTATCACCTAATGTGTGCAGTCGTGCACAAACGAGGTCGTCATTCGAAGCCCATTTTCATGAAAACTTGAAGATAAAAAAAGCCAACAGGACGCTCTTAAGTTCATTCTACACGTTACACACACATCAGGGCTAAAATTCGAGATAATCAAACGTGCGCAAGGCGATGTTTACGAATCAAGCCAATTTTCTTGCTCAGCGTTTCACCAATCGACGATGACTCCCCCCCGCGCTTCAGCAAGCGAAACGCGAAACGATTATGCCTTGCGTAACGCTTATTGCTTGCGATTTCTTTCGACGCATTCTTCGTGGCCGCCCGAAGCATGCAAAGGTGCGCAAGCGAAGAACAACACCGCAGGCAACGTATACCCGGCGTTTTTGTGGCATTATGCGAACTACCCAGACTTATGAGAAATGAACTTGCCTGCGGAAACTCTGCGCTCAAGTTGGCAATCGTCCGGCGGTTGTACATGGAGTCGAATACTCGTCGATCTTCTGGAGACCTCGTGCGCTGCAAGAGAAATGAGAAAAATGTCGTGCGTTATGATTCTTCGCATGAAACCACGATTGAGTAGCGGTGTTGTTTTCTTTCTATACCTTCTCTGTTTTCGGTTTTTATGTTCGCGCAGCAGGATTCCGGAAGAAGGCTCGTGCAATGTACTAGCATATCCTTTAAGTCGAAATTAGTTGCTTTTGTTATGTTTCATTTTTTTTTCTATGGTAGCTAAGTTCATGACTCAGCTGGCTCCTACATGCACTTCCTTCTCGTGAGCAAGCTGGAGCGATGCGGAAAAAAAAGATATACGTCTGACCGGGCACCGGGGTCAAGGCTTCAGCAACTATTACGCGTCTCGTGAGCACGCCGTTCTTCACGTTTTGTGTGCCAAGCTCGTGCTGATAACTTATTCTAAGCCGAAAAATATTATCATGCTTATAATAAATTGAACGATTCCGAATTGTGCTGAGCTCCTTTTCCGCGTGTTGTGAGCCACCGATTCTCTACGGGAGACCTTTTTGATCCTTAGAATGATATAGGACCGATGGCCCACGATCTAGCCCGCGCTATAATTGTTCTAGTTTGTTAGCGTTCGGCGCAGCCAGCTGCGCAGGGTACGGGAAAAAAAAATATGCACACAGATGCACTACATTTCACGGCACACCGCGCAATGCATCTGTCGTCTACATGACGCCTGTCTCGTCGCATTCATTGCTTTTCATGCTGTCTTTCTGTGCGTGCAAGTGAAAGTTACTGGCACAACGGCCGCTCAAGCTAACCTGCGGCAAGGCAATTAAGTAATGCGGAGGTCATTTATGGGCCATTTTCAATCTTCCGTGGTCATACCTGGCACAGATTTTACCTATGCCAGCCTGTAGGCTCTAAAAAGATGAAAACTTTGTCAAAGTGGACTAAGTGTTTCTTTTTATTGAGTAATTGGGCTGCGTGAAGTGGAAAGGACCGTCGGCGAATCGGTCTCATGTGCTAGCTCCTGCCCTGTTGATCGAGTTTCGAAGTTTCTCTGAGAGAATGTGTGACACTTGCGAACAGGCGCGTGCTTACCTTGGCGAGATTCGCCTCGAAGGTGATGATGTCCTCGACGGCGGCGTCGACTGCGCTTTCGCTGAGGCTCGGTTGTATGAAGCGTATCGACCCCGCCATGTACTTCTTGTATGCCCTGACGATGGGCTCGTTGTTGGGAGTGGTCATGTTGATCAGCTGGTTGCGGCCGATCCCGAAGCCGGGTTGATCGAACTGGAACGGGAGTGGGGGGAAAGTTCGAGGTTCGGTTATACGTCGTGTTTTTTTACTACTTTCGATTGTTTCAGAGTACCTCTGTTAAGCTGAAGCAGCTGGTAGTGGAACAATGATGTCGCGCTTTTTTATCAAGTCGGATGACCGTAGCAAACCGGGTGCAGGAGAGGATAGCAGTTAGACTTCAAGCGCCCCTAGTAATCGGAGGTTATTTCTTATGATCGATGCACGTACCGTAAACAGGGTCCATGTTCGTATAGTAGTAGGTGGCGTTCTCCAAAAAGAAAAAAGAAAGACTTACCCTATAATTTGGAAAAAGGTCTCTCGCCTGTATGACACCGATTCGGTGAGCGATTCAAGACATTTACTTGTGCTAGAATCACACTGAGAATTTATTTCCGGCACAGATGGCTATACATAACGTGCCTGAAACAACCATTCACAGCCACCAGTATCTATTCTTTGTCGATATTGCAGAACATCTAATTTGCTACGTTTGCGCCGTCTTCATCTCTAATCAAAGGCGTACGAGATAACTGACTGAGGCAATTGTTGCTGCCTTCGCCATATTTCAAGATAATCTGGTGAAAATATGTTTACCGTTCTCGTGCTCTCCGGGACTAATATGTATGCCGTGCTCTCATTCGCAAGAAATATTTCCGCGCGCTGTAACTGGCGTGGATACCAGCCAGTCGGGGCGTCAGACATAATATTAATGAAGGTGGCTGGACAATGGTAAACTGCACTGAAGAAACGAAAAGCTTTGGGAATGAATTTCAAGGACCTGCATTCACAAAAATAAAAAGAATGTTCTATGCTATTATGTATGTATACTAGTATGTGGTATGCATGATAGTATAACAATAAAAGCAGGCTTCATTTAATCGCGATAGTGTACGTATCACAACGATAGTGGACATAACGCTTCAAAACATAAGCTGACATGCGCGCACTTCTGGCGATAGTTGGCGCCCCGCAGAAACCGCTGGAACGAGTTTATCAGTACGGCTCGTATATACCGGGACGTGTAGTCAGAAAAACCTCTTAGGCTGTAATTGTTCGTAAGAGCAAATTACAGCCAATCATGAAGCTGCCCACATTAGAGAAGGACACCGGCCAATGGCAAAGAGCACTTAAGAAAGAAAATCTTCGTAAATCCGGATAACAATCTTTTACATCTCGCGCACCATTTTAGCGTTTTGAGATGAAGCGCACCTAATCTCGACCCCGTGGCGAACGGTATTCGAAGACCACGCTCGGTTGTGGGTTGGAACACTGGCGATGAGCAACTCGGCAAGAACAGACTGCGCATTATCGCGTTTTTTTCTTTCTTGCCGGGTTCTACAGCCCCCCCTGCAAATGGTGGCTGCCCACCCTAGAAGCGCTGCACGTTCTGGTCTATGTACTCACACTGATGACGTAGACGGAAGTGTTCTTGAGATCGACGCCCACACCGGTGGCCATGATGAAGCTGAGCCCGGTCTTGGTGTAGGCCTGGACGAACAGCTCCTCCCAAGATGGCGCCTCCTGCCAACCAACGGGCCGAGGCCAATCGTGGATGCCGACGCTGCTGAGCATGGTACGCAGGGCAGCGTACTTGGTCTCCTCACTGATGGCTGCGCGAGGGCGGAACTTGGTTAGTCGAGGAGAGAGAGAGAGAATAGAGGAAAGGCAGCGAGGTTAAGGAGACGCACGTCCGGTTTGCTACCCTGCGCTGCCAGAAGGGGATATAGGAAAGGGCAAATTAAACCGCTTGAGATTCGTGTATAAGGAAACAGGCGATAGAGGGGCGACAAATAATAAGATGGGCGGTGCTGCGAGGTACCTATATGAGTGGGTGATGTCCTGAATCAAGCTTCAGCTTGCTTCAGAAGCACCGTGATCAAATCACGTGGCTTTAAAAAAAAGTAAGGAAGCAGCGGAATGTATATAAACGAAACGGCAGTAAGAGTGCGCGCGAAGTTTTGAAACACCGGACGTGTCGTAGCGATGACGCGTACAGGCGCTGCGGGTTCGGCGCGAAATTCATGAACTTAAACGTTGGCCTTCATATCTATTTTGTGACAATCAACTTACTATTACAAAATTAACGACACTATAGTTCTCAAACAAAAATATGCTGATCACACGACTGTGAGAATCGATGTAAGCGGAGCTTTCGATGCTGTTTGCTTTGATTGACGATAATTATTGTCCTGCTTGTCGCTTCTGGTCGTGGTGCTCACGACGCTCGTCGCCTTTCACGGCCGCCACGCGTCGTTGCATTGCCTCACGTCTTCGAGTCAGCATACATTCGCTGCCTGCAGCCAAGCAGGTCTAAAAAAAAAAAAAACTTTTCCGCGCGACGCTTCCTTCGGGCCTGGGTGTCCTCGACGCTTAGTGCACGCTTCGGAGCCATTTTGCTGGCGTGTGTTTACGTGCTCCTTCTGCATACGTGGCCAGCACGCTGTTGAGACGCTAGCTCCCATCACTCTCTTCAGGCTATGGACGATTGTAAGGTTTACACTTTCACAGCCCAGCACATGCATTTGGTCGCATAGGAACGCAAGCACAGCACGTGCCATACGCACGAACTGTGAAACGCTGCCGTGGCAGCACCGGCGGCTACGCGCGGAGGCAAGCGCCATCTGGGAGTGTTGCAAGAAACCCAGCGGTACGTGCGAGCAAGACCATAACTAGGGAGCCTACATGCAAGCGCCGTTAACGGCGCTTGCATGTAGGCTTCCCTAACCATAACATCAGCAGCAGCGCCCGCAAAGTTGGGAGAAGAGGCAAAGAACGCTTCGCTTTAAATACATTGTCAGTCTAAACTTAAGTGCTTTGCTTTAGTGTCCCTTTAAGGCTCCCTAACACGCGAGTGTTTCGAGGCGCGCCCAGCTCTGCGGGGCGGCTGTTCTTCCTGTCAACGACAGCATTTCGCTGTCTGAAAGCGCAGCAACTTCTCTGCTTCTGCGCGAGTAGCAAAGGCGTCCGGTTAAAGGACGAGCGTTGCAATCAACGCAGTGTATCACCACTTGTCATGCTTTATTGTTCTGCCTACTATTGAAGGAGCACTTAGTAGACACTGCGTGCGTACCTACAGCCACTATTGAGGCTAAGCGAGAAGGCAGCGAGGCGACAACGCGTGATGACAATTGGTTTCGGAAAGTTTGCATCAATCGTTGTGGTTGGCCCAGTGTGTGGTTAAATAACAAAACTCCGTAGAAATTTTGCTCGAATGCACTGCACTTCCCTTTTCGACATCGGCTACTGTACCGTCGTTGTGCTTAACAAAAAGAGAAAAAAAAAAGAAAAAAACATATCAAAAATGAATTCCCGTTGCTATCTCGGAATGCGTTGAACATGCTTTAGGAGCAAGTTACCTGTAGCGCTACCTTGCACAATCTCTGTCAACACGTGTTACGGGTGGTGCTCCCTGTTACCACCGAGCCTTACCAGTACACGGGCATCAACCGGTACTTCGACCGCCACTTTCTTTCAGACCAGTTCTGAACTGCGTTCAGCGTCTGTGACCGCCTCTGGTCGCACTCCATGACCAGCGAGGTGGTAATAGTGGAGCCGCAGAACCATGGCAAGCAAACAAAATTTCATAATTATAATATTCATCATTATTATTATTATTATTATTATTATTATTATTATTATTATTATTATTATTATTATTATTATTATTATTATTATTATTATTAAAATGTATCCACTGCAGCAATATACTATATTTATACTGCCATGCCAACATCTCATTTGTAGTGAAGGAAAAGAAAAACTGGCGCCTATAGTCGGTGACAACTTAACAATTACGCTCAAGCTCCACCTAGACAAAACACGTTGCACCGGCCCTTCATCTCTGAAAAAGAGCCGAGCCAACTGGCACAGCTTAATGACTTTGCTCTGCTGATGTTATTGCTCGGCTAATTGGAAAATAAAAGCTCGCCGTTTCAAGCTCAACTATTTTTGTCTTTGGTTGAGCCCTGATATCAGGATAACCCATAAAATTTGCATTTACGTTTCATCTTGAAGCCGGTGACCCAAAGACAGATCTGTACAGAAGCAAAAAGAACAAAAAAAAAAACAACGCAATTCAGGGCTTACAGTGACAATGATCGAAGGAGATATACGCTGATGGCTGAATTACTCTCTATGGTCTTGTTCTACGTTTGTTACGCCACAAAAGGTCTGTCAATAATAGAAAAAAATTCACGGTTGAGAGCCGATCGTGCCGAATAGCGGTGGCTATCAAGTATTTCATGACGTCATAGTTACCGCGTTCTCCTGGTCTCGTGGAATAAAGTTGAATGTCATTGAATTCTGGTTCCAGTGGAGCTGGCATTCTTTCGCTGGAAACAACTTACTTTCGAAAGCTCCTTTTATGATTCAACAGCAATCTAGCCGCACGCACAGTCACTGTTTCGACCAGTCACGGAAGAGCGTAAATCTGCGGCAGTTGTATGATGGCGACGGTCCCGTGTATGACTTTTCCGCCAACTTCTAGTATACGATGACTCTGGCCTTCATAGAAGAGAGACACCTGCTACATCAGAAATGTTATCTATGAAATACGAAAAAAAGAATAATTACACCCTTTGTCATATTTGTACACATCCTTTACACATGTTGTCCGCAATAGTCATCGTCAGCCTTGCTTGCCTTTCCTTCCTTTGAAATTCTGCGTCCTGTCAAAACCTTTCCTGTCAAGAATGCTATGTCGCGGTGATAACGCGAATGGCGTTAGTGACCGTGAAGTAAAAAAATTCACCGACGATTACGATACTCCGTAATGCGAATTTTGAGCTCAGCTGTTCAGGTGTTTTGAATTGGCGATATATTGTACAACGCAAAGAATTTGATTCTGAACGACAGGGTCCTCTCGGCGGTGGCGCTGAGCCTCTGCTCGGGCAGCTCGTTTAACAGCAGCGACGGACGAAGTATTTCCACCGGTTTTGTCGCTCATGGTTCCGAAAGAAAGCGTGAACACGGGAACGCGTGGCTCGCGCGCAGCGCATTCTCTAGCAGCAGCAGCAGCGCAAGCGAAGTAGCGCAGGCGCAGTGTGTCGAAAGTCCACGCCAGCGCTTTGTTTCCATATATGGTATCGGTGGACGCGCACGCCGCATGCCTGGTCGCCGCCGTTGAGCTCGTCTCGAGCGGCACTCAGCCTTCCGCCTCACCCTTTCTCCATACTCTCCTCCTCATGCTTCCGCGGCACCCTCCTCCTCCGCTTTCTTCCCTCGCGCTCGCTTCGCTATCGCCGTCTTTCATCCCCCGCTGCATTCCGCGTTCGCTCTTTCATCCTTAGCTCTGCTCGTTCGCTCGGTTACGCCGAGGGACGCCGATGCTCAACACAGGAACGGGCGCCTATGAGCTGCGCTCTAAAAGAAAGGCAAGATGCGCAACGTGTAGGCTACGATTATCGTTGAGGACCAGATAAGTTTCCAAAGGCTGCAATCTTTTCTTAGTGTGGGTAGCTAAGATGTATATTTCACTTGCGCGTCTGTTTGTTTTTGTGCACGCAGGAATCGACGCGAGCGCTGAAAATAGGCTCACATTCATTCGTGCAGCAGTGATAGGCGAGCACCACTTGGTCGGTGACGTTCTGGTCGTCCACCTTGTACGGCGCCTTCTCCAGGATGTCTGCGTGTAAAGAAGTGTTTATGAGACACGATGTTGTAGACTATTTCCCGCATGCTATCAAAACGTAAGCGCTACATTAACAATTTCAGATGTCATTCCAACGACGACTAGCGCCCTCTGCACGTCACTTGTCACTCTCTTCAACCGCACCCATTTACCACAGCCTTTTCTTTTTATGTCGATAGTAGAAAAACGACGCATTTTGGTAAGTTTGTGGATATCAAGTCTACGCGAGCCGAAAGTCAGAGTTAAAGCTGCACAAGCTACAAACTAGCAAGTGCTAACCATTTTCAGAAAACGTTTTGTTGTTATCAGATCTGCCCTATGACTCAGTGCCGTCTGATACACCTGTATGGCAACGGCAGCGCTCATAGGTTAGTTTAACTACTTCCCAAAATTGGAGGACGCTTAAGCTTCGCCTTTAAGCTAAGAACGCGATAGCGTTATCGGGACCCGTTCGCATCGCATCGTTCGCATACGGCAAGTAGGCTTCGTTTCACTGCAACACTCAACGTGGGAAAGCCAGCTTACAAAGACCAAGCTTACACCGATCCCCTTAAAGTCGGCGTCACTTTTAAACTGAAATGCATTGGTGGAAAGACGTTTTTCCAGGGCAATATAAGTGGTCTTATATTAAAATGTGAAGGCCCTAGCACCTTTTTTTATTTTTTATTAATTGTTTGCTATTGCCCCGACGCGCGCAGGTCTGGTAGAAATGCTGGAAAAGGGGTTTGTGTTTCAGTTTCCTCGTAGCAGAATTAGGTTTTCTCGTACATTCAAATTACAATCCGACGCCGATTGGTAAACAATCCGACGGCGAATCCGACGCCGAATGGTAAAGTCGTACTTTACCATTTTTCTGACGGATTTCACTGTGAGAAATTAAATTTTTGTTCACCAAAACCTTGCACCACGTGGAGGGCCTGCGCGGTTGATATGGTTGGATGATTGTTTCCGCCACCCGCGATCACACGCCAGTTGCCGACGCCAGATTTTCTGCGACATGGGGCCCTAAATGCTATCGCGTTAAATATTTCCTGGTGTCTTGAGACCCAAGTTGATTCCGAGATTGTGGGAGATGCCGTAGTTGTAAAGGTCCTTGGGTCAATCTTAAGCGTACACGTTTTTTAACGCAGAAATATCGGAAATGGCTTTAGAATGCGGCCACTTGCGCTGTAAAATGAACCCGTGACCTCCCTTTGAGCGGAAGTGTGGTATAAGTGCACTTCTTCAGCCACACTCCGGTGTCAGCGTCTGATCGTACTGCCGCCTTGTTAAAGAGAACGAGACTATATGTCCTGGTGAGCTTATCTGCGCAGCAATGCTGGAACATACTGAAGTGTGCGACATCTTTCAATATCCTAAAATATTGCAAAAAAGACACGCTCTGGAGGCAAAGTTCAGGGAGCAATAAAACAAGAAAAGGGGTCAAGTAATTCGCTCTCGTAATTTTTGAAGAAAACGGTATACGGTACGGGGTGGGGCGTTGGAAAGGAACACATTAGGTAGGCAGCCTTCATACACGCAGATGCTGAAGGGCTTAGGCGTGCGTACGAGCCCTGCTGTAAAACCCCCGTATTCCCCATAACTCCTATATCCAATGACATCATATGACATATCGGGAAAACGGGTTTTTGTATGGGATCCTATATGTTTCATATCGGATTATTCGATATGGTTGTTATGGGGCATATGGATTTCTCAGTAGGGACGGCAGCCTGACTGATTGTGACGGTTGTTCTTCGTGTCAACGAAAACCGCTCGCTATCTGAAGACATCCATTTATCTGCTTCTTCTCAAGTATAAAAGGCGTCCGGTTAAAAGACGAGCGTTGAGAGCAACGTAATGTATCACCACTTTTTATGCTTCTTGTTCTCGCTGTTACTGAAGGGACACTTGATCGACACCATGAGCGTAATGGTAGCCACTGGGGAGGCTAAGTGAGAAGGCAGACCGGCGACACTCCACTACCACCGTTTGTCTTAAGCAATACTGGGCGTTGACAACACACGAGGCAAGTTGCTAAATGTTTGCTGCAAATGTTCTTCAATTATGTAATGTTAATCAAACGTCGCAAATAAGAGCATGTAAGTAGTGCGACAGTCGTGCTAAATACACGCTTTCAAGTGAAAGTCCAGTCAGCAATAAACCAAGAAAAGGCGTCCAGTTAAACATGTTGGTTTTGATAGTTGGCCTTTGTAGCCGTTTATATATACTAGTGAATACAGCGTCACTATAAAAATATCTTGCCTCTGAGTTGGTGAAGCACCTTCAACCGCAGTCGATCGAACTTGCTGAACCTGCAAAGAACCAAATAAAGGTTTCATAACTACATCCTCAATAGTGCGAAACCTGTTTCAAGCCGCATCTGACGCGAAAATGCCTGTATTATGTTGAATATTCGTTACAAGCGCGCGCTTCTTGCATATGCTGATATTGAGAAGAAACGTTTTAGATAACTTCGTTATATCCGATGATTCCTTACATATGTGTTCGTTATATCATGCTTTGACGGCGTCCCATTACATGCCCAAGTAAACAGCAGTGCCTCAAGCTCAGCGTCTGGATATCGTTTGCACAAAATACTTGTCTTGCGAGTTATCCATGAGGTGCGATACACAGTTTACTCCCCTATTAAACTCTTTAGACAGTGATAACTTTCCTCTTATATTGACCGTGCAAATGACAAAAAATTGTACTTGCTTTTTAATAATACGATCTCATTACCAAGGCCTCTGCGTTATGAAATAGAGTTTATGAGATTTCCAGCGCCGCCCTATTCGACGACAAATTTTTAAATAAGTCTCCCTTGGAATGCAAGAGCATATATGCCTCTCACTCGACTTTTCTGTGTATCGCCATCTATTTGATCACCTGTAGTTTGAAATAGAATAGAGTAATGATTGTATTGCTCATCATCTATCGGAAAGAAGGAGAATTTTTTTTTATTCTGAAGTTTTGCGCTGTTTCATTGAAACCATAGCTCGCTTTAAAAGGAAGCTTCGTGGAAACGCAACAGCTTCACTCCCGGTTTGTATGGAGAAAATATAGACAGACGTTTACATTTACAATCAGCTGGATACGTTAGCTTGACAGAGGGCGTGGCACGTGACTTCATGCGTTCGATGAGGAATGTGACAAGCACTGGAATCACATAAATACCCAAACGGTGCATACGCCAACAAGGGGGTGCCCCGACATACAGGCTAAAGTCTCAATTCACTAAGACTCATTGAGACCCCACCCCGTACAGCCCACATGAAAAAGAACAGCCGCACGACGTATTCGCAGAAACATTCTTACGCTATGCGACTGTTCGTAAGAGCAGACGTCATGGCCATTATTAGCCAAACCGGCCGGCCAATGGGAATTACCGCTTCAGAACGAAACGCTTTGCGCATATCGCCACCGTACATGTGCTCACGCTCCACCAGAGCACAACGTACCGCGGTTAAAAGATGTCGTGTTGGCAACACATTTTTCGAACGAAACGACAATCGGCCGCACGACCCAGCCCCATTCGAGTAATACAGCATTGATCTTGTGATGCGCTTCGTACAACTGAGTAAAACTACTAACAGCCACGAAACGCACCAGACAAGGACGACAGACCGCAGAACATCGAACGGCCCCGTTGGTGGTTAGCGCTCCGCGCCCTTGTCTGACGTGTCCTATCGTGGTTACTATTTTTACTCAGTTGAGTTCCGCCGCGCATTAGGAGGTGAACAAAGAGCAGCTATGCCAATTTCTCGCTTTACTCAACCCGGCTTTCTTCATAAGAGCGAATTTGTGAAGGGAAAAAGATAATCAAGAACAAGTAGAAGACTGAGGTCTGCCTTTGCCCAAGCGGAATCTTGTGGCGATCACAGGCCGAAGAACAAAATGTAGAAAGAAGTTGTAAAAACCACACTAGCACCAACAGAAGCGACAACAGCATTAGCACCCCTGACTCGGGATAACCCAGACTCCATAACGTAAGCGAAGAAAGCCAGTCACGCCAGAGGCCCGTACAGAATCGCTCGTTATCCTCGGCCTTGACAGCTTCGCCACGCTGTTCGCGAAAGGAAAGCCAATTAGCGTATCGCAGGAAGCGCGCGATCCGTGCTGCTTTGTCGTACGGGTGCAAATTAATTTAATCGCTCCTTCTCTTCCATAGAGGATGACGACGCCAACGGCGCGAGAAAGCGACCGACTCCTCTTTGTATGCAACTCCGTGTCTATATAACGTTGATTCTCTCTCTCTCACTCTGACCTCTGACCACGCGCAGCCGCAAATCGCGACGCGAAGAGCCATCAATCTTATCGGTGGGCATTCGCGCGCGCTTTTCACGGCTTGAGTCATCGCCGAGTATTCGTGTACCTCATTCTTCCCAGGCTACCGTGTCTAGGTGCTAATGGCGATGCCGTTAACGATGCCTTACCTTCACCACGACACCGACTTGGATCTCCTCAAAGAAGACTCGGTTCCCCTCAGTGAAGCTTACTTCTTTTTACCAGTTACATATTTTTTTAGCATTTTACGTCTATGCGTCGCATCAACTACGTCTTTGTCTTTTTTTTTTTTTGTCATGAAGTTTATGATAGGTTGAAGTTACTTCGGTTCAAATACTAATTAGAATATTCTGTCTAACACAACCATAATCCACGCTAATCTCAGAATTTCACTCTCAGCAAGCACGAGTTTGAGAGGTTTTCCCACTGACGGTAATAATAACGACGGTTATTTTACAGTACACACTCCGCTTAACGCCCTTAATAATTACGGCAGCAATAATAAGGACATTTGAACCCGAGGAAATATATTTCAAAACATGGCTTTGGGATAGCTGGTGATCATCAAGATTGGATGCATATTGAGCGCTCAGGAATCACCAGTACGGACGCCAATGCGGTTGCTCTGTGGTGTCGCTTCCGCGCTCAACGTGTCCAGTTGTGAACCCTAAAGAGTTCCTTCGAGTGCATGTTACAAGTTTTTATTCCAGACCAGAAACCCTCTCGACCGCTCATCGTGGCTGTAAAATTAAGTGAACACGAACAGACGGAGTCCGTATAGACTGCTTTTGTTCCGTTAACACGCCCCCGTTTCAGCTGCTTTTCAACATCGCGGTCGTATGGCTTCGCTGACCTTCCCCAGACATTTTATATTGCTTAAAATGTGTCTAAAACAACTATCACACGTGGAACGTGTGCGTTCATAAGTGCTTTAAGTGGTATAGCCTCTGCGCAAACTGAGATCGTAGCGACGGAATGCACGCTTCATTACTGAACAGAGCGTTGGCTTTCATGTGAAACCACACTTGGGTATCGAGAAAAATAATGGCAAGCGGTTTCAGCAACGCCTTTACCGCGGCGCATTGCCCTATTTCAACGCGTGTTTACCGCTTGCAAGTACGTTCACCTATAGTAGGGTGCTTCGGTTTAGTAGGCACGAAAGCAGCACATGAGTTAGTTGCCAGGAATGTAAATGGCCATCCACGTGGCTCCAAATCTGTCATTTTATACTACACGAACGTGAGCTTACCGCTTCGCAACGCGCACATTGTTTATTAACGCCTACTCAATGTTCCCGAGCACGTCGGTCAGAAGCACATCTCGCCTATATTTCCTTGATTGCACACACGTGATCTGAAGCCTTAAGGCATTTCAGTATTGCGGTATTTCCTCAAAACTCGAAATCCATTGGAGCCCCCCTTTTTTCTTTCTTTTTTTTACTATCCGCCGGTCCATTGAGCTGATTACGTCTGACAGCACAAACAGGAAAACGCGCGTTCGCGCAATTAAAACGTACTAAAATATGACACAGTACCGCGCTACGTACTATGGCCTACGCACATCGTCCTGTTTATTTGCCGGGGCCACCACAGGCCACTCGGAGAAACCAATCGCTTCTTTGAGCCACAACTTCATCGTTTTCTTGGCGCAGACGCGTCGCCAGTTACGTCACACAGGCACAGGCCAACGCCTGCATCAGCTTTCCTATCCGAGAATGCCATGCAGTTGCACTTTTTTTTTCAGTTTAAGGCAATGACGCCATACGCAAAAGCCGAAAACATTCATTCGAGGTCCTCACAGTCACCTGCCCTTTCTCCCTGTTTGTGCCACCACGTGCTTGTCACATGGCCACTCTTGGTCTCCTCTTTTGTATAGTCCAGTATACGGGGGGATCATTTTTATAAGTTTCCCGAAATTTTTAAATATTGCCTATCGCAGAGAGCTTAATTCTCGTCCTTTAGCTGGATTGTTCGAAGAGGCGGACATTAACTAGCGCGAGAAATGGAAACACATATTCAAATAATCAACAAGAATTCACTAATTACCTTATTATTGATTAACTTGCGGCTCCTATTGCAATCTACGATTTGTAGCCGCTGATTTTGCAAGATGTATCCACTTGAAATGAATCTCCAGGATGACACCAATTTCGAGATATTATTCCCATAGTGTGGGACGAAATACATAGGCGGTCCTGTTACTTTTGTGCTTTAATGCATAAAGATCGGTTGGTAAAATAGTAAGTGAAACAACAGTGCATTTTTACGGCGAGTTTGATAGCATATCTCCAAACTCGTGTCATTCTGGAAATTCACTCCAAGTGGATTCGCCTTGTAAACTCACCGGCTA
This sequence comes from Dermacentor silvarum, assembly GCF_013339745.2. Classification (NCBI taxonomy): domain Eukaryota; kingdom Metazoa; phylum Arthropoda; class Arachnida; order Ixodida; family Ixodidae; genus Dermacentor; species Dermacentor silvarum. The sequence continues at coordinate 193,548,009 of NC_051156.1, read as the reverse complement.
CAATTCGTAAATAGCAATATGGGCTGTAATCTTAATAATTAGGAAGTTAATTATTGTATTCTTTATTTAGTTGAATATGTCTTTCGATTTCTCGTGCAAGTAATGTCCGCTTCCCAGAATAATCCAGTTCAAGGACTAGAACTATGTTAGCTGCAACTGGCGATATTTAAAAATCCCGGAATTCTTAAAAATGATCACCCGTATAGCGATATAACATTGCGAAATCGTATGGCGACAAATTCGGTGACATAATCAATGGATGTTGAAATTGGAGCTTTCCCTATGTTTCTAAAGACGCTATAATAGCGCAAACTGCTATGCTTAATAAAGTACATTTATACCCGACGTGAGTCGGTTGCGTCGTCTTAAGTTCGTGCTCCGACAGTCTTAAAATTCAGACAGCGTCACGCGGCACGATTTCGTGTGACGGGCACCAAATGTTAACAATACAGCACGTGACTTAATTACGTAGGAGCTCGATGCTGTGTTTTCAATGTCTTCGTCTCTCAACTGACCTCAACCCTAACCTTTCACCCTCTACTTTCCCTCGCCTTTTTTGTCATGGAACGGCTCGCTCCTTACGCCACCGTATAGACGCAGAGCGTCTGCTTTTCAGATAAGCAGACGACGCAATCGAAAGCAACCAGAAGTTCAAGAAAGTGTCACCGCCCCGAGCGATGCCTGCCGATGAGCGCACGTGCTGGGGTACCCCGGTCGACTTTGCGTCAGGATCGCCCATGTGCGACCGGTGTGACGCAGCTATCGGGGCGCCTGACCGGTCGCTGGTTTCCTTCGGCGTCGCGCTTGTCTTTGACGGCGACGGCGGCAGTGGCGGTATACGAGACGGCGACGCGGCGCGTTCAAGGTTAGCGGAAGCTGTGGTCACAGAATGGGCGGCTGGTGCGTTGGCTGCGCTGAGGTGTGTCGTCTGTTCTTGCGAAGTTGGCCAGACGGAGGAGACACGGATTGGATCTTGTTCTCCGTCGCCTCTTCTTCGTCGAGACCCTCCTATGTGTAGTTGTTCGTGATCGCGATGCTAATGAGCGACGGAGATTTAGACTGTCGGCCGGGATGCTGCGGAAAGGCAATACTAGCAAAGATAGATGCGTGCCGAAAAAAAAAAAAGAAGAAGAAAGGACCGTAAGTGAAGATAAACGATAAATGGCGGATGCTTGGGGCGATGGGGCAAGTGCGCTTATTGCTCTCTGTTTGGTGGGATTTCAACATTATTTTTCTATCGGCTAGAAAGCTCGTGATCTGCGCGATATGGCGTATAAAGCGTTTGTTTGTTTTTGGATCGAAGGCGGCCGATGATGACGTCTCTGATAACTGGATTTCTGTTTTCGAATGTGTCCCCGTTCGAGCTTTAGCACCATTAATCGCGACGTCGTGGCCTGGCGTCGTCACGAAAGTATCGTCTGCGCGAATAATTTGGACGCGGCTGCAGTTGCGTCTGTTTTCATCGCTCCTGTTTAATGAAGCGAGACTGATGGAAGTGATTTCGCTGGAAGTAAATCGTTTATTATGAAGCCTTTGAAAACGATAGGCGAGCATGAGCGCTGACAGAAAAAGCTATTTCTTTAAATAATTAGTTTTGACGTTGTCTCAACACACAACACGAAGCCCACGATATTAGTTTCAGGCGTAGCAAAGCACTGCTGTTCTCTTTTTGACAGTTTACTCGCACTGTTTTTTTTTCTTAAAGACCTCAACCGGTTAAAATTCCACGCAATAATACGCATAGAAGTTATACGACGCAGTCATCATCCTTCATCCTGAGTTACTAGTTTTAATTTTACATTACCGCCGTCATTAGCATGAACATTATTAACGGAGCGGCGCTAGGTAATCCCTTTCTGAATACAATATTCTAATTTCCTGTACAAAGCCATTGTAATAGGTTATAGTGAATTAACTGATCACACTTATCATCGTTGTATCATCATTGCCCTCCAAATTACGGCACTATATACAGGAAAAGAAGGTCCCCTCGTAGAATTATCGAATGATTCCTATCTTGCAGCAACCAAGCCCGAGGCATACCCGCAATTTACCGAATTTATAGTGCATCAATGTCAATCTCTGCCATCATGCACTGCCGTCCTACACAACACTGAAATCCATTCTGCACCCCTTATCCATTCTAAGCCCTGAGCCGCCTGTCCAATTTCACTTCATTCTGTTAAGAACATCAAACCGGTGGTGCGTCCTAATCAACACTTCCGCCTTCTCATTTCTCAGCGTCACCGAATTTTGTCGAGTCATCATATTTCCTCGGAACAAGATTGCGTACCTGCAGGCGTTTACTCTGCACTCTCCTAAGCCCATGTTCACAAATGAGGAAAAAAACGAAAGAAAAAAGTTTTTACACCAGAACTGCTTACATAAGGGAAAGCCCGCAGCAAACCGTGATGATGGACATATCAACGAAGCTGGCCGGCGAAAGACTGTACCGAACCAAAACTTTGCTAGTTCGGCCCCTGAACTGCTAATTTTGTCATGACGAAAGAGCATACATACGAAAAAACTTTCGCGACTTCAGCAAAAACAACACGAAGTTATTGCAACGTGCGCTAAAGAGAGAGAGAGAAGAGACATTATGCCTCGCAAGTCTGCGCATGCGTGTAGTCTCGGGCCCACTACCACGTGCGCTATCAAAGCCTGTTCCGTATGCGAGAGGAGAAGTGTGGGTTTTATAAACGTGGGGTGCACGTAACTCTAACCCATGCTCTTCTTTAATTCAGCGCGCGTCTTAATAATAAGGAAACCCGAGAAGCGGCTGAGTTACGCACGCTTTGAGCAGTCCGTTGTCGCTGTTGTTCGCGTTGTATAAGGAGGGACAAAGTTACACTCGGGGACGGCGCTGTATATAGTAAATCTGTCTCTTGGCGGGTGTTGAAAGCAAACCCGCAAACATAAACTTTCGCGCAAACGATCGGAGACTTGAAAGGAAAGCTGAATACAACGCTAAAGACGAGGAAGCGGAAACTGACAGGCGAGAGTGTAAGATGTAGAAAGAAACAAAAACAAAAGTGACGCGAGCTGGCGAAAAAAAAAAAGAGTTAATGCGCTTCCGGCGGAAATTGAGACGCAGAAACGGGGGCGGGCGCATGTTTTCATCTGCACCACGCGGCGCCCCCGACAGGCATTCAGGAAGCATCATTATCATCATGTCCACCGCAGTATACGGAGTAATCTCGAAGTGGTTTCGAAGTACCTTGCGTCAGCCAACGCCTTAGTAAGCCTCGAAATTTTCCAGTTTTATCGCAGCAACCTAATTCTCTGCACTAAAAGTGTCGCTTTATAGTTCGTTTTGCCGGTCGTAGGTGGCGAGACAGTCAGTAGACTCTCCGGCTCTCGCTACTGGGCGCTCACTGTGCCCGGGGTTGAAACAATGTACCTACGGGTAGTTTCGCCACTGGTACGTGATTGATCTCGAACTAGTCTATTAGAGTTTCAAAATGGGTGCCAAGGAAATGGAAGCGCAGTTGAGGAGGGCCGAGAAATAGTTGGTGCGAAGAAATTAGGAAATATCCAGGCATAACTGGAATCAGCTAGCGTAAGACAGGGGTAATACGAGATCGCTGCGAGACGACTTTATCCTGCAGTGGACATAAACATAGGCTCACGACGATGATTTGATTGAAGAGCTCTAGTATTGAGTGCGCTTAACCAGTGTAATGCTTAACCCGCACGCTCGCTGGCCGTTGCATTTGTATTTCGTGTCGGCGGGTCTTACCTGGCCCGTTCGTCCGGTATAGGGTTGTTGCGCATCCAGTTGTTGCACACGAAACCGTAGAAATCCTGGCACGGGTCGACGCTCTCGTCCATCGACTGCAGAATCAGTTGTGCTGCAAAGAACGCAATCGGGAAAGACAAATTTTTGATGAACAGCGTATGTGCAGATCCAAAACAATAGTCCGAACTTAATTTGTCTTGCACGTTTTTCCTTGCTTCCAGCTGGCAAGCTTGTTCACCTTGTTTCAAGGGGTAAGCTGAAAACCTCGTATTGCCTGTGGAATTGCTCTGACTATCCTAATGGCCGCAGCTGTTTAATAATGTACTACTTAGGCAATCTGTCTATATCCTTCGTGCTGACTACTTAGCATTTTTTTATTGCTATAGAGACGAAGATGCATGAAGAAACCGTAACCGTGTGCTGTCGAAGGCTTCTCCTTCTCACTCGGTTATTAAATTATATAAGATAAGAATCTCAAGCAAAATACATGAATTCTTGCACTATATTTAATACAAAAATAAAACGGAAGAAATATTAAGAGTTCTAGTTTATTATAGAATTGTCCCTTTGACAGTAATATCATTCAGTCTGTAATGAAAGAAGCTAACAAGCTCATTTTATTTTTATTTTTTCTGTATTATGGTTTATAGTCTGTTGGGGGTAGGGGAGCCAAACGTTGTATAGAGAGAAAGTGAGAGAGGCATAAAGGAGAGGTGCCTCAACTTGCACCAGTAAGGTATTGCAAGTATAAGATAATTAAGTATGGACAGTCTAATAGCATTAGACTGTCATTAGACAGCAGTCAATAGGAAAAGTTTTTTTTTTCAACTCGTAAGCACACCGTCTTGTCTTGCGCTGTTCGCTCGCTTATGTAGAGACAGCTGTCCCTCGGCACAATAACTTCTACAATAAGAAAAATTAAAAAAAAAAGGTTTCGCTCGAACAATTTACTACGTGGAAGTTATATACCGGAAAACAATACGGGAGAATAAATTACCAAGGTCAATGGTAACGGCAGGCACTTAAGGTAAACTGCTTTCGTTGAGCACCGCACCATATTTCCTCATGGCCCTATCCGCTGCATACTGGTGAATTTCAGCGCAGATGTACACAAGGACTGAAGAAACCAGACGACAGACGAGCGCTCCTGCGTCGTCTCGTTTCTTCTGTCCTTGTGTATATATGCGCTGAAATTCGCCAGTATGTCGTTGCCCGACCAGCCATGTTACCTATCACTGCAATTGAATTGATTCGATCTTCGATTCTTCGATGAGCCTAAGCGCTTGTACGCGCGCTTCGCGTCCGTATTTTTGATTGGCGTGCGTATTCAAAATACGGCCAACCGCTGACGAATAAGAACAGCTGACCTGGCGCTGGGCCGCGGTATAGGACATAGTCGCCGGGTCATCGACGCTGGTCAACAAGTTTCGACGGACATTGCGAAATGTTCATTTGTCTTCTGTGAGCAAAGCGGTTCGTTTATTCGTTTTTATCCTCAAGTGGGCAGCCTCGATACCCATTGAGCAGTAGAATTCGGATCAAAATATCAAAGTTCGTCCCTGCTGATGTAGAGCGGTTTCTTCTCAAAAAAAGTACAAGTTATCGCAAAAAGACGTTCAAAAGCAAATATTTGAAATCGAAACTGATCAACTGACAGTTATAACATTAATCGCTGCGACGATCAGTGATCCAGCCCGCGTGACAATAGTATTGCAATAGATGCAACACTCTTTCCACCTCCGTCAGAATGGGCCGCTGCCTTAAGATATCGTATATAAACAAACGCTATAGCTGTAGCTCTTTTATTTTTATTTTTCATTTTCTTGCCGTTTTATATCATTATGCTTTGAAGTTATTAAAAATAAGTGTTCAGCAGTCTAACTAGAGCGCACATTGATGTTGTATCCTTATAAAAATTGCACGTCATTTTGCCTCTAAAATTTCGCTTTTGCATTTCGAAACAACGCAGTAACAGAATAGCTAACCATTGGCAAAAAGCTTTCTATACAGCTATGTTGTGGAAATAATATCGAATCATCTGCAAGGGGAGTCAGCTTCTGGCTTCAACAACCTTTTGAACTTTAAAACGTTTGAGATATCGTTCATCTACACGGCAGTGAGAAACGAAAGTTTACTTGACAAGATAGGAAGGAAGGTTAGCCTGAGATAAACAGTATGGTTCACTCATTATTGGATCACCTAATAATACTCGCCATCATTTACAGCTTAGCTATGCGTTGAAAGGCTGGGATTACTTTTTTTCGCATCAATATATCTGCCTAGTTGTTCATGTCAGACACTTTTTCGCGACACGCATCTGTTTTAAACAGTTTGAAGTTGTCTTTAATAACAGTGGACGGTAACGGATGCACAGTCATGTTCAATACGAGCTGCAACACGTGGTCCTTGGTCGAATGCACTTCATGACTGCGCGGCGGCGTACGACACATAAAGAGAAGTTTGAATAAGTACTAGTCATTGCAACGATGTCTAGTTCTCGCGTTTTTCGTATGTCGGCGCCACCGTACAGTCTTGGGGGCCCCTTAGACTATGGGCATCATGCTGCAGTTCATATTAAACGCGACTGCGCTTCTAGCCAGCTACTATGCTCTGGTGCAAAGTGAAAATAGAAAGAAAGGAGAAAAGGATGGTAGAGGACGAGGAAGAGGTAATAGGCGAGGCGTAGAACTAGGGGATTATTCAAACATTGTACACCCCAAATATTCATTCTAAATAAGCAATAAAGCAAAGCAAGGTAGTTGATGTGTGAAGTACCAACTTACCTCGCTCATGACAAACCGTTGAGTTGCAGACCTCTGTAGATAGCTCCTGGCTTCCTTTTTTAAACGCTGCAAAGCAAACGTACAGAACGCGATGTTATTTATTGTCCTCTCAACTAGCCGTGCAGTCAAAGTCACTCCTTAGTCGGCAGCTTGAGGTGAAGTTTGTGCTCCGTATAAATTATTTTCGTGCAAGAAAATGACATGACACTATGCACGCCGTGCACACAATGCTTCTTTGACATGTGTGCCTACCCGTGATTGGTCATAGCCTGTGTTTAGAAAACTGTCTTGAGGCAAGTGTGTTTAGGAAACTGTCTTGAGGCAAGTGTTTTTAGGCAACTGTCTTTAGGCAACTGTCTTTAGGCAACTGTCTTTAGGCAACTGTCTTTAGGCAACTGTCTTTAGGCAACTGTCTTTAGGCAACTGTCTTTAGGCAACTGTCTTTAGGCAACTGTCTTTAGGCAACTGTCTTTAGGCAGCTGTCTTTAGGCAGCTGTCTTTAGGCAGCTGTCTTTAGGCAGCTGTCTTTAGGCAGCTGTCTTTAGGCAGCTGTCTTTGGGCAGCTGTCTTTAGGGCAGCTGTCTTTCGGCAGCTGTCTTTCGGTAGCTGTCTTTCGGTAGCTGTCTTTCGGTAGCTGTCTTTCGGTAGCTGTCTTTCGGTAACTGTCTTTCGGTAGCTGTCTTTCGGTAGCTGTCTTTCGGTAGCTGTCTTCGGTACTGTCTTTCGGTAACTGTCTTTGGTAACTGTCTTTTGGTAACTGTCTTTTGGTAACTGTCTTTTGGTAACTGTCTTTTGGTAACCGTCTTTTGGTAACCGTCTTTAGGTAACTGTCTTTAGGTAACCGTCTTTAGGTAACCGTCTTTAGGTAACCGTCTTTAGGTAACCATCTTTATTTTAAATGTCTTAACTGTACTTAGGCGCCAACAGAAATTTGCACAAATAAATAAAAATTGGTGGCTAAAATTCTTCCCACTCTGCAATGTAAGGAATCTGGCCCAAACTTTCCCTCCTTAGAATCCTAATACATAGCCATAGCGATTGTATCTTTATTACGCCGATAGCTATCATAACTGCTGGGTGCCCGAAGGCTAACCAATAAAGAAACGCCATTTCACCGGAGAAGTATTGTGAATACCGCTCCAGTACACCTGTTGTGTTCAGGAAGTGCAGCATTATTTCCAGGGTTAATTACAGCAGCTATTTCAGGTTTAACGAGCTTTTATCGTTATCGTCGCAGTTTACGCTGAGCACGAAGGGGCACTTTGCTACACTAAATCTTTGTCGGTTGGAAACTTGGACAGTTGTGTGCACAATGTAGATTCTTTCCCAAGGTTCGGCTATTTCTCTCTTCCCAGCGGCGTATACGTGTAAACAGGCAATTAGCAGAGGTTGCAAATTGTAATTTTTGACAGAGCTAAAAGTGAATTACTTGTCACAGGACACCAAGAAAGGGCCGCTGTGGTAGGGTACACGGTGAATCTATATGCTTATTTGTGGGAACTGTCTCCGGAGCTCAGGTTACTTGCGTTTAATCAGTAACTCGAGAGTGCGTAAGTTACGCCGCAGGCCATGAATACAAGCAGGCGTTATTGGCTTTCAATAGCTTAAAAGTGAAACGCGACAGTGCGACTGAGTCGTTACATCCGTTGGTATTTCTATGATCACAAAGTTAGAAACGCTCAAAGAAAAAAACACTGCTTGAGACAGTTGTCTTTTGGCAACTGTCTTTTAGAAAACTATCTTAGAAAACTATCTATAGAAAACTATCTATAGAAAACTATCTATAAAAAACTCTTGAGCAATATTTTTACAAAACTGACGTGAAGTATACATGCAGCTCTTGTTTATCTCTATACCGCTTTTTGGGAAGTCCAACTTTTTCCTGCATCAGAATAAAGAGTTTCTGTGTCGCTTTTTTACTAATGGTTCCTTCCGCAAACACAGCTACGAATGAGTTAGCTGAAAAACCTGTCTCCACTTGCATTGATATGAGGCGCCGTGTCAATTTGGCCACTGTTCAAACGCCCCGTCTCGAGCCTTCTGCTTTGTATGCAATGAGGCGAAAGAACGCAGAAGGATTCACGTCTTCCTGGAGTGTTCATATTGCAATTGCAACGTTTGCTTTCATTTTAATGAGGCCTTTGTCTTAGACGCTCAACTCTCTTACTCTTTGTATTTCGGCTGCAAGTGCATGAAGACGACACAATCTGGACAGGCTTTGGACAAGACAGAAAAGGGACTGGATGGGCGTGCCGTAACCGCGTTCAAAAAGATATTTAATTAGCCATCGTTATTCAGTCGTGGATCAGCATTATAAACAACATAAAGTGGTCTTCGGAAGCTGGAATTTTTAAGTGATTAGCATTTTTCGAAAAAGGGAAGCCTCGTTCCTCGTGTGAAAGCCATGTGAACAGTGTTTATCGACTCTCTGTAATCTTGTTTGAAGATAAGCACCTGGATTTCAGCGAACCTTTTCCACCTCTGCAGTTACAACAAACTCCAACTATGTCTTCTGTGGCATTTAGCGCATACTATGTGACGGCCGCGGTTGCAAGGATGTTCCACGTCTACCGATGTGACCGCGCGAGGCGCTGACTAACACTCCCACCGCTAGCATAAGCACACAAATAACGAAGGAAGTGGACAAATGCTTGGCGGAACGTCACAAACGTAATGCAGCAGAACTGAGTTCGGCTCCCGCTTGCAGCGAATGGTCTTTTCGTCCAATTTCATTTCATTTTCCTTTATAACTTATACATTTGAGTTACCACATAATTAGTTTCCCCTTTGTCATTTTCTGGCTCCATCATTTCTTTTCTTCATACGACTCTAACTAACAGACTATCGAGCCCTCAGGAATTCCTTTCTCGCTTATTGCCGCAGAAACTGAAGATTATAAAAGGCAAAGAGACAGCCGATTGCGCGTAGTTTCCGACTAATTAGATTCGACTAATTATTTGACTAATATATGGCTAATACGAATAATTAATTCGACCAATTAGACTAAAGCAGATTTCGACTAATTGTTTCAGAGCACTTCGGCAACGCTATAAGGGGAGAATAATACAAGTCCTAAAATTACCTTTCAGGTTACGCGGGTTCCAGTAACGATATTGAAGTGTTATAATCGCTACTAAAGCTTCCTAGATTTATCGATACATCTATTACGCTGTCTTACGCGGCCTTGCAGTCTTGCCTGAGCACCGTGAAATGACCTGTCAGGAGACCCCTTAACTGTTGCAAGTGCTTGTGCGTATACTACGTGCTTGTGTACTACGTATGAATGTGAAAGTTCACAGGTCACCCTCGTCACCTGGAGTACCAGGCTTCTAGCCAGGAAAACATCTCCAGAGTCTATTAAAGAATGTCTTGGTCTCTCTCTTTGTCCCGATGTATCATTGTGTCTATATACACCCAAATAAAAGAGAAAAAGAAAGACGCTCCATACAGCGATCCGGATGATCTCCGCGTTTTCCTCAGTAGTATCTGTCGACGACGGTGCAATATTGCAGTGAGTTCCATCAACGTACACTTAGGCAGCGTGCTTAGCAGCTCGTTTTCTCGTACTTCGGTTTCTGAGCGCGCTTGGCGCTGAGCGCTCGTCTGCTTTCACCGATCGCTTAGATAGTTCCGTCTGCGCGCCGGCGGCCATTGCTTAAATGCCGATCGAGAAATGCCGCAAGCGCCAGAATTAAGTCGTGCACAACCAGCGAGCCGTGCAGCTGTCTGGCGAATAGTTGCACCGTTGTCTGCACGCACGCTCGCGGATTTTGCAAAATTTCCGGTTTTTGCGTCGCCGGCACATTATCTGTTCGCTTCGGGAAACGAGGGTCAAAGAGGAGGTCACGGATCCATTACGATCGCCAGCTTGGTAGCGAGCGTCGTGCCAAGGTCTTCGCTGATGAATGCGAGGCATAAACGGAACGGTATACACCGCCTAAAGCGGGATATCCCCAGTGATATCCATTTAGTTACGTAACCTAACACTCCAGAGTATTGCTAGGCTATCTGCCATTACTTTTTTTTTTTACCGGTACATACCACCTTACGCGTATGGATCCCCTTTATATGCAGAGTCTTAGTGCAGAGACACTTCGGCGTTATCGTTTCCCTCTGTAGCCCGTCTCACTATTTAGTCCGTGTCATTATAAGAGGGAACACTAGATTCTCCATTTTAAAGCCAGATATTTGTCTTGTCCCATCGTTAAAGTCAAACAAAACGTTGCATCTTGGGGATTGTTTTCGGGCTTGCAAACGTTCGCGGTAATCGTTGCTTGAACACACAGTAAGTGTCCCCTTTTGAAATTGTCGCCGGCTGCAACGCTCTTTGATTCTACTGTAATTCAGGTCTCAACGTTGAGCATAGCCAACCTGAGGTTACCTGGCAACAAATTCAAAATGCGGTCCAAATGGAACCAAAGGATCACATGAGTCGTTCACACTGATCTGGTAATTGTGAATTCCTTCAACCTAACTATGGCATGGAAACGAGGGTGTTACACGTGTACACATTAGCTCCGGAAAGACAAATGTTTTGAGTTTTGAGAAGGCCATCAAGTCCCTATCGTGCAAAAACATGACAGTTTAGGAGAATTGTAGTATGACTCGTCCGTTTGGAGACATAACTATTTGACGTTGATGCTGAAAGTAGGAGAGCCGCATATTAGCCAAATATTTTGTAGTGAGTGGGCCCCATAGTAGCCAATTTGGCACAAAGCAGCCAAACCTGGCAACTGGCGTAAGCAACCTAGACGCACTTACAACAAGCCGATGTGTTTACATTTTCTACACTGTAGTCCCCCCCTGTTTGTCTTGTTATAACGCCTTTCATGTCTTCGCGCCGCGTTTCCGTGATCTCGAGTGTATTCAAACTTGTTTTCTGCCTAACGCGTACATTTATTAGCGCCAATCTCGGTACGGAACTGACAATACAAGTATTGAGAGTGAGTGAGAAAACGTTGGCACGCACCCGAAAGTAACACGAAGCTGAAATATTGCCCACTTTCCTTTTTTTCTTAGCCTGTCTTTCCAGCTCGCGCATTTACAAGGAAATCAAACGGTTAATAGATGTTCCAGAGCTTCGAGTTGTCGATTAGCTCGCCCTCGCCCCACCAACTGCTAGTCTTCCAGTCAGCCGAGTTGGCAGAGCGATCGTCACGGAACGATCGATGACGATCGTCACGGAGCGATCGCTTAGGGTTGCCAGACCCAGGAAGAATTTTCCTTAAACTGCGAAGCTTTTCTCTCCTAAGAACCTGTTGAGTGGTTTTCTTCGTGGCTTCAGTCTATCTTCAAGTAAACGCTTCTCTTTTTATTTTATTTTTTTCACAGACCTACCTGCAGGTGTAGGTTTTCACAAAACTCGTTAGTTTAACCGTGACCGCCACTATCATGGCGGCGCGCTAGGACTTTCGGCGTGCACGGTGATCTCGGACGCCGGGTTTAATACAGCTTATCGAAAACTTCGAAGCACGACTGTCCCGCAAAGTATTTTGAGAAAGGTCAGTTCCGCATCATCTACCGATCGTTCAGAGGACGTCACCGGAGCAGGTCTTTACACGTGTTTGCGTTCGAGTGGCGTGTATCGCACCTTTAGGCTTGGCCATGGCCAGCGTTGTGGTCGCGATGAGGACGATGGCGATGACGATGAGGAACCCAACGCTGAACAGCAGGCACCGTTCCATCTTCGTCCGCCGGTTCCACCAGGAACGGCCACTGCAAGTGCGCAAAGTCAGTATGAGTTTATGACGCTGCATGTGTTGAGCACAAGTGGTGATGAAACTGAGAACTAGCACCAAGAAGTAGTTGCTATAAACGCCTCTTAGATAAAGTAAGGTGGACAATTCAGGAACCATAGCGTCACGATGTCGGTGCGGTAGTCCATGCATTCAAAAGGCAGTTCGAACAAGCGAATGACGGTTGTTATCGCGATAATAAACCTGTTTTTAGGCAGTATACGCGCTTTTCTTTGGAAACGGTCGGTCCGTTGTCCTTTAGGTTACATTTTCCTTTAACCGAAGAAACTAGAGACTTCAAGTCAGTGAAGTTAGACGCTTCAGCTCCCAGCCTTATTGACCCTTTGTCGCCTAAAAGAAGCCTCTGTAAAGCTATTCATGCTCGGTTTAATAAATTTGTATCGCCCATCGCACCTATTGTTAAGTCTTGTCGATAACGTGCCTGGTGAGCCACACTAGATGTCACTGATGAAGCGTAAGAACTAGTCATGATAGATTTTATTTTGAATTATTATTGATATATCTTTATCAAACTGGCCACGAACATTACTGCACAAAGCGCAACACATGGCACAGAAAGGAGAATAAAGAAATGAAACCAAAGAGAGAGAGAAAGAAATATAGAGAGAGAGAGTAAATAGATAAACGAAAGGCAGGAGGTTCACCAGGACTGAGCCCGGTTGGCTACCCTACTCGGAAGAATGGAAAAATGGGAGAAAAAGGTCAATAAAAGAATAGAAAATCCCCTATTGATATCGTTGACGTAGTGATAGTTATCTGCTTTATATTTATATAGACAGTCATTCTGCCTGGTAGCATTCAAAAATCGCAGTAGCGCTTTTGTGGCCTTTTGTAGCTGCAACAACGCGAAAATTAGTGCGCGAAACAATACACACAAATTCCATGAACTCGCAGCAAAGGCATTCCTCGAAAGCATAAGCAAATGCAAGCACCATAATTTCTAGCCTTGTGGAAATAATGCATCCTATAAGGAATGCGGCAGAGTTCGCCGCCCATTCGCCTACGTGACATCGAATCCCTAGGCAGGCTGCTAATAGAAGTGTGAAGTCAATCACTCACCTAATTCTCATTAACGAGAGAGGAAGGAACAGCAACATGAACCAGAAGAAAAACAGCTACAATAATAAATTGCCAACCTAACGGAGCACAGGACATGACTCTATATACACTCAGTGACCTGTCCCGGTTGGTCCTGTCTTCTGTGCTAATTTCTGATCTCCAATGAGGTAAAATGAATGCTCAGAAAGTTATGACGTACAGGAGACAGCAGACAAAGGAAACTCGCTTAAACTTAAATGCCGGATAAACGAAACATTGGTATCAATTGTGATTGGCCGCCCATAGTGTTCGCAAGCTTGGGTCAAACAAAACCCAGACTTTTTTTTATTTTTTTTTTGTGAACTTCGGTGCAAGAGACCTTTAAGCAAAACTACCACCTACATCATCGGCTTATGGACCAGGAAAAATTCGACATACATGTCAAAGTGTGATGCTATAAATAGTGAAGAAAATCCAATCCATGAGGCGGTTGCAGGAAAGTTGTTGCAAATTAACGCGCTCGAAGTAGCAAAGGTCTTTCCTTGATGAGGACTTCGCTCGGTGACTAATGATCCTTGAGGGGCAGAAGAGCACTAGACGGAGTAGGCATTAGGCTACCAACTTCAGCTTCATTCACACCGCTAGGAATAAGAGACCTCAGATAACGTTTTCATTACCTGCTCTGAGGAGGCAGCTGAAATATGTAAAGCTCGTGGCGAAGAGTCATTCTATAATCGAATACAATGGTATCACTGTCCTAGAGCGCACTAGTGTTTTGGACCACATGGCAATAGGTGCAGTTGAAAATATGAGGCGCAATTTTGAACGCGAGGATTGCCCAGAATAATATTTTTTTTTGCGCACGGACACAACCTTGCACTAAACAAGCTACAATGTTAGAAGCACAGTGGATTATTTTTACCACAGTGATATAAAAAACGCTGGTACACTTTTTGAGTAAAGCGATTCTTAGCGGTTCTTGTGTGATTCGCTTAAATGAAACTTCGAATAATATCTACACATTTCTCTGTGCCGTCCAGTTCCCTTTAAGCCACGTCTATGGTATAACGAGTAAGTGACTGTGAGGCTCACTTGCATTCTGCTTGCTAGCACGAAGAACATATCAAGCTTACTTAGGACGAACTGGTGGGCTAGTTGGTTAATCATGATGAATATGGCAGCTCTCGTGTTTGTTCGCGCTTTGTTGCGTCCTTGTTTTGAAGTGCGCTGCCACATTCCATCATATCAAGCTTAACAATTAATTACAGCCTTTGCCAAACGTACACGGGCAACTCCGCGCCATCAGCACATATGTCGTTCTAGTGTGGGGTTTGGTTACGGTGTGGTACGACACTGCAAACTTCTAGATGATGAGTACGAAAATTGGTTTCGCAGTCCCTAGGGTTTTATTAACTTAAGGTATACCATAGAAACACCCTTAAAGAACTTGTAGTAAACCTAGTCCGTATAGTTCTTATCTTTTGTTTTGTTTATACATATAAAATCGTCTACATAATTTTCTGTGTGACATTATTGGTCCATGTGCATTTTTTTTTCAATTATGAAAATAAAACTCATTTATGATTGGTTACTAATATATAGAAATTAATTAATTGAACTCACGACACTGTGCAGTAGTTCTGCAACATTTTTGATCACTTACAAGAATGCTTCTAGCATGATGCTTACATTCAAAGTATTTTGCTTGCCAGGGAATTTATCATTGGCCATTTAATTTCGCTGACAACATATGTTCGCTTTTACGATTGGCCGGCACATGTTAAGAAATGTTGTAAGTTACGAACTCCTTTGTGAATACGAACCGAATATTGGCAAAATCGCTATCGCTCACGTTTCACAAATGGCAGAATACAAGAGGACGGTAACCTACAAGGAAAACAATTTTTTTTCCCGAATAGGAATGCTACAAAGAGGCGGTTGCATGATGCAAATAGTGACGTTGGTCAAGCTTCATCCACCATAGCGTGTTTTCAAAACAAAGATAAATAAATAAATAAATAAAATTTGAAGGTCAAACACCGAGGAAACGTTTTCCTCACACTTAGGCCCGCACATGGATGGTCGAACGCCACTCAGGATGTTTTCGAATAGATGTTTTTTATCGGGCGTCGATTGCTCCGCAGAAAAGCAAAGACGTACCGGAAACTTTCTTTTGACTGATCTATCGGTCTTCCTCGCTGCCTATTGGCGCAAGCGTTTGGTGTGTATCTAACACAGTTCAGCAATGAAAAAGAAGAAAAAAAAAAGTTACGAAAAATGTGCCGCAAGGTTTCCGGGCTTACTTTCGTAAGATATGGCCTCTCGCGAGTACATCCCAACGTTTACAAATCCGCCGTCTCATGCGCAAGTGTTCTTTTTTTTGCCATTTTGATGGAGCACCACCACATTTCGCTGGGCAAGCTGAAAGTAGCGCCTCAACCGTTCACCTCCCAGTCGCGCTGTTTCCGAAACACGGATTCGGCGCCATCTCAGACCTCGAGTTGCGTCAACTCAGAGTGGCGTTACACACGGAGAGAATCTTTACCTGAGCAACGTTAACAATACTTTCGGAGAATTGGTGCAGTGTAGAACTAGCCCTTACGTTTCACAGCTGCTGCTGCTGTTCCTTATGTATTTTGTTGATTTCACTACTGCATTCCGCACGGCTCTGCTCATAGCTTGCACTGTAGTTTGCGAGCAACCTTCTTATATTCGTTTCTGTTTTACATGTTGCAACATCCAAATAAAGAATCGACAGTATTTATTTCAAGTGTGTTCCTTGTTTGCAATGTTTCTTTTCTTTCTTTCTTTCTTTTTTTTTCTGTTTGCAGTTCGCGCCACTGCTCAGATAACAGCCTGGCTAACAACAATAGTAACATCTGGAAAGTCGGAGTTGTTACTTCGTATGTTCAGGTCTGGTAGGAGGTCTATTCTACTTTGCTGCAGCGCTGTTGAAGTGTTTCTCGTGGTGAAAACATCTGCGCAGCTTTGTAAAGTGAAGCACGAGAAGGTACAGTCCGGCACAGAAGATCACGGGACGCGGTATTCGCGAAGGAGTTGAATTGTCGCGAAGCCTAAACAGATATCCTCGAATCAGCGTCTTTCTCTCCCCCTCCCCCTCTCTACGTGTAGGGTATCATGCTGTACAAACTCTAGTCAAGCTACCTGCCTTTTTCTTTTTTTCATCTATCTCTCATCAGTGTGCAGTAAGTGGCCTTTGCAAGAACAAGGCACGATGTATTAAACTAGAAGCGACGTGTTTTAGCAGAGCAGAAATTCACAGTTTGCTGCGTCACCCACATTCCGTACACTTTTGTGGCCGTATATAAACATTTGAAGACTACAGAGTGCACGAGCAGCTTCGAAACATTGTATCACGACAAAGTTGGGACGAGAAGCAATGGCATTTTCTCGTATTTTCCAAGGATCAGTGATGTTTGATTTTCTCATAACGATCCACTTAGTAGGCCATGGCGGCCGCATTTCGATGGGGCCGAAATGCGAAAACACCCGCGTACTTAGATTTAGGTCCACGTTAAAGAACCCCAGATGGTCAAAATTGCGGAGTCCCCCACTACGGCGTGCCTCATAATCAGAACTGGTTTTGGCACGTAAAACCCTATCATACTTTTTTTTTTTTGTAGTCCAAGCACTACAACAGCGAATGTCGGTCAATCCGGAGACATGCAGCCAGTGAAGCGAGTCACACACTTGAATTCGCGCGTTGCGCGCAAATATATTTCTCGGAGCCCAAAATGTTTAGAGAAATACAATTTCATTCCCGTAATTTGACGGCGTGAACATATTCGGAAAGAAAGTGTAAATGACGCCAGAATGCGTATAAGCTTGCTAATTCCGTCGTTACAATAAGTTTCTTGTCAACGTGGACCCTTGATGTCCAAGCAGGTGTATCTCTTGCATTTTGTCCGGGTGCAGCGTGTCGGGATTTTCAGCGCCGGATAGTTTAAAATTGTAAGCGACGATGATAAAATTGTAAGCGACCATGAAAACGCTTTAGCGGAGTCCCCGAGCCGGCGTCTCATTTCAGCATCTTCCGAAAGTGTGTACCCGGCGGCTGAAGGAGACGTGTTTGCATATCTTTTCCCAGTGGACGTGTGTAAACTCACCAATGATTTTGTGCAAAATGGAGCTCATGCTCTGAGACGTGAAACCGTCTCGGCACACACTCGGCTGAGTTGCGCGACTTTATATTTAGACTATCGACTGCTGCTCAATCACGGGGCACGCAGCGGTATATAGCTGAAGAGCCAACTCCGGCGAATACTGATTTTGGGAAGTGCCTATCATCAATAGCCAAACTAAAAAAAAAAAAAAGGATGGATTCAGTATTTGCGAACTGCACTTAAGTATGCGACACTGCACATATGACTCCGTAACGAGGGTTTTCGTATTGCATATGCATCCAGTGTGTTCTCTTACATACTTCTATACGGTCGACTGGAGAGTTGTCTTTAGGAAGCATTCATGTTCGAGCTATACAGGGTATGGCATGCTTATTTTTGGATGTCGTAAAGCGTGCTTATAAGCTCGCAGGCACCGCGATATGCATCGCCCCTTCGTCATATGTCTACCAGGCTTATCCAAACTAAACAGAGCTTCAAAGGAAGATGGAGACGAAGTAGGCGGCAGTGGTCGAACAAGGAATATTCGAAAATGGAGCCAACGTTTCGGCAACGGGACTTTGTATTGGTCAAGACCTGACATCAGCTCATCAGGGCCTGACGAAGACAAGACACGTCCTGACATCATCTCGTTATGGCCTGATCAAGAAACTCTAGTCTGAGACACCTTTTGTTGAATCACTGTCGATCACTTCCACGGTTATTCATTTTCTCTAAACGGGCAAGTTTACCTCTATGCTTAAAAAGATTAACTCAAAGCAATAAGCTCTCGAATAGTAAGTACGCGTCATGTGCGAAAAAGAAGTGCAATTTGCGCAATAATTTTTGTTCTACTTTCACTTTCTCGAAAACTGTCCGTACGAAAATTTGTGTAACTTTCACGACGCCCTTCGACCAATGGTAAAGTTACCCATGGTTAAAATGATCTGGTGCAAGTGGCCCCTGGTCTACAGTCTCGCGACATGAACGTAGCAACCACTCAGAAGGTTGCGGAGTTTGATTTTCTTTCTTAAAAGATTACTTTCACGCCCGTGAGCACTAAGTATTACTCGTATCTTTACAATGTGAGAAAAGTGCCCAACATGTTGGCCCGGCATGCATTAATTATGGGCGCGATTTAGGATACGTAAATCGAGGCATATCGTAAATTCAGCGAAGTGCGACATCTCCCGTAGACTTCGAAGAAAGGCGTCCACGGGTTTTCTATAGACTGCCTGAATAAGTTATTGCTAGAGAAAACGAGCGCCAGTTCTCGAGAAAAGCAAAGACTTAGTGAAATGCGTTTTTCACAGTGCATTACTGGACGCGAGTACCTCGTTTGGAAGTTTTCTCTGCCTCGGGCGCTTGTCTAACTTCAAGAATTCCATTGTGATATAATTCATGTACAAAGGTCGTCTATGTTTCTGTCTATGTCATTTAGATAGCCGGAGGGCCTTTATCATGCAACAGAAAGCATAGTACAAATGTTTTGTTATAATGTACACACAGTGCAGCTTCTTGCTTAACGACGAAACACCCTATCCATGAGCTGAACGAAATAATCTAAAACGCTTCTAGAACGTGCTTAACGACGCTGTGGTACTTGAACAGGGTGCCTGCGGGCACTTTGTTCGTTTACATTGGTTTGCTACACTGTCGGTGGCAGCTAATCGAAGTTTCGCTTCTTACCAGCGCTGAACTCTTACTTTTCTCTATTAATCGCTTCTTTTTAGGGTTATGTTTAGCTACTTTAGTATAACACAGAAGTTTATTTCCTCTTGCGGCAGCTTGCTGATAAAGAAAGTAACCTTAATGACTTCACCGTTCGCGAATATTCGAAATGATGTGGAAAGTATAAAGTCTGCTGTACAATGGGGCTCGAACATTGTTGTCTTTGTTCGGTTGGTGGCTTGATGGGCCGAACAGAAACTTTCCTAACAATTCGCCAATTGTGTTCCTCCTTCTGCGTCCTTTACGGCCTGTACCTCGCGCACTGCGAGGCATCTTCGTCTCCACTTCAGACATGAATGATTTAAAGTTGTGGATTACTATTTTAAATCTCGAAGCTTCTAAAGCTCTGGCGACTTTCCATCGAATAACTGAGACGGAACAGATCATGGGCTGCTTGCGTATCCGCTTGAATCATCGACGTCCACACAGAGTACAAAAGGATGGAGCACAAAGGGATATGCTTCGAAAACCTGCACTCAAACTCCCAGCTCCTCTTTACACAACTTGTTTCTTTGTGTCGTTTTAATGGCTTCTGGTTTTCCGCCCAACTATTGAGTTCGTGAGTTTAAACTTCTATGTGTATAACTGTTGATGTTGCCTCGTCTACTTTCATTGCTTTTTCCCCACTATGACATCAATATATCTCCGCTCATTGTTTGTTTTAGTCTGCGAGCAAGTTCATTTTATGTCTCTCTCTCTCTCTTTTTGCATGTTGCGGCATTTTTATCTTTCGAATATTTGTCAGATTTGAATATAAGTGATGCCCGAGTGCGGATTTTTATGGAGCAAGGGCTATATGGAAGTTCGGAACCTGTACTGCCTGCAGTTGATCATCATTGGCTAGCACCCAATTCTATTGGCGTTCACTGCTGTGAAGCGCATTCGCGCCAGAATGACGCATATGGTCGAATGGTCATGGCCACGTCGGTCGGATGCATTGTGCGCCCACGTCTACATGCCTTTTTTCGTCGTGTGTCACGTCGTAGTAGTCATAACTACTTACTGACATGAGGATTGACCGACTGCAGGAGCACTTTTGCATTCCGACCGCATCGGAACGCGGCTGCCGGAAGTTTAACCTCGACCTTGTAGAGCGGACGAAAGCCCATGTCACCTATAGCCACACAGGCGGGCACTTATCCTCTTTCATGCCATTAGGGCACGCGATTCCTTGTTGGGAAAAACCAGCCGTTCCATATGCTTCGCTACTGCGACAACCTCTTCTGATTAGGCTCGGCTTCGCAAGCAATACTTGTATTTCAGAAATTCTTAATATTCAAAAGGGTCCATCACAGCCGTTAATGAGACCTGTCTCAGAATCGAAAGTATGTTTAGAATCTAGAAAATCCGGCTGCGACACCTCATGGCGATAGTTGCAAGCACGAACGTTGTGAAAGACACCTACAGCAAGCATGTCCCTTCCATGCAAAGAACTGTCATAATGTCCACACATGGGAAAATTCATATACTCGGACCAGGGACTATAGTGCCGAGTCTGGGTCCCAAGGCGCTTTAAATTTTTCTGAGACACGGGTCTCAACTAGATACTTTAATTATGTTTCTTATGTGTATATTATGCGTATATTGTATATCACGTGCGTATCATTTCATTTATCATCGCATTAACATGGATTAGCGTCGCAGTGGTGCCGCCAGGCATACCTATCCAATTTTCATTAAAGAGCCTTCCCGTATCTCCGCAACACGCAAAAAATTTGCAGGTTTCCTTCGAATGTGCGTGCAGCAGCGCAATAATGTGATGCGCGGGCATATTCAGGAAACATTGAGAAAGTTGTTTAACATTAAAATTTACAATAATGTTTCCGTTCTCTTTACATTCAGGCATTCGTTTTTATCCCAGCGCACCATCGCGCCACATATCATCGCGCCTCCATTCACAGTGGGATGATCTGCTCGGCCTAACAACACTGTAGGTGGGAACGACGTTGAACGCTCTCTGGCACGTCTAGCTCGCATTGACGTATCGACATTCGCACACTTTTCGCGCTCGGCGAGCCCAGGTCTGTACCGATAGATTTCTTACGCCCGCCCACAGGCCCTGCCCAAGATCACCGAAAGTCATCGCAGCACCAAACCTAGCATAACGTACCATAATAAGACGCGATAACTAGCATAAAAGACAGGGACTAAGGAAAGAGCACGGGACCACGCTAGGCGTGTTCTTTCTTTAGTCCCTGTCTTGTTATGCTAGTTATCAGGTCTATTTAGGCTCGTTACCAACTAGCCCAACTTTCTGCCTCAACCAAACGTAGTTTGTGGACAAATACGCCATCACATCACTGTCATATATCCGCCATCCATTCACCAAGCGCAAAATGAATCCCGTAGTCTCCTCGGCACCTCCGAAGGACCTGTCCTCCACAACGTCATCATGCATTCACGTTCTCCCCGGCCATGAAATAGCGTCTTCGAGGAGGGAACAAATTTCTCTAATAAGCGACCAACCACATTTATCGTTGTAAACGAGCGTGCCATCGCGTGAGCAATACAAAAAAATGGACACCCTATAGTACGCACAAAAACCGAGGGAGCGATTGAGCAGCCCGAAGCTGGTGAGATCGTACTCACCACCAACACCAGCTTAGCCGAGAACTCGCACGTGCGCAACTGACTACCGCCCAATGAGCATCTCTGCCGATCGAGCCGCATCCAGCAGCTTCGGCGAAGGCAGGCGCCGTCTTGTGATCGAACATCAAGGAACAGAAAACAACGCGTAAGCACCACCTCCGCGTTTGTTTTGCGCTTTTATTGTGCCTTGATAGGCGTATATACTTGAAGCCGCCATTAGGTTGCCGAGTGCCTGACAATAACGCGGCGCCTTTTCCTTTTTTTATTTATTTTTTTTTCTTTCCATCTGCGCGGTCAGGAAAGAGCCGCTGACGCCGATGGACGAGCGATACGTGTTTGCATTTCCTCTGTGGCCTTTATGCGCTCCGTTGCTGATATGTTGCCGCTTGCTCGGGCCTCGCGGATCGGTAGGACTTCGCGTGCTCGCCCTGTCGGCGGATGTGGCAGTGACGTCGAATGCGGTGGTTACCGCGGTATAAACGGGAAGAGGGCGATGAAGGGAGCGGGTAGGCGCCGAAATGGAGATTTGCAGCTGTGAGGAGTGTTAGGAGGTACGCGCCGAACGTGACGCCTCTCTAAGTGGGTGGCGTATAATAGAAATGACTTATATTCGTTTACCCGCCGCGGTGGCTTAGCGGCTATGGTGTGGCGCTGCTAAGCCACGAGGTCGCGCGATCGAATCCCGGCCGGGGCGGCCGCATTTCGATTGGGGCGAAATGCAAGAACGCCCTTACGTGTCACGTGCAATGGGGGCACGTTAAAGATACCCTGGTGGTCAAAATTAATCCTGGTGGTCAAAATTAATCCGGAGTACCCCACTAAGGCGTGCCCCATGATCAAATTGTGGTTTTGGCGCGTAAAACTGCAGAATTAAATTCAATTCAACTGTTTCATCCAAGTAGACTGAGTATAACATGTTTCATTTAATACTAGCGCCCTTGGGCTTGTTGATTTATTTCGATGAGTCGCTTGCCACTGCTTCCCAAAGTTTCAGACTTTTGTGAACTTTTCTTTTTTTTGATGTATTCTTGCGGGTGTTTCCGATGTTTTCAACTGCTTATTTCATTCTCACACGAAAATCTCAAGAAAAAAAAAAAAAGGAAAGCGCTTACCGCCTTCATTTTCTTGTGCGCTGAACAGAATACTGGCCCTATCTGATAAAGGTGACGCATTATTAAAAAAAAAAGTGCGTGATCACCATCGGTCTCTTTCA
The DNA here is from genome assembly GCF_013339745.2 of Dermacentor silvarum. Taxonomy (NCBI): domain Eukaryota; kingdom Metazoa; phylum Arthropoda; class Arachnida; order Ixodida; family Ixodidae; genus Dermacentor; species Dermacentor silvarum. The sequence goes on along the minus strand of NC_051156.1, from coordinate 193,525,039 downwards.
GCTTTCTCCATGCTTAACTTTAATACCGATGGTTTACCTAAAGTGAAACAATGCTTATTCAATAAATATGCTTAAGCTCCAACTCCGCGTTATCTTTCTTTTTTTAACAGTCTTTTCATTCTCATACGCGCAGAATCCTTATACCTACCGCAAAGTTCCTCGCTCATTTTTCCTGCACATTTCGTGAATCTCAAGTCGAGACAATAACCCTCTCACCAGCCTAATGGGACTTTCACGTCAGCAGTCCGGCTCATTTATCACCGCCGAGTGCGAAAAACAGTCTCCTTCGTTTATGTTTCTTTTCCGAAGCCGCGAAGAACAAAACAAATATTATGGTGCCTCCACAGTTTCGACCGGTCGTATATACACTTCAAACGAAACACCCTGTCAAGTGCGAGGCCATTACGGCGACACCACGGACGACTACTGGCTCTGGTCCAATAATTCAAGGCCGTACACACAGCCACCTGCTCAATAAAGAGGCATTAATAATTAATAACAAAAATGAATCATCGCTTACGATAGCGCTTCGATGTCAAGCGCGTGGGACTCGGTTGTCGTACCGTTGCGCAAGCCAACAATCAGCCTATTAGCTCTTGACACGCTAATCGGGCAAAGGAACAAATTATGTCTTCATTATCTCGCAATGCGTTTGAAAACGAACATGGCGCTTCAGTGAAACATGAGGATGGGGTCAAGCACGGCAACCCTACGTGCAACCTGAAATGGCAAACAGTGCAAGAACTGGACAAATACTAAGAGAAACATATGACGCGGGCGGCGCTGTCGTCCGCTCCCTTAATCTTTGTCCCGTTTTTTTAGCTATGTTTGCCCTGTGATATTATTATTATTATTAATATTATCATCATTATCATTATCATTATTATCATTATTATCATTATTATCATTATATTATTATTATATATTATCATTATTATTATTATTATTATTATTATTATTATTATTATTATTATTATTATTATTATTATTATTATTATTATTATATTATTATTATTATTATGCGCGACATACTGACGTCAACGGTCACTTGAAAAGCGTGCCGAGCTCGATAAATCGCTCACCAGATTTATTAAACTCGGTGACATTATTTTTAATTTCACTTTTCAGACAAAGTGACTTATCTCATAGCATTGATCAGACTATGATGGCTGACAAGACGACGACAGCGACGAAGTGACCCTTCCCGACCGTCCATACCGCAAGTCATTTTCTTTCTATCTTTCCTTTTTTTTTTTTTTTTCTTGCAGCAGCACTAAGACTGTACATGCGAAGCCACTCTTTTTACCCATCGAAACCGCTGTGAAATGGGGACACATATGGACTGGACTCTGGCATTTTACGTGTCAAAACCACTATTCGCTTACGGAGCACGCCGTAGTGGGGGACTCCCGATTAATTTTGACCACATGGGGATATTTAACGTGCCCCCAAAATGCACGGTACGGACGGACAGAAAAATCTTTATTGATAAAAGCACCTGCGAGGTTGCCGGCCCGGGCTCAGGCCACCCCGGCATTACGTGCGGTTAGGCATAGCCTTTCCACCGCTGCCCGGGCCCGCTGGATTGTCCATAGTTGGTCTTGTAGATATGAGCTAGTCAGAGCGCTTAGCCATCACTCCTCGAGAAGGTCCGGTTATATGTTGTCCTCTCTGTATATTGGGCTCATCTCTGTGCATTTTCATAAGACGTGTGCCATGTCTGCGTGTTCGTGCTTGCTGAGCTTGCAGCTCGCTTCTGGGTATTGTGTGGAATTTACTCTGTTTAAGTGTACTGGCTTTCTGAAGGTTCTGGTCTGCAACCTCCTCCAGCCTGTTTCTTGAGATCTGTCTAGTTGTTTGTGCGGTTGTGGGCATGCTTCTCTTTGTTTGTTATAGTGTGTCAGTATGTCGTGGTGCCCAGGCGTTCTTGCATTTCTGGGGGACGTACATCGTCGTAGTGATCGCAGGAACCTCAGCCTATAGAGCGGTTATTCGGGGCAATGTCCAAAGTGGGCTGCTTCCGCTACAAAATTTTCACAGCGAACCACAGCGCATGACAGCGGAGGAACACGTGAAAAAGCATGCTTCTTTGCCCTGAAACTTCAGAGCGAAGCAAGACACCAGACTGTGCGCTGATGTGGCAGCGGGTCTTTCCAACCGCCTTCGACAACTAGACAGCACGAGTACACTGACAACGGCAAGCCGAGTCGGAGGAGTATACTTGAAGAAAAAAAGAAGAAGAAGATGGAGTGAAACAACACCGACGCGCCTTGATCGGCCTTGAGAGCCACGGCCGCATCGAGAATGAAAGCCCCGGAGAGAGAGAGAAGAGAACCTCCTACGTGCTCGACGACGACGGTGCAGTTGCCGTGGACGAGTCGTCGTGTCATTCAATGCCCATTTAAGATAGCGTGCAGAAAGCGGGTCTTCTTTGTCTGGACGCTCGAGAAACTGACGGTCTCTTTACAAGAAGCTGGTGACGCGCGGGGGGGACCACTTTCGGACTTCCTCTCGAACTGTTTGCGCATAACTGGCGACGTCGTCCCGGCGCTTTTGTTCGGTTCGCGGAGCAAAAACTTTCGGCGACCGCTGACCGACAGACGCGGTTTGAAGCATTTAGTCACGTGTCCGGGTTGTCCCTCCCCCCCCCCCCCCCCCCCCTCTCTGGCCGCTGCGGCAGCGGCCATTCGTCGGGGCCTACACAATGGGGAAGTTTGGTCCGTCGCTTTAGCTGAGCCCTTGAGTTATTGTTTTGAAGAAGCTCGAGCCTTTTCATCGAGGGTGCCCGGTAGGTTCCGTTAGGCCAATTAAGGCTCACGTTAACTGACTCTACCAAGCCAGTAGGTATACTCAAGCGCGCTGTATAGCCTTCGTTAGTTGAAAAGGATAGCTTATTGAAGGGCCACCGGACTCTGCGTTGCACTTGTGCAATATTGCCCAGATTTGGGGGAAACGTGCGGGTTTGCTCTGAAAGGGTTGCTCGAGAAAGCAACCGTTGACGTTTCAACAGCAGCTCAAAAAACAAACGAACAGAAATTAGAATAGAAGAATTAGACAGAATATATCGTCTGGGTTTATTCAGATAAAGACAGTCGTAGATACGTCCCAGGTATTTTCTTGATTTCAACAAACATTTCATGTCACATAGTAAAATCACTCCACACGTCGGAAAAAAGATCATGTTTTCAGCGTATGCCTTAATTTAAGTAAGAAAAAGAAATGTTAATTTAGACAAGGTGGAAAACGCGGCTAATGCAATTTGCACGATGTCCCGAGTTTGTAACAACGTTATAAGATTGCTACAAGCTTCCACGCCTTTTAACATTCTTACACCGATCCACATCATAGACAACATTGTAAATGGAAATAAAATAACTTTAGTTTATTCTACACACTGACAGCCCGATTTAATAAACGAGTCCCTTGGCTTTTGAACGGCAAGCCTATGAATGATCCTAATTTGGCGATATTTTAATGCAACCTTTGATAAATATTTTCAAGAACATTTCCATGACGCATTTCATTGTTGTTTCGTGTATATTTGCGTAGTATATCTCTCCCCCTTTATCCTCCCTTTCTTTTTTTTTTCTTTTTTTTGGTATTTGCCGTCACGTTGCGGCAAAATTACGGAGTGTGGACGGTGTTAAAAAAAAACGAAACTTAGTTTCCCGCCGTGCCAACAAAGTCAAAACGTAAACCACCCACGCACTAACTTCAGTGATAAAATCGGTGGAAGCAGAACTACGGAAATCCTTCATGGCGAGAAATTTTAAGATTTCCGCCCAGTTGATGATCGCCTCGATGGCAGTGAGGGAAAGCTTGAAGGTGTTGTGGATGTCGCGAAGTCACATTACTGTAGCCAAGGCTGTGATGCTGATTGCAAGGGGTTAACTGTTTATTAAGATGAAATATGGAAGCGATAGAATGGAAACTATTTGCACAGACATCTAAAGACCACGAGTTAGAATTAGGTTACAATCTCGGTCTTCTTTCAGTCTCAGCCGAATCTCCATCGAATCCCCTTCCAACGGCCCTGCACTTACTCAAAAAGCACCCCCAATATCTTCCTCGCCCCATCGTTCGTTCAATCAGACTGCGGTGCGCGCAGTGTGTACACAACGGCCGGGGCTCTAGGGTGACACTATCAGGAGTTCCAATGTCTCGAGACCGTTGCCACAAATCGTTTCCAGTGCAATGGGTCTCTTGTCCCACAACCTCGCAAGGCACAGCCCCCCCCCCCCCCCCCCAAAAAAAAAAAAAAAAAAAAAAGAAAAAAAAAAAAACTGCCACGCATGCTGGGGCATCTGGTTCCTTCGAGGAATGTCTCGGCGTGGATGCGGTCCAGTGCCGATGAGGTTGACTTCAAAGCCACACAGCACTGCTTCCGCGAACCGAACACCGGAAGCCCCGAATCATAGTCAACCCGCTTACGCACTCTCCGTAAACCGCGAATCCGCACCCTCCAACTGCTATAACTCTCCGGCTACGGGCTCGTGGTCGGGAAGCGCGTCTCCTTTGGCAACCATGTACGGTCTTTACATGTAGCCGCCCGCATAAGCAACTCTGAAACTCCACTCGCCCCATCGTAGGCTACAGGAAAGAAACCTTGGGCAACTTCGTTTAGAAAATTCAGGACTGATAAAGCTGTCCTCGGCGCTTGACGCAACACGGACTCTAATGAGAAAGGTGTCCCATTATATACGAGTGCCGATTTTTATTGCGAGTGAACCCCCTTGCCGTCATTGGGAATCTCCATGGAGTTAGCAAGTTGGGTGATTCATTTCTGTTTCTCGTTCCTTGGTGACTTCTTCGAGGAAAAGCTAAGAATAAGACGGCGAAGGACGTAATCAGTGCCAACTTCGTTATGAGAAGTGAAAGTATTGTGCAACAGCCGTAAGCGCAGGACGAACTGGGCGCATGCTGACTATAGTCACAGAGAGGATGGCATTTCCTCGCAGTACGCTAGCTCCTTCAAGGCTTCATTCTTAACCGCTGAGGCTCCGGGACCAAGTTTTCCTGGACACGGATCCAGGGAAAGTACATATAGACTGAACGCCCGACTGCGTCGGTCCATGTGATATAATTCAGAGCTGGACATGGATGCAAATATAACGCGCCAGTTGACACCATTCGCGGACGTTCACACGTCCCAAACTGTGCTTCCGCGTGAACTGCTGTTTGCATTCACGACATAACTCGTGAACAGTGTGGTGCGTAAACGCATACATTGCATGTCTTTAATGTTGGTTCCTGTCTGGTGCATAAACACTGCATGAGATTAAAAGTTGCACTGTATTAAAATGAAGACAATTGCACGCAGCGAATGTAGTCATATGGCAATCAATTAACAACGTCACGAACTCTTCGCTTCACAGATTTCAACATTGCGTTGGATCTGCCATAACTACTTATCTAAACAAAGCTATTCTTCCTCTGATTTTACATTCTTTATAATTATGATGTCAATATTGATTCAAATATTTCACTCTTACAGATTCTTACGGGGATTCTAAATATTTCATTTCTTTTTTGCACGTTTCAGGGGATAGAAAAAAAAGCTTTGCGTTGATAAATGCTCGTTAGGAAGAGCTCGCGGTAGAGCCAGGAAGCGTTTACACGTGTGACCGAACAAGTGTTACGCGCCAACTCTTCGTAAACATGCCCACAAAGTGACTACCCCAGATTGATAGATAAATACAGGAAAGCCGAATTGAGTGCTTCTTCGGTCGCGCAGCCGAGACGCAGATGGAGTAAATGATAATGTTGGTGCATGGCAGCTCTTATAGAATCGAGTTCGACGTCACCAAACATTGCCGCTGTCCGCCCTGTGCGACAATGTAAAGACACTGCCACCTTAAACGTATTACACGAAAGTGCAAAACGCGTTCTTGCTCTTAAAAGCGTGACCGTACAGTATTGAAAGAATACGTGAACGTGAATTGTTACTCGTTGACTTGTAAAGAGCCTCTAAGTTGTTAATCATGGCCTCGCTTCTTAGAGTTGCAAATTGGCAAGCAGCACAGTAATTATGTCGTGTGATCTGGGATAATGCATGTGTCTTTACTCCCTTCAGAGCAAGTGGGCATTGACTGAGTCAACAAATGCAGAACATAATTGCTTAGGACCCACCACGGTGACTCTGTGGCTGTGACATTCTGCATCAGAACCCGAGGTCGTGGGTCCGACTCCCGACAGCGATAGTTGCATTCCAACAGAAGTGCAATCGAAAAACGCTCGTGCACCACACATTGGGTGCACGATAACGAACCCCAGGTGGCTCAAATTGGTTCAACCCCCCCCCCCCCCCCCTCCACCCTCGACACCACGACAACTCTAGTAACCCAGGCGTTGCTTTGGGACATTGAACTCGATCACTCGTAAAAATGATCGTACCTAAAAGTGATCGTACCCTATCTCTAGCACGCGGTTATCCTACCGAGCGAAATTAGAGACAGATACAAAGTCTCACCGTTTCCCAGAAACGTCCACCCACAACACAACGTGGGTAGGTGCCGGGCCCGCGCGATTCTCGACCGCACCGATGCGGATCGTGAAGCCACCGCATTTGTGGACGCGGCCCAGTCCGACAGCACATCGACTTTCGCGATAGCAGTCGTGGACAGCTACGGAACGTTACGATTATCCGCATAGGTTAAAACAACCACCAGCGCTAAAGCAGAACAGATAGCCGTAGCCATCGCCATGGCAGATCCCACATTTACCCATGTCCTCACGGACTGGCGCGCCGCAATTCTGGCCTACGAAAGCAGGCAACGTAACTAAAGAAGTAGCGCGTATACTAATAGCGAACTCAAAAGAGAGCAAACGATGCCTCTCCTGGTTCCCCGCTCACATGGGGATAAACATTCACCCGAAAAAACCTAACTTCAATGAAACGGCCCACGACCGTATGCGCGAGAACTTGCCCGCCGCGACGGTCCCACGGGCTCCGAGGGCTGGACCATTCAGCTTAGTGACCCGCTACTCACTTACCACGAAATCACCTCACACTATCGAAAAGGCAGAATCAAATACCCGCTCCCGCACGCCAAACTCGAACGCGCGCAGGCGACCACGTTTCGAATGCTACAAGCGGACTCGTATCCGTCACGAGGCCTACTAAGTCACTACAACTCAGACATCCCGGCAAATTGCCCAGACTGCCCAGAACTTTATCGCTCACTCTCGCACATGCTATGGCAATGTACCGCTTTACCAAAGGCCCTCTCCAGTGAGCCCGAATGGGAAGAAGCTCTCAAAAGGCCGGACCTCAAACTCCAACTCAAGGCCGTCCAGAGGGCCCAAGAACTGGCGGAGCGTCACCACGTTCCCGTCCCGACTTGGGCGTCGCCTACGGTTTCGGCCAGAGGAGCTCCCCGCGTGGAATCTCCAACAGCTTAAAACTCCTCAGGACCTCAATAAAGTTATCGACTGGCTGACCTAAAAGTGCTGTCGATGACAGAGTTGGAGTGCGAGATGTGTTGGAGTGCGAGGCAGATGCTTGTTCCATCATCATGGGGTCTTTCTTTGCCCCGTATCTTACAATATTAAACATTGCACATAAGGTGCGCACCCCCACGGTGTGACGTTCATACATACAACTGTCTTAGGAGCGTGCCGCAACCTAGCGTATACGCAGCACGCCCGCTCAGATCACCGCGGTGAGCAGTCGTCGACTCACGCCGGGACGCCTTCTTCGTTCGCACAGTTTGTAATCTTTCGCAAGCAGGTGTATCGCGCCACGCACTGGCTGCATATTCAACAGGACCGGCGACGGCACTGAGCCGTGCCCCATTAAAGCTTTACTCGAGCCTGTCGACATCCATTCTAAGTTGATGCTTTCTTTTTATTTTTGCTTTTTTTTTATCCGTCAAGTCGCACCCGTGGGGGTCCCTCGCCTGACCAGTGACGCGTAAAACAAGCGACTCCCTCGACGTAGCGAGGAAGAGAAGGAGAGGGGCCGAAGGAAATTGCCGCATCCACGACGTGCCCTGTTGGAGCGGAGCTCCCGGTATGCAAGCGGTGAACGAAGTGCACGCGACTGTGTATGCAGTCACGCGAAGGAAACATCGGAGGTTATTCCGAGCTATCAAGAAGTGCCGTAGCCGCAGCCTTGTATTAAGGCCGGCGATAAGGGACGCGTTCAATATGCTTCGGTAGATTTCTCGAACGCTAGCAACATTGGGGGGCACGAGCGGTTGTGGAAGTTCTTGGTATCGCGGGGCGGCGTGTAATAGTTTTACGATTACCGTTGGCGGTCGCGTGCTTCTGCAGATCGCGCGAGCCGAATGAAAACGCGCTTGCTACCAGCTTCCTGTCCCTCAAGCTTTTCAATACACGAAATCGTTGATATTCTGACATTTGATGTTCCTGTAGTGAGTTTTGGCATGGAGTCCTATGGGTTACCCCATGGCCTTGCAGGGCCCAACAGTGTTTTTCATCCATCCATCCACATTCTGTAAACATGACAAACACTCACTAAGGAATTGAAAGTTCTTAATTTGTTTCTGCAGCTGTACACTTTCTGTGATCCTGAAGATGCAAGAAATGTGGTGAAAGTAAGTTTTCAATCAACAGGATAAAATGGCGACTGAAAGGGTTGAAGCACTGTACGCTTTCATCCTATACCAAACGCGAGATCTCTGTTTGCGCGGAGCCATTTGTCGCACTTTAAAGGAACAATTAGGTGCCGAGTGAAATTTTTTGCTCAGAGCGAGATTTTCTGTCAGGAAATCCTGTCCGTATAGTGAGCGCTGCATGTCAAAATTAGTTCTCGTGTATACACAAGAAGAGGCACATGCAGAGCGCACACACGTGGGCGCGCGTTAGCTGGTAGCACATCGCCTGATGAGACGTCATTGTCCGTATTTCGAAGAAAGCCATCAGCCAGCGGGTGCTCGACAGTGATCGCGAAAATTCAGAGATGTCCTGTTTAATATCTGAAGAAGAGGAAACCATTGGAACGAGAAATTTAATCGTATATGCGCAGTTTACAACGTCTGAATGTTATAAACGCCACGGGAATTGAAATTGAAAAGGTGCTCGTGGCGTTACATCTTGTCGGTTGAGGCGACGCGCATGCGTGAAGCGGTACTTATCGGGTACTTTATCTTCTGCAGAAGCGTGCTCATTGAGGAACAAAGTGCGACTTGCTAGACAGTGTGAATGTCCGGGGCAGCAGCTCTGCAATCTGAGCCGACCAGGAGGCTAGCTTGAGGTGGTACGAAGGTTTGTAGGTTCTTGCTGCTTTCGAGCGGATGGAATTTTTTTTTTTTCATTTCATGGAAATTCTAACATTTTGCCGATTTCCCCGAAGTGACTCTTGATATATTCACAGTCCCAGCTTTTCGAGTTGTCGATATGAATTCACCCTCGCCCTGCAATCTCTTCTCCTGGTTAGCTCCGATGGTTGGGTGACCACCCCCGGAAAGGTATGGGTCCCGGGTTCGAACCCCTGAACAAGACAGATTTCTCTTCAACTCCGGAGCATTCTTTTCGCGAAACTCGCACATTGTTTTCCTGTGAGCAGCTCGCGGGTGGATGACAATTGTTCCCCTTTCATGAAACTTCGTCCACTTTGCGGATTTCAACAAAAAAATGTTCACCATATTAAAGCGCCCTAAACTGACGCATGCGCATATGAGAAACTACGGCGTAGACGACTCGCCGACGAATTTCGACCAGATCCTGTTCTTTAGCCCGTCTTCAAAACTCGGTACGCGAGCCCTTTTTCCATTCCGTCCCGCTCGCAATGCGGTGATCGCGGCTGCGGCAATCGAACACACAATCTTGCGTTGAGCATCCGAACGCATCATGCTCATGCACTAAAGGTTGCAAGCTTCAATGCTTCATATGTCAAAAAGGGCTCTCTATTCCTGCTATGAACGCAAGCGTTTGCGCGTTGTACTTTCTATTCTTCTCTTAATCTCTCTCTCTCCCCTTTTCCCTTCCCCCAGTGTAGGGTAGCCAACCGTGCTCAGTCCCATGGTTAACCTCCCTGCCTTTCATTAAATCATTTCTCTCTCTCTCTCCCGAAAGCTTGGGCAGGATAGATGTCAACCGAATCATTTCCTTCTTTCCTCCTTGATTACAAAAGACTCATTCCTGTCAGCACTAAAGCACGCGACGACTGCTCAGAGCAAGGCTCCACATAAGCCAAATGAGCGTATGATTTCTTTTCTTTTTCTTTTTCGCCCGCACGACTTCCGCAAAGTCTTTATCGCATTACAGGAACACAAAGACAAAAGAAAGCAACGTCCATAGAATACGAGGAAGTGGTGTTCGTTAACAAAGAAACATTCCACACCACCCTCGCACTCCACATCCTTTCTTTGTAGACATTTTACACGCGAGGTCGCGCTAGGCAATCGGCAGTGTGGCGTGACTATTGCGACGAGTCACGAGTCGATATAGTGTCGCCTCCTACTACTCGGTGACCGCTAAGGCCTATGCAATTACAAACGCTTATGGCGCATTCTTCGTCAGCCATTTCCAGCAACACTGTATCGCAAGGCTAGAACCGTTCCAAAAGCAGGAACAGAATCCTTATTCGTGCATTCACGCAAAAAAAAAACATTCCTCGTGGACTACCCTTTGCAATTTCCTTTCGAAGCATTGCCGGACGCCTGATCGAAGAGAACGCCCTTCCTTGATGGGCGAGGTCAGTGTGGGAAAAAAACGTGCGCAGAGTGGCATTCGAAGAACGACGTCGGTATAGCGAGTCGATTTGCCGCGCAGTGTCCGTGACGGCTGTGATGCGGCGGCTGTATAGCCTTTCTGTCGCGGACAGCTGACACGCGAATACAGAAGCGGGAAGCCGTTTTTGGTTGCCGAGGGTATGTAACCAACGGTGCCCGAATGGTGCCAAGAAAACGTTCTGCGCGACCATGTTCAAACGAACCCTGGTGTGATTTTGTGTGCCACAATCAAAGCCACGCGAGTTTGACGTTAATGTCCGATTCGTCTTGATCTATTCTCGGTCATCTACAATTCTGCCAACAAGCAAGCAAAGGTTATTTGCTTTGTTAGCAAAGCAAGCAATTAGGCTGTGACATTATAGAAACTCAGTGGTACCTTCAAAATCAATATGGACATCGCCGCAGCTGCAACAAAGGTAAAGAAAATCAGCAGTCCGATAAAAAAGAAAAAAACGTAAACAAAGATGATTTTGCCAAAAAACACCAAAAAGCTGGCATATTCTTTGTTTTTCGTTTCCCTACGAGTTGAGAGCACTATAGCGCAATACGAGCAGCCTAATATACTGGAGGAACCCGCCGAAATAGTTTCATCTCAGAACACAACTCGCAAGCTCTACTTCAACGGAAACACTGGTACCAAAGAAAGCGGTGACAAAATAAAAACAAAAATAAACGTCACAGAGTAAGAAAGAATGAAAAAAAAAAGAAATCAAGACTGGAAGCAAGTAGATTAAACACTGAGAGACATAGTTTGTGCAAGAACGAGCACCAGTCGAAGCGGAAACTAGCGATGGACTTTTTTTGTCTACATATATTGAAACTATTACTTTTCGAAATGACCAATTCTATTCGCTTACTTTTATTTACGTACAAGAACACAGTATTGTAAGGAAAACGCGAACGACAGCAACGTTTCTATCCCCGCGATATCGGAAATATTAGATCATTAAAATCAATTTCACAAACATTCGCAATACGTGCCTCTTCATTGTTGCCGATGAAGGAAGTCGACAGCGCAAAACGAAAAGTCACAAGCTCCCATAGGATGCCGCGCGCTCAGACCTCGAGCGGCTTGTAAGAGCACAGCGTTCAGTACATGGTACCCTTACGCAGCACTCGACCTTTTCGTGTCATTAGTAATACACAATGGAAGTCCCTTGTAACGTCAAGAACACTGCGAGACGAAGCGGAAGCCTACGTTCTCCGCTGAATTCAGCGAAGACGTCGTTGCTCTGGAAACACTCTCCGTGGAAACGATCCGTGGTGGTATTGCCTCCAAAGACTGCCTGGTGAAACTGCGGACCAGATCTCTTTGCCGAACACTGTCAATACGGCCCCAGATGATTGAGTGTATATCGCGTCCATGGCAAAACTCTTTAGCGATCAAAGAAGAATGATAAAACAACGAAGAAGTAATAGAGTATGGGTTACAAAGAAAAAAAAAGAAAATAAAGCGGATATATATAAACACATACTTTGGGTCCTCGTTCACTCTTGCTTGCACAGACAACTCGGGTTTCATCGGGTCTCGGTGGAAGTCAAGGAAAAGGCCGGGAAAGTGGGTAAATCAAACTTCTCGTCTGAAAGCCAATCGCCCGGTGCCGAATCGTCCCACAGACGCACGCCGAAGCACAAACACGCACGCACGCGACACGTCGTCCCCTGTGCATTGCACGGCAAAGACAAACAGGCTGCGGAGAACGAATAAGCTCTCTACGGTAAACAAGTGCGTTAGTTGCTGGAGCGAGGACCGATATTGAGGAAGGGTCCGGCAATCCTTCTCACGTGGTATGAAGGAAACGAAAACGCAATGAAACAGGACCGTGAACGAAAGAAATTGGGTTGGTTTCACCCCTCTTTTCCCACACCTATTTTTCCACCTTTATTTGTCGGCTGACAAGTTGAGATGCCGCAGTGCCACCTCCCTTGGAAACGATGCCTTGAGGCAAGACGACAGGAAACCAAAACGAGTCGCCCTGGCTTACCACTTCGAGGCACTGGTACCGGACTCTCACCTAGCTTTTATCTTATGTTTATCTTTCTGCCAATTGTCCCGCCGCCAAACCTTTCTGTCTCAAGCACGGAGGTACAGCAGTCGCATACGCAGGGAATCCAAGTAGGTTAGCAAGGTACGGTAGTGTCCTCGCCAAACAGGGTTGCTTTCATACCGGGCGTATAGTTCTAGTGCATAACTGCATGCCGAAGAACAAGCGGGTGCAGGAAAATGGCGACCCAACCAAGGCATTTCCTTCAGAACGAAATGGTTCTTTTCGTCCGAACGAATGACGCGCTATTGACAACACGAGGCAAGCGAACTCCTGACAAAGCGGAGCTGAATGTCCGACGGACACGTAACCAATTAAGCTAGAAGATGCTTCACCTAACTATACAGAACCACCATGGCACTGCCAGTTCCACTATTCCTGTTGGACTGAATGGCTGGCCGACAACTATAGTACCGAAACCAGCAAGACAGAGAGGACAAGATTGGGCCAAATCCAGCAGCATTCAGCAGAACAACACATGCCAAAACAGCATATGACCACCAACCCCCCACCGCAACCACCGCCTGTCAGCTCCAAGGGCCCCAACGGGTGTCTCCTCGTCTCATTATTTCCTGTTGCCTTCGATCAGTAAGCCACACAGAGTTCCCTCGGCCAAACGCGGCAATGCCTCTCGAGCACGGACAGTCGTCCATGCAGTGGCGACAGCAAAATCTAGTGGCAAGCCATTCACGCATACATCGTGTCCGTGCTTACCAGGATGACCTGGTACTAGAGCTAAGAACCTTAGCGAATGCCACGTGGCCGTTAGAGAACGGCTTGGAGCTCCGGCTAACGGCTTCGCCCCCCTCCTCCGCTGCGTGCAACTTCTGGGAGGACCCGTGGCATGTAGGGCCCCCGAGGCGGAAGAGAATGGGAGTCGTGAAGAGCAGCTGCACTTGACGCGGCCAGCCCTGCCATCCGAAAGAAGAGAGGGAAGCGGCCAATAAAGGACCTCCGTTGTGCAAGGTTGCCGTGCGCGGCGCACCCTGCTTCTCCCAACGACGACGTTCCGTGAACGAAAGTGAACAGGGACGGAAGGAACTTAGCTCGGCGAAGGCACCGTTCTTGTTTGGGGCGCTGTCGACAACCGTGCGAGCACCGAGCGCTGCTTTTGTGGGCCCATTTCTTGCTCGACCCCAAAAGGAGGGGTAAGGGAGGGGGAGGGATGCGGTGGGGTGCTCCTTGTATACACACTAGCTGAAACCCCTTTTGCCGGCTGCTATTTGCACTGCTCTTTCGTCGGTGAGCGCGTCGTTCGCTTCTATATTTTGCTAGTTTTTAAAGAAAGTTGCAGCGACGAGCAAAAAGGGATAAGCAGTTGCAGGGTTCTAGTGAGTCTGTAAAGTGACTCGCCAGATTCTCGCAGTAAAAAAAATAAATAGAAAAAGAAGAGAGCAGATATAGAAGGAGAAGTATATATGCAGCCGTGAGACGGTATCACGATCAGTTAGAGCAAGACATTTTGCCAGCAATCTCAGAAACAGCCTTGCGTTTAGGAGCTTTCAAAACGATGCTTCGTACAGTTGCGTACGTTCAGCAGTCGCGCCTAACGCTGTGCCATTGACAAGTGGCGGATAGAAACCTCGCTTTATGCTACTTATGTTGTCTATGAAACATTTGACACTGAATCGAGATTTCTTGTCTTTCTGCGTCTTCAGCAGCCTCCTGCTCTTTTGGGAAGCGTGAGAGATCTAGTGTGATACAGCGGACGCGGCTAACTAATGAAGGCAACGGCCAGCGAGTTTCTAAAAAAAAAACTAAAAAGAACGAGTGTTTTAAACTGGGTTAGTTCATATTGCTTCAATTAATTTCTTGAATATACTTCACAATAAAACGCTACACACGGTAAGCAAGCACACACACAAACAAAAAGACGCTTTTGTGCCTTGTCTCCGTGATCGTTTGTTTCGCATTTGTATCAAGCTAAAATCTCAAGACCACTCGGTCTTTCACGAGCAAAAGGTCTTTAGCCACTGCTACTGTTCAGTGATTTTATTGCACTTCGTTTTATTTACACAAAGGACCCGAGTTGGGGCGATTAATGAGGCGTGGGCTAACTCAAAGAGAGAAACAACTCGTACAGGATAGAGGAGGCTCTTCATACACTGAAAGTGCGTGCGCCCATGAAATATTACGATATTACAAAGCTACAAATGGTCATTACAGTTAGGAAACACGTTTCGACCCCTCCAGTGATCAGCGAGCACTTAAGCAACGATATCCTACTGGCGCCCATGATAGATGGCTTTACCATGGAATGATCCTGCAAAAAAAAAAAAAAAAAAATACAAAAAAAGAAAGGATACCGAAACAATGCGATATGGGAAATGACGCAAGTGACCAAAGACGAATGAAAATCACTTTCTCGCCCAAGTATACACTGCTACAGAATAAAACCGGACCAGCATATTATACAGCATAGCAAGGTCCTCTCTCAATGCACGGGTTTCGGCGCTGTGCATTTGGACCGCAGAAGGGGTAACGCGCTTTCGCAGTCTCGACCGTGTGGGTGCCCATTCATCCGTAGAAAAAGAAAACGTGGGTTTCGCAAAACACCGATGCCAACCGGTGTTTTCACCCACGCGGAATACGAGAAATCCGGGTCACCGGAAATGGCTCGTTGCTGAGCTTTTTTCGAAAGATCAATTTGCTTTTTTTTTTTTTTGTCCCCGCTCTTGTTCGGCGATCAAGCACGCTATGAGCGGGGAAACGTCACTTGGATTTGGCGGGTGCACCACCGTTTAAACACTGCCATGAAAGAAGTCTGATCCGGTAACACACGCTTTGACATCTCCCAGCTTGTTTTCCTTATTTACGTTGAGGGTATAGTTTGCGCCAGAAAGCGACGAAGCAGAACCTCTTCCTCAGCTACTTGAAAAACCAGAAATCGCGAAAAACCCTGTGCGAAGTCGAAGGTGCTGCCCTAACTTCTAGCTTAGTGCTTCAAGATTGCTGTGCAAGATTCAAGATTGTTGCATATTGCTATACCACTTCTAATGGTGCTGCTCTTTAGTCATCTTCTCTTTCTCTCTTTCTGTGGAGGGGACAGGAGTTTTCAACACTGATCAACTTCTTCAGTGCGATATGACGTTCACACCGATTCATGTTCGCCTTATATTGCTATTGCAGACCTAACGGCACAGATGTTCTTTTTATTTTGGTGGACGTAAATAGGAGTGACGAGTCTTCTATGCTCATGATGTTTAGAGTTCCGAAACTATGTGTCGGCTATAAGAGACGTCTTAACGGAGCGCTCTAAGTTGACGTATATACCACCTAAAGTCCATCAACATCCCGAAATATGAGTACACAGGCTTGGAAGCAATTTCTTAAACTCTGATCAGGAGAGTGATACCTGAACACTAATGTGGTCGTGCGTTGCGCATATCAGCCGACTTAGATTTATTCAATGTCCATCTTTCAAGCTGTTGTATAACGTGTATCTTCACTTCTTGCTGTCGAAGGCATCACTGATGTCAGCGCGGCTGCTTACTAAACCCGTCTGTACATCGCGACAATCTAATACATCGTGTAATCTCTGTTAAACCAATGCACACATGGGAGTGTGACACACATCCGTCGCGTTAGCCCTTAAACATTCACGCCTCATAACGTCGCAACAATGGAAAACATTGGGACATCCCTGCCGAACAATGGCACGTTTGCTAAAGAAAAAAAAAAAACGGCACAGTTAGCGCGCGTGTAAAACGCGCACAGTCAAATAGTCTGGCCTTGAACGCGCAGACCCAGACAAGTCCACCGTGTGTTTTTCAGCCTTAAATAAACAATTAGTGGAACAAAAATAGCCCGAAAGGAGAATGGAGGGAAGGGGCAAGTGGGAAGAAGAAGAAGGCCGTGGGATCAGTGTTTTCATAGGCAGCCACATTCAAGGTTGAGTCAAGACGCTCGGCGACGGCGCGCTCTTCGTGCAATTCGATCACGTCCACCGAGTCGACTACGCAGTCGGGGCGTCGTCGTCGTCGTCTGCGTTGTGTTCGGCGGAACGCAGGCTTAGGGTTGGCCCGCGGAGAGCCGTGGGCCGACATCGTTTGCCACAGGCATTGACGCACGCGCGCGGCTCGAACTTCCGCGCACGTTTTCGCAGCTCGGCGGGAAGCCGAACAAGGTCCACGCGAGAGGAATTCGGGGCGTGACGCGGTGTTGTGCGCACAGTGCATATATATTCTCCAGAGACCAGACGGCAGCTTAGTGAACATAACCGCTTTTCAAGCCCGACTTTCTTCAGAAACAATGTTATACGAACATCAAACCACTTTCCTTTTTTCTCTAATTACTATACAATTAGATGCTGAAACCGATATCTGCATGTGCACACGTGAACAAAAGTACCGCGACCAGAGCCTCGCCGAAACAACTGAATTCATTCCTAATTCAGTTCAGCCACACCAACTGAAGTTGGCGAGCGCACTGGCAGGTTGGTAATGTAAAGTTGGGACTGCAGTTCGCAGTTTCAAGTTACATTCATAGGTGGAGAAGAAAGCTTTTTCGCGGATTTCCTCGTCTGTGTGCTTTTGCTCAGTGGCGCTCGCGGGCAAAGTAACCGAAACAGAGACGAAAGTCCGATATCGTGTGGCGAGTTGTCATGTTGACACTGCGTCCTTGATTTTCATGTTATCTCGCGCTATGCGAAAATCACGACACGATTTATTTCACGTTCTCCGTTTGTGACGACACAGCGGCCTATGTCAAATTAGTGTGAACTTTATCGAAAGCTGACCGGCTAGTATATGACTAAACGTATTTCATACTGTGCCACGTGCATCTTATGTCGTATCCCGGATGAATATATTGACTAATAGCTTCCGAGATAGTGTTGAAAAGCAGCGGAAAAGCAGTGCGAGTGAATTGGCAATGTACTGGACAAGGGGTCTTCGGAACACCCCCCCCCCCTCCCATCTTTTACTCATTTATCTGTCACGGGTTAGTTAACCCGCTTCCCTCCATTATCACCTCTAAAGTTCGAGAGTTGACATAGGCAAGTGTTGGGTGGGACGGGGTGGCGAGACGTTGGGGGTAGAAAGTTGCACAGGCTGTGACGCTCGAAATCGGAGAGCATCATCATCGGTGGTTTAGTAATGCACGTCGAAGGCTGGGCGCACCAACCGTTTAATGCCGCGTCGTCACCGCCCGTATTTATACTCAGTCATCGGCCGCGGTAATCAGAAACGATGGCCTTGGAATTAGCGGCACAAGGCGTTAACTGTCACCAGACCGTGGCCGGATAGGACCGCTTGATAGAAAGTTTCTATTCCACTCACTACCATTCGCAGGAGACACTTCTTTTTATGTGTTTTCTTCGTGTATAAAACCTACGTGCCACTTTGGCTAGACAGAGGATGGTGGTGTAATAAGATGGGAGACGACATATGGGTGTAATCGGTACATTGGCACCTAGACATCTAGAGGTGTGCCTTGAAAATGGGTGCCTTGAAGAAGTCTTGCTTCACCAACACGCTGCCAGTGGCGTCGATCTTTATGGCCCGTTTGCACTCAAAGCTCTTCTTCGACTCAGGAGAGTGGAGCGCAGCGCTGCCCCTTCGCTGCATCAGAAGTGTATTCTGCAATTGAACAGTGCTGCAGAAGCATTTGTAGTACTTCTGTTGCAGAAGCGTCTGCAGCACTTACTTCTGCTGTTGAAGTGCCAGCAGCACTTCTACAGCTACAGCAGAAGTTCTTTTGGAGCATCAAAAGACACTCGGCTTCCATGGCGCTCGTCGTTGATTGCTTCGACGTGAGTTTAGCGAAACACACCGTCACTCGAGTGCATTCGAGGAGATTCTAAGATCATCTGGCGACAATCTTTTCGCCCATGAATTGCCTTGAAGTATCTTTGAAGCATAGTGACCACTTTAGTGTAGAGGAGGTGCTGCCATCGATTTTCTTCAGTCGAAAACCAATTTCACGGGGAAGAACGTTCCTTAACACGGGGCCTAATGTGTAACCGGAAAGCTTTGTCTACTTATCTTCTACTGTCGGAGGGATAATAACAAGGAAAAATCTGATGTATATATATAAAAAAAAACATTTTGCTCAAGAAGAGTCCGCAGATCGTGGCTTGAAACGCAGTCTTCAGTGTTGCGTAATAACTATAGACCAATGAGAAGGTAGGCTTCATTAGGGCCGGCAATCACAAGGCACAGTTAAAAAGAAAAACACTTCGGCTACCCCTTTCCCCATATAAGCGCACACACGCACCCCAAACACAAGCATACTTATTCGACAAAAAAATAGTATGGTGTGAGTCATCGTTATTCACGATGACTCGCCGGTGGGGTAAGCGGGAAAAGCCTGTATGATTCCCTCGGCACCTTAAGTAGACATGGGCGAAAGTTGTGTGCTAAGTAATGAATATTCAACGAGCGACAGGCCACAGCGCCTCATCCCGGTCACGGGTTCCTCGCACGTGGACTGGAGATCAGATTAAGCCATGTCGACGGTGTTGCTGCGGGCGCGGTCGAGAAAAAAAAAAAAAAAACAGTGGGCGTGTCGACGCTACCCAGAGGTCGTGCAATCTCCGGTGTGTGTGTGTGTGCAATTACGCCCGCGCCAACGTTTACATGCTCGGCGCAACATTGAATACTAAACCGTTAGCTCGCGCCTGTTACTATGTTTCTCAAGGCGGTTATGTTTAGTTTTTTTGTTTATCCTTATTTTCCTATACTCAGTATTATTATTATTATGTGGTCTGAAAACACATACACTTCAGAAGTTACATGTAACCTCGCGAATGTGGCGAAAACGCATAAGTGCAGTAGAAATTGAAGTCACGGTAATGTATGACTCGTACTGTAAATTCTATACGAATCAGTTTCCAGATTCTAGTGCGTTGAACCGCACGTCTCGCTCAGAATGAGTATTAAATCCACCGATTTCTTTCGCCACGCGTAAATATTGACTAGATTGGCTTTAGTAAATTCCTCGTATCTGCATGCAGAATTCTTTCGTTAAGTATATAGCTAGCATTTCGACAGGCGAGCTTGGTACGGTTATTGTCGTGTATCCAACTGGAAACAAACTTTCTTTGTCAGTGAATGCACCCGAGTTTGATCCGCCGTTAAGATTCGCCGTTAAACAATTGTTTATCATTGAACACCGCAACTAAAGACGCAGACTAGACTAGACTATACTAGACTCGACCGATCGATCGATCGATTTATCGAGTGATTGAAATACAAACTTAATGTCCGATAATGTTCAACGAAACTTCACGGAGATTGCTTGTAGGCAAGAAAGCGGCCTGATTTAGAGCAATATATCACAGTTCTTGGGATACATAGACGTAAACTCGAAACGGAAATGAAAAGAAACCGAAGTTTAACGCTTTTCTCACCGAGGCGTTAAACTGTGGCGACAACTTTACAGGAGCGCCGAGCGTAACGATCACGCTTGTAGAGAGAGAGAAAAAAAAAAGTTGTAAGCGGTTGACCATTTAGATTTTATTTGTTACAGCTTTGACCCAAAATGAGGTAGAGCCTGGAGAAACCAATGCGAAGTAGAGCGGCACAAACACGCACACTATACCGTTGATGGAAGCAGCTGGAAGCGTTTACTCGCAACGACAAACGCGAGGTCGGCCAGTCGAGTCGGCTTCTTTCTTTACATTAAACTAAGTCTGGAGCCGCTGTGACGCTGTCAGGGAAAGTACACATACGAGCTGAATTTTGCCTATATGACACACACGAAAACAGTTTTCACAAAGTCCGCGAGCTCAATCAGCCAAGACGATCGGCGAAAGTCGTCGAACTGCGTCTCGCCCCCGTACGCGCATGCGATTTGCGCGAAACGCGCAACGCGAAATGCCCGGGTAAGTTTACTGACTGCGTACAAAAAAAAAAAAAAGAAAAGCGAAAAGCAAGGCAAGTGCCATCGTCTGTACAAACAAACGCACACGGACAAAATGAGAAAAAGAACAAAAATGCGTCGTGTTTCTGAAGAATTGTACAGGAATTTCCCTTTCCTCGAACAAGCAGTGGCTGTAAAGAGTGTGAAGTCAGCGGTCGTCTTTTTATTTCTTTTTTTTTTTCATCTCACATCGCTCTTGCTTCTATAAGCGATGACTTCCTTGTAGCGCGGTAGAAAGCACAAAAAAATAATAATAAAGAAATAAAAAAACGTCGTAGCAGTAGTTACGTGAAAGGTTTCGCAAGGATTCTTTCAACCGGAAAAGGCAAAGGGAAGGTTTCGAACTGTGTATAGCAGGGGGCAGGTAACATCTAGCAGGTCCCCGGGGATACGGGCCGGCACTGCACGGTAATTCGTTTTTGTAAAGAATAATCTGGCGTGTCCGCAAGCAGCCAAGTTCCGTGGAGGCATGCGTGGAACACAGGGACGATAATAAATAAGACCTTTCTGTCGGGACTCTCGACATCCGTGACAGACGTAAGCAGACGTAACCGGACGTCTACGGCTTATACGTGACCGTGACGTACTACACAGCAAAGGTAAACTATTGGCGAAAGAATACAGCTGTAGTGGAATAGGAAGCGAGCAGACGGCGACTTGTGGCTGGCTGTTCAGGTGAATAGTAAACAGGGAAACGACGACTTGGCGTCTCTTGAGTGACGTTCGTGCCATGTCCATGGTGCGCACGTCACGCCTCGTAACAATATCTGCAGCTTTATAAAATAGAAAAAAAAAGAAAGAATGAACGAACGAAAGAAAGAGTTGCCTAGACAGACACGGCGCTTCGTCTGTCCAGCTTATTCCGTACACCTGTCGTGTTCCGCGCTGTAACGTGACTTTAAAGGTGAGCTGGCGTGACGTTGGCGCTTTTTTTTTTTCTTTTTTTCTCTCCTTAAATGGTGGTCTTCGACGTCGGAAACCTAGAAAATAAGCTGGCAAGTTTCAGAGAGACCTAAATAATTTGTTATAAGAACCTTTCTACGCATCAGTTTCGATTTTGCTGCCCAACAGGTGTACGAGTCATGACGTCATGACTCTGAATGTGGTCACGTGGGAGGAAAAAAAAAAGAAAAAGAAAGCAACGTCACGTTTCGGTAATACTCACTCCGGCCAGCTCCATCGGCTGCGATCCTGGTATATCGGGCTTGGGGCTCTATTAGAGCAAGGATCACCTAAACTGCAACGGGAGTCGCAAAACAAAAGCAGTAGAGAAGCAATTAAGGAGAACATGGCAGCAAAAAAAAAAAAAAAAAGAAAAATGCAGGAACGGGGACGTATACGATGATGTGACGACGGAAGGAAGAGAGACAGTCACGATAAGCTTGACGCACGATCACGATCGATGGACAACAAAAACAAAGAAATAAAACAAGAAGCATGAACACGAACAACGAGGAGCAAGACGTGACGGCCGAACAAACAAAATAAGAGGGACAGGGGAGACAAATCTCTCGGCGGCTGCGCAAATCAAAACCGCGAATGCGTGCCCGTAACACGCGAACCTATAATAGAGAACGAGGCTTTAAAATGGCCCGCGGCTGTACAAACTTGCCCGCGGCGGGGGCGTCGTCGTCGCCCATTTTGACCGCCATTGTTCACCGACTATGGCGCGAGTCGGTGGGGCGGCAGAAGTGAATGACACGGTATAGAGGAAGCGTGTCTTGCTCAAAAGCCAAGTGTATAGGTCTTTCCTTTTCTTGCCTCCTTGCGGACAATGCCGATCACCTTGAGCTTTTCAACTTGCGTGCACTTTCGATAGCGTTTTGTGTACTACGTGCTGACAAATAACGGGCCGAGGGCAAGCGTACAAGCACCAGGAATGGACAAAAGAAAAAAAAAATGTGGTTGATCCCTCTTATATAGGAATCGGTATAGAACACGAAAGTGAAACGTGTCTTCACAGAAGTAGTGTAATGTTTATTGCACATTGATATATAATGTCTATTGGTGTTTTGTGGCTAAAGCGCCCTTAGGCGTTGATGCACCCACGCTGACGCCTGGTGGCACGTCTCCTCCATCACGACTACCAACGTCGATGACCATGAGCAACCGTCGTGCATATGGAAGCTGCACTACGCTGCACACGCTAGCACAACGCGAAAGACGAAGCACGTAACTGAATCGTCACCGAGTCAAATCAGCGCGTACAGCGCGTCGTAATTGCAGCCTCCGCGATCAACTTCAGAAACATTTTCAGAGCTAATTGCGGAGGCCACGCTCCGCTGTGCTGAGTACGGTGAACGCCACCCCTAGGTGGCGTTGGTAGTGCTTCTTGATGCCAGCGTCCCTTCGAATGCTGGCATCGAGGCGTCGTAGTGCTGAGACCACCGAAGCGTTCACTGTCGGTGCGCGTTAGTGTCATAACATAGCCTCCTCTATACTTTTCGTGCCCGCGCGTTGGCGCGGAATACACAGGCGCCGTCCGTCCCTCATAGTTCCGGTGCTTGCCGCTAGAAGCCGCCCCGATCCCACAATAACAGCAGACGACGTGGCCTATGTGCATGCTTGCATTGGTGATCGTCTAGAAACGTCTTCATGGCATTAGACTATGCGTATACGCTAAATAGGGTGCACACATAAAATTTTTAACACAAACACTGTATGCTGAATGCAATGCGAACTTTTATATTTCATTTCGCGCTCATAGCTTGAGCACTTTTCGAGACAACGGTTTGGCGTGGAAATCTTTCGCAAAGTCGTGTTTGTCAGTCACGCTCGTCAAGTTCACAAAAAGTGGACGGAGAAACTTCATAAACACAACGTCCAAGAGTTTTTCATGATGGCCTGGGGCTGACCTTGAGTTGTTCACGTTTCTGAAGTACTTTCGCGGCGTTGTCAACGGCAGCCTTTAGTGGCTGCTTCATCTTTCTCGCTTTTGCGAGGAAAACTTCCATGTACTTCTTTAGCGAATGCAGAAACATTACAAGCTCAGCAGACGGATAGAGGAGTCCACCTCTGTCCTGGTGCCTAATTAAGGCATCCGATGGCGTAGAAGTGTTTGGTTTCGTTACTAGAGTGAAGCATTCATCACAGGAAATGGTTTCGTGGATTTTTCGTGCGATATATCCACCAGCCATTGCTAGTGCAGCAACATCTGGTGTTGGGAGCAACGTCTTCCCCCTGTCGAGATGCTCCTCAAGGGTCGTGGTACGTTTCCTGAGGGCTGCATCGCTTCTTTCGGTTTGCTTTCGAGGCTGCAAATATGATGGATACTCTTGGAAGACGCTGGGCACAACGCCTTTCTTCGGTCTTCGCGTCGTGCACCCTTCTTTAAAGTCGGACGGGACGAATTAAGTGTCGGCTACAAACAGTGGAATAACAAGATGTGCTATTTGGGGTCCAGTTGTCTCGAGATTACCTTAAGCCACTTTTCGCGAAGTTCTTGGTCACTGGGAATTTCGTGGAATGATACTCCGGTTTCTTTCCGGCCGCTCCATGATTTGCAGTGCGGTACGCAGCAGTACGGCATTGTGCAGCATTCGGGGCGCAACCAAACTTCTGAGCTTGGACAGCCGCCTTTTCTCTTTATCGGTAGTGCTGCACACAACAAAAATGCCACTTTTAGGCATGTTGCCTTGAAACAAGCGAATTTTCTTTACGATGTAACACATTTAACAGAGAACTTACCCGAGTCGACCAAAAGTTGGAAGAAAGCGCACACAGGCACGGCTGTCTCAGTGAGTGCTGCAGTTAGCAAAGCACTTTGGGGACACGCACCACACTAGAAAGAACATCAACTGGCAAGCAGAGTTTTAGAACAAGCACGTAAACTAATTTTGCACGCGGCGGGAAAACCGCAGCGTAGCGGTGTGCACCTGCTGTTGCAGCGAACGCCGAGTGAGCTATTATGGGACGCGAGCGCCCCTAGGGGAACGCCGAGGCGTTCAGGGGACGGCGGTGAGGGACCGACCGCGCAGGCACAAAAGTTATAGAGGAGGCTATGGCCAGGAGGAAGACGCGAAACTTTCCTACATAATGCAGTACTTCTCTTTTGTGCTCGTAGGCGGCGGCACCGCCCCGAGCAAGAGCGCGGGTACACGGAGGAGTGTTAGATATATAAGGCGCGTCTGTGTAGCTCTCTGCAAATGCGTTAATGGCGCAATGGGTTAAACGCTCGGCGATCTATCGTCGCGGACCGAGAGGTCGTGGGTTCGATTTCCAAATTTTGCATGTTTGTGGAACTTTTTCTTCTGGTTTCTTTCTTTGTATTATGTTCTATGACGTATTTCCGTGACGTCAGTGAAGTCTTGGTGGACCCCGGCATAAAACACTTTCGTGTTAAAAAAAAACAGGAAAGAAATGGGAGGTGGTGTTGGTCGGGTGTGGGAGGTACGAAAAGCGAAATTCGATATAGCTAGTACTTGAATAGAGGCTCGCGTTACAACGCTTGTTTCGTTTGTCTATTGTCGCGTGATAGGGGGTCATATTTCCCGAGCGAACCTCGAGCCGACTCGCGTTTCCGGAAGTCAGAGAGACAGCCATATCTGGTCACGACACGAGTGTTTCAACTGAAGTTTACATTCCTTTCAAAAACGAACGAGTGTGAAAGCAAAGGGCTAGCAAGATCTCACGAGGCCTCGGTTGTATACAGTAGACTGCGCGTATTATACACAGGAGTCCGTATACTGTATACGGCGAGTGGCGATTAGTTTGGTTCCTTACAGACGCGTATATTGTTCGCCAATCCGTTTTTAAAAGTACTGTGTCGTACTTAAGAAGTGCACCGTGAGATGTTCGTTATCCACTTCGTATTATCGGAAGTGTTATGTAATTGTATTGATTTTTTATTTTTACTTTTTACTGGCAAGATGCAATAGAGGTTGGCACGTTTAGGTGGAACCAGTTGCTCCTAGTCGCCTCGCAAGAAATTTAAAGAAATGTCATTACAATTAATGTCGAAAAAAAATTACCATTGAATACAGCCAGACCGCACGAGCTCAAAGCTCTGTACATGAATCCAGGAACCGACAGAAGTTAGTTGGTGTCATGTGTAGTGACCATTTCCTCGCGTGAAAATGTGGTAACAGCGGCGACTGCGGGCATGAACATGAGCGATTCTGTGGTGCGACTGCGGGCATGAACAGAAGCAATTTCATCAAAGTTTACTATAACGCTCTGAAATCGCGACTGATAACTTTTTTTCCCCCATTTTAAGAAGAGCAGGAAGACGTGGGAAAAGCCCGCGGAACATTTTCTTGCTGCAACCTTTCCACAGAGACCCATTTATGAGAGATTGGAGACTCATATTTTTATGTGTATTCGCACTAATTATTGTAGCCTTACACTCATCCCTACTCAAACAGGCGTTCACTCATCGATATTTCATTCATATTCACGACAGTGAATTTTTTTTTCTAACGATAACGGAGATGGCGCTTTGACCCTGCGCCATCTCTTCATTGCCCCGTAATAGTTTACAACAGTTCATAGGTTATTAGGCTATATGTTGAGAGGTTCATAGGTTGAAACGGTATGAGTTTTTATTCCCAAAGCCAACGGTGAAGGGCAAAGTTTCGTATTCCTTCACCAAATGCGAAGGAATACGAAATTATGTCGTTACCAGGGAGGTGTGGCTGATAGGTAGAATGTCCTGACGGCCTGGCAATGACGTCGACGGCAAGACAACGGTGACTTAGCGGAAGTGACAATGAACTGCGAGTCGGGCGAGTTGGTAATGCTTTTCGCGGTGGTGTGTAATCGTAATGGTTGTCTGCGTCGTTATATATGTCCGTCGAGGTCTTTTTAAGTGCGCCGTTTTATATCCGCATAGGCAGTGAAAAAGCATCCGGACACGACATACCTATAGTTTCGAGCTTTTAACCATGCAATGTCTAACGAATCATGCACGCTTCGGTGAGTCTCGTGTCTCAAAATGCTCAATCGAACTTGAGAATTAGCTTAACGCAAAGGCCCATACTTGCGTCTTCGATACTCTGCAGTAGTGAGGTTTCAGCTGCGTATAATTCAAAATGTAATTAATCGTGAGTGATCTCGCATGCCTTCGCGCATCCTGTTTCTACGATGGCAGCACATGCCCCACTTTGTGCAACACATGGCTAATGCCAGACCGGAGTCTGCTAGATGAGGTTTCAAGTTTTTGCAATTTCTCTGCACGCTGTACGAAGCAGCCAGAGCTTAATTCCTTTGGCGTTACAGTTATCGACAGACGTGTTACGCAATAATGCAACGCAAACAGCAAGCTCACCGAGACCACTGCGAGTTTCGATTCACACGACGTCATCGAAAAATGTTTCGAAAGCCCTCAACCTAGCGGGTACATGTTGACACGGTGTGTGTTATCGCTGGAAATCGATAACAAGACGTCGCGGAGGTTTCATCGCAATCGCTTGCGGTATAATCGGATTGTCGGCAATTACTCCTGGCATTCCTATCGGATTCTGAGGGGCGTTGAACGTACTGGTGTTCGGTGTTACGTACATCTGCGTGTTCGTTGCGGGCGATGCTGTTTCAGAGATTGGGGGGGGGGGGGGGGGGGGGATGTAGATCCCTCAGATTTCGACGTCTAATTCACAGCTACGAGCGGCGGCGCTCTTTCTGTTATCACACGATATAGCACACTGTTGAAGAAGTTACACCAATTTCGTTCATTTACTTAAGGTCGATGAACTTCGCATATTCTGACCGTAACGTTTTAGTGCCAGTCTTGGGGAGATGAAAAAATAAATTTAATAATAATAATAATAATAATAATAATAATAATAATAATAATAATAATAATAATAATAATAATAATAATAATAATATAAGACGAGGTGTGACGGTCTATGTTTTACAAAATCGTAGAATCTACAATTGGTATTTCATTTGCTTTATGTTTTTCAGAAAGAATTCCCGAAAAGCATCTGGGACATTAGTGCATCACTTGATCGATCGTCCTAATTTGTTACACTAACTACTTGCGGATCAATTTAACGGCGACATCATGAGAGCAGGGAAAGTGGGCTTCTCAGTGATGTATAAAAACCAAGGAAGAAATCATCAGTTGCTACGTAATAACCCAGAAGATTTCCTGGAATGAGGTGTACCGTTTGATGCCAACTCATTACGCATTCAATGACGTCACAGAAAAAATTGAGGGTTTGCTTAATTTGCATCAGGTTGCCAATCCCGTCCTAAGGTGTGTTTCCCTGAGCTGTGTTCAATTTCTAGGAGCACATGCTTGGTTTGATGTTATGTTGATTTCAACTTCACCCCCTTTCATTTACCTCCAGCTTTTTCTTTTTTGCTCGGTGTCTTGATTTCAAAATTTCGCTGAATAGAGCCTTATCACCTTTCTATTTTCATATCATACGTCTGTCGTCACACCATAAAATTTGAGTGTGAAGTCCGTGCCATGATCTATTTATAAGATGCAGTCATTCCACACAGCACATTAATCTGCAAATCCTTATTTCGCAATTAAAGAAAATGAGGGGGGGGGGGGGGGGTAACATGGTTATTCCCTTCTTAAAGAAAGTTGCGTCCGCTGCTCTGTAAATTTTGCAAATCGAGTGGGTACTATACTCGAATATGTGTTTCGAGGTATAGCCATGCTCAGTTTCGTACATGTTTATCTTCGATCGTCGATCCTCTGTTTATTGCTACCACGTAATTGAAGTGTCACCCATGTGTATATCTTCTTTATATTTTTTTTCTCTTTATCTTCTTCATTTGCAGCTGAAATTTCTAAAGCTACACTTCGCTGGAAAGGTTATCTTTAGTCCGCCTTGCTAACGTAAATGGACTCCGCGCGCCATACAACTTCTGTTTCACACCCCATTGGGACATTCTTGTTCTGAACTGCGCTGTTTCTGAAACGTTGCCGATGTGATAAGCCCAGGCACCCCACCGACGTCATTTGCCTGCGAAGCCATATTGGCATACCACCGAACCACCACTTTAAACGCTCGTGTAATTATCCAGGCGGTCACACTCTATAGCAGCACAGGAAAGATAGCCAGCGTAAGCCCAACGTTGGGTAACATTGGCCGGACATCGGACAACGGTCGCCCCAACGTTTGCCCCTTGCCTGCATCAGTGATGCCAGCGTCACACGTGCACTCCCGCGTAATGATGAAAGCCAAGAACACCGATGCGTTTCTCCGCACGTTTCGGTATGGATATATATGTTGAATATGGCGCTGTAGTATCGGCATACTAACGTGCCTCGACCGACGGCTTCAAGTTCGTGGTTTCTCTCGTGTTCAAATTTGCAACATGTGCCCTAACGAAATCAGTTCAGGAGACGTTATCTCCGTAATGTCCAGCCGAAAATACGAGGTCCGTAGAATATTGGTGATAAATTAAGGCGTCTCTAACAAAATGGCTCCATTTGGAGTCCACTTCAGAAAGTGCAAGCAGACACGAAAGCACTCGCTTAAGCGCGCGCACACACACAGGCACACACACACACACACACACACACACCGATGATCAAAATGCCTATAGTAAACAAAAAAAATATGGCACAAATGAATAAACTGATTCGCTTAACGCTGTTCTGTAACGAATTATGTACGTCCACAAACTATCTCGCGCGCACAAGGATAAACATACGCACACGTTAATCCACAACACGCACATTATAAAAAATGACTACAAAACAAGAAATGCAGTCGAACCCGGATAAATCGAACGCACATATAACGAGTTATTGCGTATATATAACGAACCCGCAGTAAAATCCCCCCCCCCCCAGAAAAAAAATTTATCAACTTTTTATTTTATATATAGAATTACCTATACATCGAACTTTTCTGTGACCCCCTTCAGAGTCGATATACAAGGGTTCCACTATTTCCCATAAAGAATAATCCGAACAATGATTAACGTCTTCTAACGAAACCGTGCGCACGGGTGCGCGCGCACACTAGTTCAAGTACATACACACAAGCACGCACATACTGCAACGCGCACCAGCATATATGCACAGTCGCTTCTATAGAGACACATTCGCTCACAATAGAAATGGCTTAAAAAAAAGGAAAAAATTACGCGAGAGGAAAAAAGAAAATGCGTCGTGCGACAAAGACCATGCTCTGTGCGCGACCCGGAAGTGCCACGGAGTGGAAAAAAAATATCCCTCATTTAACGAGCAGGTGTCGCGCTAAAGCTCCCGTAATTTCGGGGGCACCCACTCTTCGCGTTCACTGAGCCACCAATCATTCTGTACTTGTGTTTATTTTTCTTTTCCTTTATTTTTCTCCTTTCTTTCGTTTTTGCAGCTACTCAAAGAAATCGCCCGGACGTTTCTATCGAGAGCAGCAAGTTATTTCTTCAAAAAAAAAAAAAACTACTGGTTGTGTCATATCTTATTCTGTGCAATGAAAAAAAAAAGAAAAGAAAAATCTGGAAGTGCAGTCGTCATACGCAAAAGCCTTCATCCAGCAGTGCACGCCGGATCTCCAATGAAAGCGAAATCATGTCTCGTCGCGCCCGGCTGGCATGCGAAGCGGAAAATAATCCGATTATTTTCTTCCGTATCGAAGCGTGGAAGTCCCTCGGTGGATTATGCTTCTTTTCTCTACATATATATATTCCTATGTGCGCGTAGTCGCTTTATTTTATTTCGCAAGATGCCTTCGCTCATACATTCAGTGCGAGCGAACTGTCCGTTCGGTTCCCAATATTTCGAAACATGGAGACCGTGTATTTTTTTCTTTTTTTCCTGTATGCGTTAATAATTAAGGCCTTCCAACCCAAGCGTGGAAGCAAGCAAGGCTTCTTGCGATTCCTTAGTAATATTTCTATCACGCCGTTTTAGTCTCCCGACCGACGCTGGCCAGGCCACGAAAGCAACTTTAAAAAACTACACGATAGGCTTATCTGCGATTGTGGTAGGCAACTGCCGTGCCGTAATGAAATATTGGACGCAATCTGATCGTTGGAAGGGATCTCAAATCATAGTAAGTAGATAGAAATCAGAACGCCGGCGGCTGTGGTGCGGTTGAAGAGGTTAAAGGACGTTCCAGCTGTCACACGGAAAAACAAGGCTTCCGTGTTGACAAACGAAACATATTTTAACCCCCTTTTGCAAAGGCACTTTGGTAGGCTTTCTGCCTTTCATTTCCTTGATAAGAACTTTATCATTGATTTCCATTATTTCATTTCGTATTAACTATTTCACGTGATGAGCAGCTAACGTATCGATGATCGTAAATACTGTTCTTATTTCGCGGACACAACTTGCAATAAAACATACACGCGAAGTTGTCAGAAAAAAAATGAACATTCGGTGAACGATTGTGTTACACCTGCCAAGTGAGGCACTTTCGATCGCGATCGAGCCCGGTCAGGGTCGAAGTTCTCGACCGAGATTGGCTCCCGTTCCGCAGCTTCCGTAAAGGAGCCAATCGCGATCGAGTAATTCGATCTCGATCGTGCTCATATCGTCATCGAAAGTGCCCCGTGGAACCGGGGCATATGTTAGCAGATGAAATCGCCCGCCCCCTATCTCCTCTAAGTTATCAGAAAAGCGATTTATTGCAAGCAGAAGGTTCGTTGATGAGACGTGCAGTATTAAATGCACAGAGGCACTTCTCCAAATTTAACGCCGTGCAACACGAGAGCGGAAGATGTGGTTGACTTGTTGTACGGTACGTCGCCTCTTCCGCTTCATAAATGCAAGTGCACCGAGGATTCTGCCAATTGCCTTCTGGAGTTCTTAATCCGTGAAGCATACATTGATCGGGCATTGCAGTTGCCTTGCAAACGCTGTTTTCTCGAGGTTGTAGATGATACCAGCTGATACGGCGAGTAGTTGCTTCTTTGCTTCGATTTCACTTCGAAGATGCAACAGCATAAAAAGATGTTTTAAAGACGGAAAGCTGATTCTACGAGTCACTCTATCGTAGACTGCGGATAGCTAATTCTCTCCAATTAGTTATTGATATCTTTACGCATGTTTCGCGTTGCACATTCACCAAATATGCGCTATGCACTTAAGTTTTCTTGTTCCTGAAAGGAATGGAATAGCACTTTGATATCTTTAAAATCCTCTTCCATATATAAAAAAAAACAGAACTTTGATCAAGACAGACTGTAAAACTGACATTCTGACATGTGACCGGGTGATATGTTATGGCCATTGAATGACCTAACAGAGGAATGAATTCCACTGGGCAACGGTTTATAAATATAAGAAAAACTAACGGACCGCGCATTCATCTTTGTGGTGCTAACGCATTAACCATGTGACGATTACGAGCCGTTTATTACAACGCATCGCTTACTCTCATGAAGATAGATTTTAAGCCATTCAAACAGTGAATCTGGCGAGCCCAGGAACGTGAGTTTGAGCAACAATAAATCATGCCGTACTGCATCAAATACCCTCTTTAAAGTTTAAAGATAAAAATCATGTCTATCTATACGTACTTGCTGAATCCCAATGCTATGTTATCAGTGAATTCCGTGAGCAACGTTTTGCAAGAAAAAGCTGAGCGAAAACTATGTTGAGCGGGCGTCAAAAAGCGGTTTTCCTAAATGTGCCAATAAGACCTGAGTACACTACATATTCGAGAGTTTCACAGCAGAAGGAGGTAAGTCACACCCGTCTGCAATTGAGCACACTGCGTACCGGCAAGCAACTGTATGTACGGATGCGACATTGGCTAATATTCAGTCCTCGAGTAGTTTTTACACTGAGAGTTTGCTAAATAGGTGCCAGTTGCACTTAAGTATACTGAAAAGAATCTCTTCGAAATATAAATTTATAGATTTTTTTTTTCTAGGAGAAGCAAGTCACAACTCTTTCGTCCTGGGCTGGACCTAGTGTTCCCGGCAATCATTGCATTACCTAGTCACGCGTTACGTTATCTGTATTTGCCCTTTCTCTCGATAGCTGCAGGGAAGCAGAAACCGCGAGATGCTATTTCCTGATAAGGCGTACGTGCCACTTCACTCGATCCGAAAATAAAATATGTCCGAAGATGCCCCCGGGAAGATTTCTTCTTGATCTCGCAGCGACCTTTGCGTCACAGATGAAGTTCGTCGAAACAGGTGTACTGCAAAGCTAATTTTCTGGCGAGACATGATGCCTTACTTATCGCAAGCGCAATTTCCTGCAATGCTTCTGGGAAGCTAACTTCTTACTGATCAGATGCATCTCAGTGGCCGCACCATTTTGCCTCTGCGATGCTAACCACCCGACAAAATAAATATCTTCTGTCAATGACATCGCCTCATTCATTAGTTCTATCTTGCGCACACTGCAAATCGATGACATCTGTAGGCACAACATTTCTGCCTTACAGAAGAGACACTTCGCATATACTCTTGCTCAATACGCGCTACAGCCGACTACTTGCAACCCACAAACCAGCACAAGCACAAATTGCTTGACAATAAAAAAAAGCTGATTTGGTGAGCGTTCATTGTTTAGCGGCAGTGCTACTGAGACTTAGACAGAACGGAGTGTACAAGCAGGACCATGCGCTGACTGAAAAAGTCTTCTATTAAAAAAAGCTACCATACACACAAATACAAAAGGGTGTGTTCAAGAGGTATCAAGGCGCCACAATTGCAACAACGCGGCAATAAAGGTTTCAACTTACGGCACTCTGAAAGTGCTAGCTAGATATTAAAAATTCCTTGTCACAGAGCGAAGAACACTTGGGTAACCCAATTGTCCCCCTTTTCTTTTCATATGGAAGACTCCAATGAACTCGCTGGCCAGCCATCGGCCGTGATGGAACAAAATAGTCGTGTCAGAATATACCAGAGGGTGCAACAGACACATGCGTCAATGCGAGGTGAGATTGGAAGGGTTCGTCCAAGAAAACAAAATATGGGAATTAACGCGCCAAAATCGCGATTCAAAATTCGTTACGTGCGCAAACAGCCTAGTGCATCAATTATCATTAACTTGCGCCAAACGTACTACGTTGGCCAAAGGAAAAGATGTGGCAACATCAGATTGAAAGAGCACAGGCGTTCATACTCTGGCTCGCCAACTCGCCGCTTATTGACGTATATGTGTGGATGTAGCCCCGTCTTTCGTGACACGACCATTTTGTCCCGGCATGGTCAAGAGCTGGCGAGTTCGTCGAAGCATTCCATATTATAAGAAAAGGGAACAATTGTGCATCTCGAGTGACAAATAATTTGAATACCTAGCTATCATATGCAGAGTACCATGATTCCAACTTCTTTTGCCGCGCAGTCGTGATTGTGATGCCTTCATATTTTTCACACGCCCCCTTTTTTCGTTTGATTGTATGTTTTTCTTTCTTTTTTTTTCTTAAACAAAAGGTAAGTTAAGAGTAAGCGCATGTGCTGTTTCTACTTCCTTATCCATTCGTCTCAGTACCACTGCCGCCACGCAATTCACGAACGAATGCCTACGTCGAACCACACTATACCATTGCTAAATTTTCAGCAAGCATTCACCGGGAGTGCCAGTTAAGGAAGAATTCAAAAATCAAAGCTCACCTGATATCCTCCGGCTTCTTGGTGTCCATGGCGACTGCGAGCTTGCGGCGGGCGACACCTCCTTCCGTTCCAGCGCTGCCGTCTCACCGTCGAAATCGGTCTGTCCGCTGCACTTTGGACGAGCTCGTTCCACTTCGCGCCGCAACCGCGGTAGTCACTTGGGCAAACGTTGACCGTCCGAGCGCCACGCTGCCTCTCTGAGTCCTTGTCTGGAGAGCCCGCGCACACTCTCTCAAAGAAACCGCGCTCCGAGAGCTGCGCCAACCAGCGTTCGAACGATCGAGTCGAAGCGCGTAACGGAAGGAAAAAAAACACGATAGCCCAGCGGCTTCTACGAGACTAACGAACGAACAACGAACGAATCAGCGTCAAGCAGCAGCAGCAGCACCACCACTGCGCAGCCGCTGAAACAAAAAACCGAGGAGGTGTTCTTTTGAATCTCGGCTATGATGTATGTCGCACTCTCCGGGTTGATGATGCCTCCGCCGAATCCAAGGACGAAAAGCACTGTTCGCGATAACAGGCCGAGAGAAATGAGTAGGCAGAGAAGAGCAAGAAGACTTTGTAAAAGAGAAAGGGACGAACCACCAAGCCGAAGATGAGGAGCTGCGGGAGCAGCGGGAGCAGACGAAAAACAGCGGGAGCAGCGGAAGCAGACGAAAAAGTGCCTTCGCGGCGGAGCAGACGACGGAAGCAGACGACGGCGGCGAAACCGAAAGGAGCGCGCCCCTCTGGCGACGGCAACGGCAGCTATCGGCGCGGAAAACAGCTACGCGCGACGCGCGGAATCAAAGAAAAGCACCGACGTACAGACTTAAGCTGGCTAGCCCGCGTGCTTAGAACCGTTTTCTTCTTCTCCCGGTAATTCCGTGCAGCGCGAAACGCGCCTCTTTACACCTAATGCTACGCTAACGGCCCGAGCGCTGAACAACAAAATGGCAAGATGGACGGACAGGAATCGTTGCGCGCTTGTTACGAGGTGGTAACGCGCGCACTCAAACTAGGTCCCTTATTGTTTTTGTTTGTTTGTTCTTTTTTTTAATCGCGGCGGCGGGTGGCGGCGTTCTCGCGGTTGTCAACGGTGTCGTGCGGTTCGGTTGCGGCGGCGGCGGCGGCGCTGGGGAGAAAGAGTGCACAGACAGCACCGGAGCAAGGCACAGCGATTTCTCTCGGGCGTCGGGGAATCGGTCCTTGGGGCGCGGCGTCCGCGGCGGCGTCTCGGTGGCGTTTAAGCGAAGCGCTCGCGTGCCCGCGCCGGTATAGCGTCGCGCCGACGTCGTCGGCATCTCCTCCGCGCTTTTCCTCTCATCTTCGCCCCGCGGCAAGTGGCGATGGCAAAGATCCGAAAAAGGGAAAGGGTTGTGGCGCTTGCTGCTGCTGCTGCTGCTGCTGCTGCTCCGCGACGTCTCCGCACCACTTCTTTCTCACTCACCCCCTCTTCACTTTCTTGCGCGCTCTCTCTCTCTCGTCTGGTTCGGTGCTTCGTTTCCCTCTTTCCCCCACGTCTCTCTACTGCTCGGTCTCTCTCTCTCTCTGTCTATCTATCTCTTTCAACATCTCCGATCTTTCTTTCCCAAGTGGCTCACTTTCCCATCGGTTTAGGCTCACCGACACGATGACAAAATGTCACACTCACTCACCCCCCCCCCCCCCCCCCCTTTTTTTTTTTTTTTTTCACAAGGTCTGTACTCGCTTTGAACATTCAATAGCGCGCGGACTTTACCGACGCCGACGCTCGCCGTTGCTGTAGGTCGTTCCTTCTGCACTGCGGGGAAGCGATACGCCAGGGCACCACTCCTTTTTCCGGGGCCCTTATTTCGCAGTCTGCTTGCCCTGTTTTCCCAGAAGACATGGGTTTGTTTATTCGCGCCATTGATTTTCGTGCCGAACGCGACAGTGGAGCGCCCGGGGTTCTCCAAGAGCGGGGATTCCTTCGCGTGGATCCTCCGAGGGTTTTCTTACAAGGTCGGCGCAATGCAAGCTGTCTCTCCTTTTTGCGGTCTATCGCTGTCTCCGGAAGCAGCGGAGCTCTTGAGATGGGGATAAAAAATAATAATAAAGCATATGGAAGGTTAGGAGCAGATAGTGGCTGAGAGACAGTTGGTAGAATGGCGGAAACAAAAAAAAAGACATTCAAATATAGAAAAACTTATTTGGAAATCTTGCGATCTCACTTGCTAACCTTTTTGAGACGTTCGTCGAAGCGAGTGGCACCTATGAGTCAGAACGTGCCGCTATGCCGGAGAAATCGTTTTATGGGAAGCACAGGGACAGCCTGGGAAACTGTTCGTAAACTGTTCGTAAACTGTTCGTAAACAAAAGACGATACGAACACTGGGTAACAATGACAGCACAATTCCACCAGGTCGATAACATATACAAAGTACGGAGCATTGCGTACATGTAAGCCAATTGTCACGTTATATAAATGATGCTGAGTATACACGGTGTACACAATGGTTATTTACAACGATGATGTGACAGAGGCACTTTACATAATCTTGTAGTGATGCTATGAGATTGTACTGATCCTACTAGATGTTGGAGACAACTTGTGTAAGATAGGGGAATACTGTGAACAGTCCTTCGTTTCTTCGTTTCTAAAAAGTGAGGACACCCCCACTTTTTCCCGATATCTTTTCCGTACTGGTTCTCCTTCCGACCAAGTGGCGTACTATCATTACAAGAGAATCTGGTCATCTTTATGACACTCTGTTAACATTAACATGGCAGTGCTTGAAGCTGGCGCTGCAGTGGCTCCCTTCTCGTCGGCGTCCAGGGCAACGAGGAGGCTGACGCCCTGTGGGAAATTGGGAAAACTATGAGAAATTCTATCATCTTATAATCAAGTAACAAGCCAAACAAAAAAAAACAAGAAAAAAGAATAGAAACGTACAATGGATTACTCAACGTTGCTGATAAAGATGATATCCACAAATTTGAACGTGCGTTAGATGTGCATGTTCAAGTATTGTGTAACTTTATGTGTTTCTGTATCTGAGTGTGTTTATGATTGTGTATGACTCTGACTGTGTGCTATTAATAAGACTGCGCATGATTAACTGTGATTGTGACCCTCCCTGTAATGACCCTCAAATAGGAATTGACAGCATCATTAAAATAAAAATTAAAAAAGAGTTCATTTTACCAGCGTATCCGGAAACTACGCTGCTCTTGTCACTACGCCACGCAGTTAGCAGGGCCAATGTAGCCTAAGCGTTGGCCCAAATTACACTCTGCATTGAGTAACAGGCTAGAGCGTGTTAACTCGGACCAACGTGTCTGTCTTCATTCAGGTAAATTTCTCCCTCTCTCTCCCTCTTTCTCTCGGGCAGAGTTCAACCAACATTCGCGTGCTTACAACGATACCCGCGACAGCCTTGCAGATGGCAACGATGTTTGTTCCTACTAACTGCTGTAGATGTAGATCGTTTGGAATTACTGGCACACTGCCCACTTTAGGGACTAACCAAGAACCGGGTAGTTAAAAATAAAGCAATACAAAAACAAAATTTTAAAACTGGCATGTTCAGAACAAATTGATATAGATTGGAGAGAATGATTTTGTGAAAACATAGAAATAAATGAACAACGTAAAAAAAAACATTGTTCAGACTCGATTTGTTTGAAAGAAAAGAAAAGTTGCAACACTGAGTGTGACATTTAAATGTCATTGACTCGACAAGGAAGTCTGGGCGGCAGCGCAAAACTTCCCATCGCTGTGCCCGCGAGTAGTTGCACCCGAGCATAGTAAATTTTTAACAGTTGATTCTAGCCTAAGAAGGCGGAGCAGTGTTCTTAGGGTTCTTTTTCTTAAATTAATAAATTTTCGACAGGAAATGAAAAAAAAAAAGTTTCGTGACATCTCGTGTATCGTCATGATGTTGATGGTGACGCCATGTTTACTCAGAAAACAGGTATAGCCAAAACAACACAACCGGGATTTAATAACGCTCCTTCTCAATGTGAGCCGTCGTGTGTTCGTTGTGCCGTCATCCTCGCTCCCGCGGTGTTTTCCCGTCCTTCCTGAGCTGTCGTCATCGTCGACGTCGTTGGTTGGGCAGTTATAGCGCTGTCTTGGATGTCAATAAAAGTTGAAGTTTGTTCAAACGGCGACTTCGCATACAAGTGCACTTACGTGTCACAGCAATGACGTTGTCGAACTCGATCATTAGTTCTGGAACTCGTGATTGATAACCTGCGCCATTTACTAAGAGTCCCAAAGTTATAGTAAACTGTCTCGAAAACTGCTCCACTATTTTTCGAAAGGTGATCGTCTAAACGCTCGTTTATGCACCCTTGCATTAGCTGAAAATATTTTTTAGAGAGGTATAGAAAAGCGAAATAAAAAAAAATAGAGGACGCTTAAGCTTCACCTTTAAGAGTGGAACGCGATAGCAATCAAACATCCCAGAATGTTTGTCAGGCTACCACGTAACTGTCAGGCTACCACGCTTTCTTTTTTATCCACCTTCGCCTCTGCGCGCCGATGCCGTTTTACGCTCCCTACGCTGCCGAGGAGGCGGGCGCCATCTAGATGGTGTTCTTGCAAGTAACCTACCCGGGCGCGCCGCTGTTGGTATGGTAGAAATGCTCGAAAAAAGGGGTTTGTGTTTAAGTTTCCTCGAAACATAATTATGTTTTCTCGTACATTCAAATTACAATCCGACGCTATCTTGTCTGTAGGTTGTGGTTACGTCGTACTTTACGATTTTTCTGACAGATTTTACTTTGAGAAATTGAATTTTTGTTCACTAACGCCTTGCGCCACGCGGAGGGCCTGCGCGGTAGGGGTCGTTCGGGATGATTTTCTCAGCCAACGACTCCGGCGCGCCCACGCCGACACCGACGCCTGATTTCCTGCGACACGGGGTCCTTAATGCTATCGCTTTAAAAGTAGAGTCTCACTAATACTCACTCCCTTCTCATGGATCTGCGCGTGTGTTTAAACCGCGTCAAACGCACGAGGCGTGCACGCGCCAGGGAACGTGGACCCGTGCCAAGAACGAGCTGTCATCGCCCCGAGGGGAATACGTAAACTTGACCCTGTACGAGAGCACGCCTGCAGGGGCATTAGAAGTAAAAGAAAAACAGTTAAGATGGTTGCCGACGCGTCGGGGTTATGGTAAGTGCTCTCTGCGGACAGAAGCAGCTATAGGTCCCCCGTCCAGAAGCTATGCCTAATGTTCACCGCAGCCACCAAGCAGCTAGCGCTTCCTTAAATATCGCGAAAGGCTGCATTCCTCTTTCGAGCACGTTCGATTGAGCGGTAAACACGGCCTTCGGTTTGCAAACGAATAAACGAAAGCGAAGGAACCCCATTTCCTTCGGTAAGCGCCAAGATCAAAGAGCGTGTCTCCGGGGAGTTAGCGGACGTGCAGAAACAATTTGGATCATCGGCACGTGGCGATTCTTTAAGGTCGTCTGTATGGACTTTTGCTTTTGACAATGCCTTTTCACTGCCGGTGGGCGAGGGAACTGCGGAAGGAATCGTGTATACGTATGTATTCAGAGGTTAACAACCTGTGGAAGAAAAAGAAATAGAAACCCCGGCTTTTGTGGCCCTGTCTAGCAGGAACAATGCGACGCTGTTTTCCCGGTTTCAGCTCATTGTTCTTTCGGCAGGAAATTTCGCAGACGAGCGATTAACATGCGAAGGAAAGGAGCCACGCGGCGTTACGTGCAAGTGAAACGCCTGGTATATAGTGTTAGTAAGACAACTATTAGAATTTATGACTGGACGGCATTCGGGCCCGTCGTGGTATATATGATGGGCATGATAAAGATAGACTGTAGCTGCGGCGGTTGCCAACTACGAAAAATAATGACGTACGGAAATTTTTTCTATTATGCGCCCTTGGTGTCACACGCGCGCGCGCGCACGCACGCACGCACGCACGCACACACACACACACACACACACACACCGGCCGGCCGGCCGGCCGTCAGACAGACAGGCAGGCAGGCAGGGAGGCCGACAGGCAGAAACCCGTAAATGCGTTAAGTATCCAAAGATTGCTAATCGCATTTTCAATTAACCCCAAGTGTTCAAAAACTGCCCGAATTCTTCAACTGCGACGTGTATCAGCCACTTTGTATCTCTGAAACGACCGACGGACGGTCGGACCTATTTTATTTACAAAATAATTTCTGCTCTAGCCATGCATGAGAGTGGTGTATCGCATTGTCATGCAGTGATGCTTTGATATCTTGGAATATTCCCTGAATGTACTCAATAGCTCCGCCGACAAAAAAGTTGCCAAGTTGCCAAGAAAATTAAAATAGAGAGAGAGAGAACCAGCGTTGAAGAACTTGGAAGAACGCGTACTCGAACTGAACTTAACGACA
Organism: Dermacentor silvarum; assembly: GCF_013339745.2. NCBI lineage: Eukaryota > Metazoa > Arthropoda > Arachnida > Ixodida > Ixodidae > Dermacentor > Dermacentor silvarum. The sequence continues at coordinate 193,484,595 of NC_051156.1, read as the reverse complement.
CAGTCGAAAGTGTAACGACGAATGAAATGAATGAGTTAGCAAACTGCGTGATGACAATTGCCCGAAAATTGAGTTATTCTTCACATAAATTAATTAGTGACGACGGATCTGGTGGCACTCATTTTAAGGTTCGAAGCACTCGGGGGCAGAGATCACGGCGATGCACAGACTTAATAAAACGAGATAATTTCATCGACTAAGAAAACGTGGAAACAAAAGATTGACGATGATGCGTAGTAAAGCAATGAAAATCTTCCAACTATCCGCCAGTGGTAACAATGCTAAAAGCAGTTCTCTGACGTTCATATATATGGACAACCTCATTATGTCATCAGCAAATCGGGTTTAGAGCAGACGAAGAGGGCCACGAGATTTGATTAGTTTTGAGTTCCCAAAATTTTAAAATTTAACCACGATATACTCTTACGGGTATCAATGGCGGGCGACATTCGTCAAAAATATGCATCCCGCACTATCCGAAAGAGGCAAAATGATGCGAAAAGAATAAATGTCATTTATTATTCAATGAATTAACTATCAATCTGGCCAAATTAATCCGGAGCACTTCACTACCACAGGAAAACATTCGCGAGATTATGCATATATTATTTTTCTCCTGCCAACTTCAGACGTGGCAAATGACGAAGAAGGTGGGGAACATCCTTAGAGCCACCTTATCGCCGCCGTTCCTCCTCTGATATTTTCAAATCACCTAAATTTAAAACATACGCGTTCAAGCGAAACTAAATATGCATGATCTCAAATGAAGGTGCGAAGACGACGTCGGACAAAGAGAGAACACACACACAGGGCGCCACTTCCAACAATGTTTATTCAGAAAAAAAAAAAACGCCACTACTTTATGCAGGGAGTGTTATCACAGTTTCTCAGTACGCATTCGCGTTCAGGGGCGCTATAACTTAAAGCTGTTCCAAACTGTTTTCATTCCAATCCCCAGACGTCAAATTTACGTAACCACCGGAGAAAGTATTGGGCGGTAACCCGCAGCGTTGTCTGAACAACCCAATCAAACGCTGTCCTCGTTTATAGGAGGTCACCTTTGGTCGCTTTCAAAACCTATAACATTGTCTACACTCAGCTGTTTTTGTTATCTAATTGGCTGACAAGAGGCGAGGAGCACGCTCTAGTGGAAAGGGTTTCAATGGGTCCGAGCTAGCACAGTGAAAAGAGATAAGCGCATGAAGAGGGTGGTGCCGGCTTCTCCGATTGGTCCGCTTCGCCTTACTTAGCTTGCGGTGGCTGGTCGAAAATCGCGGCGGCGTGCAACGGTAGTATAAGAATGCCGCTAAAACGGATCCTCAGCAAGGAAAAGTTGGCAGAGCGATGTCGTATACGTGCCGAAAGGGCTCGATAACGTTTCACTGCCACGCAAAAAGGTTTACCATGCTCAAATAAATACATGCTCACCGGCAGGTGCGGGTAGCGGGGGCCTGAGCGATCGGCGGGCAGCCATCTTCTATTCCTTTCGGAACGCGGCAGTCTCTGGCTATTCAGAAAAATTTTCAGTTTTGTTCGGCATATTAATGCATTTTTTTTTCGCATCACGTCACTTTGACGCGGTGAATTTTCGCGGTTTTGTGAGGTCGCGTGAACGACAGGCAAAGTAGGCGTAGCCCGAAAACATTGGACCAATAGCAGAGGGCTAATTGTGAAAAGGCGTCGAATCAGGAATACTCATTTTTCTTTTGTGCGGCTTAATCATGCATAATCAGTGTGTACACGTTATATCAGATGGGGAGCTATCGCGGTTTTCGTGACGTCGCGTGACAGACCGGCGAAGTTGGGAGCGGCCCGAAAACGTTTTGACCAATCGTGGTGGGCTGATTGCAGAACTGGAATAGAAAAGTTTGGAATAGCTTTACGTTATAGAGCCCCAGGTAAAGCAGTTATTTGTGCGATAATGATATAGATGCAACACTTACGCACTTATCACCTGCTTCAATGATCCTTCTGGCTTCAATTATTATTCGAACCCATTTGTCACGGCTTCTGGCAACCACAGCGCAGGCGTAGAAGTCTGGCGTACATTTGTAATCTCTACAATGATTTGCCAGGTGGCCCTCCCTTCTAATGCTAACTTTGTTATTATGTTGCCTCAGCATGTCATTCAGGCATTGCTTAGTTTGACCCACGTACTTTCTACCACAATCTAAAGGAATCTCATGAACGACTCCTACGCATTTGTTATCGTGTTTTGTGACAAAGGCCGGTGCCTTGCGGAAAAAAGTGTCTGACCAACCCTTTTTAGAAAGCACGTGGGCCAAACTGAGTAATGTCTGAATGACAGGCTGAACCAGCACGGGAAGATCACTCCTAGACAAGATCATGATCAACCCCACTACGGATCAAGATAAGTACACTGAAATTCAACGAGACTTCGCAGGACAACGTAATTGTCGCTGAACAAGTTGCCATTGCATGGGCACTAACAGACGATAGATACACAGAAATATATAGTGACTCGAAAACGGCTGTCAGAGCTTTCAACAGGGGCAAAATTGCCCCACAGGCTGCGAGGACAATTAACGCAAGACAAACAAACGATACTCATTACATTTATTGGTTCCCGGGCGCACCTTGGTTGACTTGATGACCTTCCCCTCAATCCAAGTGAATCGGCCAACAGCGTCGCCCGCGAACTTACAGACCGGGCCGCTTTTACATATATGGCTTTGATTCTGCTGGATTGGAGAACCTACAGAGAGATACGCTCATGACATGCCATGAAATTGCAAAGCATTACTACATGGGGAGGACTGAGTGTGCACCCCCTCACATTAGACGAAATAGAGCACAAGCAGTTACACTTAGCAATTACAAACACAGTCATATTACTCACCTGCGCAAATGAAGGCATAGTATAACATTGAGGACATGAATATTATATGTAAAGCATGCAAAACGGGAAAAAAATGTTAAGCTACTAAGTGAGGGCACATATGCTCCCTATATATATATATATATATATATATATATATATATATATAGGAGGTCGACTTAATTAGGTAAAATCTTGGGTGCATGGGCCACCGGCACGACTAGTAGCAATCGTTGCGAAATCTTATTCTGCTGCCTTTCATCACGTTAAGGTGTTGTGTTTCTTTCCCACGCATGACCACGCCCATATCGGTTGAGCCGCAGCCATTTTGACCTATTAGGGAGCGCTGATGGAGGAATTAGGAAAAAGACAGACTGCAACGTTATCCCATTTTGTATGCTTTCTTGCAACGTGTACATGCAGTATTGTGAAAATACAACTGAAGTATTATTTAAAATCTTTTTTTTTCTCAATTGATGGCGTGATAAAAAGCAGATGTTGGCTATTCCTTGTCGCATAAAGAGTTGCCGTATTTCATATACGGCGCTATACACTTTGATACTATAGTGTGCGTGCAACTTTAACATGGAACATATTGTACAGGGTCGACCACATCTAAGGTGAACACCTCATTAGTATTCAAGCCGATAAAGCTACAGCGTTTATTCTACTTCATGAGTGAAATGTTCGTTATACAATGTTTAATCATGGTGTCGCTAAACACAATAATGATTTTTCGAATTTTGAACTGAACATCAGCTTCTATGATGTCTTGAATACTAACGAGGTGTTCACCTTAGATGTGGTCGACCCTGTACATATGTGACAATAACATGTAGCGCACAGTACATAATAAGATACCTATGATATACTGCGCGTATGTGCATGACAGGCACTTTCGAACGTAACAGTATAAACAGCACAGCATTGCTTAGAAAATATTTCAACACGACAGCGCTTCCAGTTAACATACAAAGCTCGGGATGGTAGTAAAAGTGAAACACTCATATTGTGACGTAGGTAAAAAGTAGGCAAAATTATATTAACAAAATATATATACAGAGAAGTCACAGCCAAGGTGGCAGAATAACAACAACCACGAACGCGCTTCTTCGGTCGTCATCTTTTTCGTCTTTCTGAGAGCCTTTTTCAGAATGCGGGAATGGCCTGTAACAGTATGAACAAGACTTTCTAACTTCCTTAAAAATAAACGCATGGTTTACGTTAACTTGCTGCTAGCGCGGGCTATGCCACTGTACTCTCTCTCTCTCTCTCTCTCTCTATATATATATATATATATATATATATATATATATATTTTTTTTTCAACGCAGTCGTATACAGCCCTTTGCATCGCATCTGTTGGCCACAATGACAGTTTTTTTTCTATTTTATTTTGTGACATCCGCTGCAGTTGAGCTTTTCATATAATGGCTTCTGAGATTCAGCTTTTCCGAACGCTGCACCCCTTTTACCGAAACGGGGAGCAACAACACTCCTTAACGAATATATGCGCGCTACACCCGGTCCGGTCCCCGTCGTGGTTCTCTTTATCGCTCCATCATCTATTTCCTCTCGCCACGTTTTTTTTTTTTTTTTTTTTTTTTTCGCGAATGATTTCTCTTTCAAACCGTCGCCGACGCACCAGACACCATACTGTACCGTCTCCGTTGGCTATGTCGCAGTAATCGAAGTCAAAGCCAAGTTGGTGCCACAAGTACACGTCAGCGAAAAAAAAAAAAAAAAAAACCCTGCTCCAAGTCTCAGTACGAAGAAAGTGATTGCACTGCATGTTGGCTCTGCGGCGCAAGCAGTTCTCTCTGCTTTTGTTTTTTCTGTTCCTTTCTTTTCTTTCTTTGCTTTCTTCTCTCGTAGTTTCCCGGGGCCGTTCGGCGGTTTCATGAATGTCCACGAAAGAGTCGATTTGAATTTTCACGCGCGTAATCAAGATAAACAGCCCGGCTGTCGGTGTGTCCTCTGTGTATAGGCTTTAAGAGGAAAGTCGGTATCTTTAGCAAGACCATTCGTCAAACTGCGTCGTCGAAAAGGGGAAAAAATGAAAAGAAGAAAACTGAATAAAAAATAAAACGTATCATTCAGCAAAGGCTGGGTGGGCGTACTTGAACAAAAATATATTAGACCATCTTTATATTATACTTCAAAATATGTATCACATCTAGTAGCTGGTGAAATATGTGTACCAGTTAAAAAAAATAAAGCGCGTGATTTGGCAGCAGTGGTGCACGTTTTAAAAAGACAAATTAAGAAAACTTTTCATGTTACAATCAATAATTTCGGTGTAGTTGTGGGAGCGAGCAGTGTGCTAGTTCTAAATAACAAAAAAAAAGAAAATAAATCTTGCAATAATAGGAAAAAGTGGTGGTAATTTGGGGAAGTATAATATTTCGTTATGTTTTGAAATATTTCAAAATAATTAGTTCAATCCTGGGAGCTGGTATGATCAACGTTAGAATGTGTAGGCTTTATGATGCATTGCTTTATCTTCGCTAGTTTTGCTGCGGTGGCTTCGGAATTCTTTAATCTAAGCATTCATAAATCAACGGCGACAGCTAATACATGTCGGGAAGTTCAGTGCAAGCAAGTTTTTTACACTCAGTTTTGTAACGAGAATCGACACTCCATTGTTCCTTTCGTTTTTCTTTTATGCTCAACAGCATTGAGAATATATATATATATATATATATATATATATATATATATATATATATATATATATTGCTTTCGGCTAGAGCGTTGGAAGGCGTAATCAACACTTTCAGAAATTCAGTGTATTTTACATTAGCCGCTTCCGCATAGGACAGTTATAAACGATGGTACCGTGTAAACCGCAGTGTACCGTATAAATAATGTCCTTGTTTTTAGCGTTTCATATTGTATTGTTTTGGGGAATATCAGATACTACTTTTAAAAAGCAGCAGCGGGCATAAACTGGGATTTTTGTTGCCTGGCAGCTTAAAGTTCGAGACTTTCCTGGGAACATTCGAAAGCGATTCGTTCTTCCAATGTAGTCCCCCCTTCGGACACAAACGTTTTTATCGGAGTCCTATAACAATTTTCGACTTTATTTAAAGAAGCGCAATACATGAGAGGAGCATGCAATCAAAACAAGATAGCTTCTCAGAAGTAATGTAGGAAACATGTCTTTAGAAACCTGGTTGACCAGCACTATTTGCACTTTTAAAAAAAATCACGTAAACACGAAAATTCTGCCTGCATTCCACTCTGTGAAAGTTTTTTAACACGAAAGTGTTTTATGCCGGGGTCCACCAAGACTTCACTGACGTATTTCCGTCACGGAAATACGTCACACGAGCATACACGAACATAATACAAAGAAAGAAACCAGAAGAAAAAGTCCCACAAACATGCAAAATTTGGAAATCGAACCCACGACCTCTCGGTCCGCGACGATAGATCGCCGAGCCTTTAACCCATTGCGCCACAAACGCTTTTTTTTATTTATTGAATTGCGCCACAAACGCATTTGCAGAGAGCTACACAGACGCGCCTTATATATCTAACACTCCTCCGTGTACCCGCGCTCTTGCTCGGGGCGGTGCCGCCGCCTACGAGCAGAAAAGAGAAGTACTGCATTATGACACTAACGCGCACCGACAGTGAACGCTTCGGTGGTCTCAGCACTACGACGCCTCGATGCCAGCATTCGAAGGGACGCTGGCATCAAGAAGCACTACCAACGCCACTTAGGTGGCGTTCACCGTACTCAGCACAGCGGAGCGTGGCCTCCGCAATTAGCTCTGAAAATGTTTCTGAAGTTGATCGCGGAGGCTGCAATTACGACGCGCTGTACGCGCTGATTTGACTCGGTGACTATTCAGTTACGTGCTTTGTCTTGCGCGTTGTATTAGTGCGTCAGTTACGTGCTTCGTCTTTCGCGTTGTGCTAGCGTGTGCAGCGTAGTGCAGCTTCCATATGCACGACGGTTGCTCATGGTCATCGACGTTGGTAGTCGTGATGGAGGAGACGTGCCACCAGGCGTCAGCGTGGATGCATCAACGCCTAAGGGCGCTTTAGCCACAAAACACCAATAGACATTATATATCAATGTGCAATAAACATTACACTACTTCTGTGAAGACACGTTTCACTTTCGTGTTCTATACCGATTCCTATATAAGAGGGATCAACCCCATTTTTTCCCTTTTTTCTTTGTTTTCTTTTTCTTAACAGTGAAGCTGTTTAAGCCCAGCAGTAATTTATGGTGCGTATCAAGAAACTACCACGAAAGTAAAACAAATTAAACTTTCTTGTCCGAGGCGAGATTCGAACCCGCGTACTCCGGCCCCGTCCGAAAGGAAGCGCCGTAACCACTTCGCTATACAGCCTAGTATTTACGGCGCCTTTCCGCATGCATTTATGCGAACCATATGATTGCGTTCGAGCGTCGTCGTCTTCGTCCACAGTTGGCGCGTTCGTACGCTCGTGCTCTGCGAGGTGAAGAGGTTTTGCGAGCTATGAGAGCGAGAGAGAGACGCATTCACCGCGCGGTCTTTTACGGACCGCAATTTTTGGGTTCCGTCAAAGTCAAGTCAAGTCAAGTCAAGTCAAGTCAAGGAAGTGCGGCTGCGGTACCGATTTCTGTGTATTAGTTTGTTCAGGGGGTATACACGGTGAAAGGCGAGCACATAAAGAGTCAATGACCGAAAGATATTCAGCATTGACGCGTATTGATCGCGGGAAAAGTAAGCCGAAATAATATTTTAGCCTCTATTTTATATCGCGGTTCTTCATGTCACATCCATCGACACCGCGAAGCGGACATGTTCTTATATGATGGTTAACCTTAACTTTAATTGGCCACTTAACGTTTTCAATATTGTGAAAAGAACTGGGTAAGCAACTAAATCCATCAGTTTCAATTGCTCTCAGAGAGCCACGTACGTCAGACATAAGAGGTGTTTGTAGAAACAGTAGTATCGCTAACCAATCTAGGCTTTAGAAAAAGAGAAAAAAAAAAACCAGTAAAACAACGGTTTTTTTTTTTTTTTTTTTTGCGGATATACGCTTGGCAGTAGCCACATATTACTGGGGCCTCGAAGCAACTTATTCTGATTTCAAGTAACGCCGTGGTGTCGGTGTTGCAAGCTGCGCTATGCAGCGCGCAGTGACGGCCGTAAATCAGTGACCCGCGAAAAGAAATTGTCATCATCATGAGTAATAATATGAAAAGTTCGCGCGCACTTCCGGAAAGTGCTGGGCTACGATCACCCAGCTTCGCTTTTTCAAGCGTTGCGCGGCCGAGTTAAGCGGTTTTTTTTTTTTTTTTACTAGCTCTGGTGACGAAAATATTTCTTTGTCGACGCGACAGTGTACACGCACGGAAGCAGAAAATTTGCCGGGGTAGCCATATATACAGCTTCGCGGTAAACACTATCCCACCGACATGAAGACATTCACCTAAAGCGATATTTTTCTTGCAAATGAGGGTCGGCGTCGACGTTGTGTTGTTTTTCGGCACTCAAAAAGCGCGTTCTTGACAAATATGACCTTCAACATCGCTTTTGCGCTCTTCAAGGGCTTTGCATGGGATGTATTTAGCTAAAAGGCATTTGCTCCAACTGAAACGGTTGACGAAGACTATTTCACTTTTCCCGTTAATGAGACGATGACGAAGTATATTCCTCAGAGGCCTACAAAGATTACCAGAGGTACTGCTGTGGTGATTTGCGATAACATTTTGGCTTGTGCGTATGTTGCTCGGCTCCCACACAATTCTACCGAATCCTAGTATTGGAAGTGAAGTCTAAAACCTGACGCCGCAGACAGAGCCGCCCGATGTTAAAACCTTTCGTATATATGCATCTCTCATGCCGACGCCGACTACAGTGGAGCCCCTCTGCAGCGAGTGCGTCTAGAATATGACCTGTATAACGAAGCAATAAAGCTGTCCCGGTTCTTGTGCGAGCTGTGCGATGCGCAACCTTTACAAAGAGGTGACCTCTATAACGAAGGATTTCGTAGGACGGAAGCACTAGCTTCGTTTTAAGGCGTTTGACTATATTACACTTCCTGGACACGACTATATAGCACGTACGTACATGTTCCACATAGCACGAGCTAGAGCGCTTATATGCGCGCTATACCTGGCGACAACACTGTGTGGCAGTGCAGCGAAGGCTACGTGGGCGGAGCCTATGAACATGTATTACTGCGCCAAGTAGTCCGTACCTTTCGCTGGAGGTTTCGGTTTTTCGGTTCTGCCAGCGCTTTCCGCAAATGGGCGTTTTCGATGACTGCTTTCGTTCATGCATGTGGTGGATATGTATTAGCCGTGTTAAGGCACTGTAAATGTTAATCATACGTATAGCGCACCAAATTTATGGAACTATATATATATATATATATATATATATATATATATATATACTTAAAAATTGGTTATTTCGCCAGCAACCATAAACTTTGAAGAAATCGCCGTTGTAGCTACGTATGAACTCAATTTCAGTTTATCTCTTCTGCAAAATCCGCTATTTCTGTAACTTTTCGAAAATGCCTGCGACTATGCGCTGTGCATATATATATATATATATATATATATATATATATATATATATATAGAATGCGCGGCATGTCGTGCTGTGACATGCCATGCGATGTGTTTCATTGCAAGGAGCAAATTCAACGTCTTTATTTATACAAGCTTTCTTTCCAGATGATTGCAGCATTCCAGAAGTATTATTAACTATTCCCACACCTATTATGTCTGGCATCAAAATGCACATGTCCTGCACCCACCACGACTGCTTAGCAGATATATGCGCTGCTAAGCGCAAGATTGCGGGTTCGATAATTGCTGCCAAATTTCCATACGGTCAAAATGTAAAAGCACCGGTAGAATAAATTTCCATGCAAGTCAAAGAACGCATTTGTTCACGCATTTGTCGCGCCAGCTTTGTTAAGCCTAAGGGGACGCTTTCAAAATTAAAATGAAAAACACAAAGTGGTACACATTGTTCCAGGGTGGAGCGGGATCATACTGTGGTTTTCGCACGTAAAACCTCACAGTCATTTATTTCATATGCCGGGTGATTAGTAAAAGCTTGGTGCAGAAGCCCCAGCACAAAACACAATGTTGCGGAGGCTTCTGCGACCTTGCCCGCATTCAGAGCGACTCTTCCATTTCGCGCTCATCTCACTGTCACTCGCATCACTCTGGCTGCTCGTATCTGATACGAGTGAAATTTCAAGCCTGTCGAGGCTTGCGTCAGTAATGCCGTCACGTTGCCAGAATTCCTCTTCGATTCTCTGAACATGAGAACACGCCCTAAGCCACTTGTGTGCCGTAACAACATTGATTCTTTCCTGCAGCCACTTTTCGACTGCTGCAAAGGCGAATGTGGTATTGTTAGCCGCTACATGATTCTTCCACCTGGCTCCAAATCAGTTCGATTGGATTCAACTCGCAGTGGTATGGAGGAAGCCTCACGACGTCGTGACCGGCTAGCCTTAGCAACCACATCCACGCGATAGGCCGAAAACATGTTCTTGTGTTGGTTGACGAGCTCCAGCAACTCTGGCTTTAATTGACCCTGAGAAAACGCGAGGCCTTTCTCGGTTAGCCAAGACTGAATGTCATCCTTTCGTGTTGATGCTGTCGCAACTTTGTCGGGGTGAACACTGTGGTAGGGTGTATTGTCCATTATATAACGCTGCGTGGTTTGGTGTTTGGTAGAAGCTGCTCAGAGAACCACTTCTTTAACCGTGGCCCATCCATTTCTTTGTGGTAGTCACCAGTTCCTTTCGCTGCTCGGAAAACGAGGCAAGCACCATTCACGAAGCCATCCGCGCTATCGGCGTGCAATAGGATCAGCCTGCCACGTTTGCCGCTGGTAGCGCGAAGGCCTGATGTCAAACCTTCCCGTAAAGCATCCTCGCGTGTAACAACCTTCACGTCCTCCCAGACCTTTCCCTTTGTATGTCCAGCGTTGACCGACCCAAGTTTCGTCAAGGTAGTATATGTGCCTGCATAAAAGAAACAAATAACGAAAAAAAATTGAAGCATGTCGCCAGGCATACACAGGTCGGTATTTCTCAAGACGTGCGAAGGACTGAGTGAATTTCCACTGCTCAGCTATTATGATCAAGCAATATCCAGGCGTTCGTGAGACGCAAAAAAAGCGAAGCCTATTGTTACCAAGCAATGCTCGAGACAAAGCTGAGGACAATACAGAAGAGGACGACACTCTCTGATGTCGCGCGGACTGGTTTTGCATCTTGTATGCCTTGTATGCCAGTGGGCGCTTTGTAAATATTCAGTAAATATAATTTAAACCTCCCTTTCCATGTAACAATATTATTCAGCGCAGCGTACAAACGCTGGCCAGGTGCGAGAGCTTATCAGTTTGTGAGTCTTAACTTGGTTTAACTTAACTACGCATGTAGGAAGGTATTCGGAGGTACCTTCCCTTTCGCGACATTTCGCGTGACTAGCGCTGGACGCGTCGGCGCGCCTACGAGCGACAGCGTTCCTGGCATGCCACAAACGCAGGCAGGCTAACCAAGGTTGGCACAGGGCCAAGAACGCTGTTGCTTGCCGACGCCTGAATGCGTTGGAGGCTAGCCGCTCGATATCTAGCGAAAGTTGAAACGACTATAGGCGCAGCCCCTTTTATGGCAACGCGGGCGGCGTCGGCTGCAGCTCTGCGCATTGCCTCGTTGGTGCTGCTGCAATTTATTGTAGCGATAGCTACATTACGCCAGGTTTTAGCCTCTTCGCCATCGCCGCACTTCGAACCGTGGCCGCACTGTGACGTCACACCACGGCCCTCGATTATCCAGCAACTCGGCTCGTCGCGGTCGCCGCGCGGCCACCGCTCCTGCCGTTGGGCGCTCGCCGCGCCCTCTGTGTGACGTCACAACACGGGCTTCGATTCTCCGGGAACTCGCCTCGTCGCGGTCGCCGCGCTCCACCGTAGCCCAGTAGAACTACGCAGTGGGGAAGTAGTTTGGACCTAGTTTTTCAGCGGAACTTTGATGAGTCTAACTACGCCATTGCCGATGTCGCCACAAAAGCCCATTGCTTTACGGATCATAAAAGCGTATTCATTGGTGTGAAAAATACAGTTTTACCCGTTGGTTGACCACAACGTCTCTCCTTTCTTAGTCTAGTGGGAAACCAATAAGTTTAATAACAACGTGTCTAACTACAAGCGAAGCCCAAGCGCAGCCGTGGGTCTGCAGCTATCGCTACTCGACCAGGTTTAACCAGAGCTAAACCACAGCCAATTTTTCTCTCTCTATCTCGCTCTCATTTTCTCTTTCCCTCTCCCGAGCATTGCGCTCGCCGCGCGGATGCTCTCCTTTCCTCTCATTAACGCTCCCACGTCAAGGCACCAAGTGCACGGCACGGAGAGGAGGCGGGGCACACGCCGCTTCGCGAGGTGGTTGCTAGGCAACGCAGTGGCAGGCGGCACACATTACGGCCGGCTAAAACACCTCCGCCTCCATTCCACACTGTGGAAGTGGATGGACAGCAAAGCTGTTGCCGACGTTACACAAGCGCCACCACCACAAGGCGTCGCACCGTCAAGATCAATGTAGCGTCCACGACCTCGTTCGCGCCCTTTCTGTCGGTGGTTCGACGCCGCGGTGCACGTTCACGGCGTGCATACGCTTGCGCGTAACCCGCGTTCACGAAATGAACGTCACTGTAATTATTTAACGGTCCTGCCCTGATGTCGATTACGGTTGTAGTACAGTCTGTTCGACCGATGCAATGGACAGAGCGCCCACTCATCAAGGACAGATTCACCGTGCGCACACGTTCGTCACCCGCGGACGCAGGTGTGCCGGAGTGCAGCATATATCCTTGTTCTAGTACATCCTCCCGCTGGCGCAAGTGCGTTATTGAACTAATGGAATTCCTTAACGTAATGTACGTCACAAAATTTGTAAAGTGCGACTTACGCACAACCTGCAGACATGATAGCATCGATTGTAATTTGAACATACGAGAAAACGTAATTCTGTAACGCGGAACCCCCCCCCCCCCCCCCAAAAAAAAAAAAAAAAAAAAAAACGTTAGCTCTGGAGACGAAAATTTGCCTTTGTCGACGCGACGGTGTACACGCACGGATGCAGAAAATTGGCCGGAGTGGCGATTTACAGCTACGCTGTAAACATTATCACACGGATGTGAAGACATTCACGTAACGCGATATGTTTCTTGCAAATGAGGGTCGGCGTCGACGTTGTGTTTTTCGGCGATCAAAAAGCGCGTTCTTGACAAATATGACCTTTAACATCGCGTTTGCGCTCTTTAAGGGCTTTGCAGGGGAGATATTGAGCTAAAAGGCACTTGCTCCTACCGAAATGGTTTACGAAGACTATTTGATTTTCCCGTTAATGAGACGATGACGAAGTATTTGTCAGAGGCATACTTAGATTACCAGAGTGACTGTTGTGTTTATTAGCGATAAAATGTGGGCTTGCGCGTTTCTTATTCGGCTCCAATAGGCGTTGTAGTCTTGCACCTGGTGCCGCAGACATAGCACCGCGATGTTAAAGCCTTACGTATGCTTCTCTCATGCCGACTACAGTCGAGCACCTCGACAACAAACGCCTCTAGAATGTGACCTGTATAACGAAGCAATAACACTGTCCCGGTTCCTGTGCGAGCTTCGCGGTGCGCAACCTTTACAACGAAGTGACCTCTATAACGAAGGATTTGGGAGTCCCGAAGCGCTTCGTTTTAAGGCGTTTGACTATATTACACTTCCTTGACCCGACTGGCACGTACGTGCATGTTCCACATAGCACGAGCTATAGAGCGCTTATATGCGCGCTATACCTGGCGACATAGAGTTTCATACAACTACTAGAGAGAACTGCGGCGCTTGTGTCTACATGAGCTGCAAGTCAGGCCCTTCAGCCGGCATGGGAACGAAAGGTAGTACTAAAATTCGTCCTTCTCGCTTTAAATGGCTTCGTGACTTCGCAAAGTGATCATACTTAAGAAACTGCTGCAAGGGCCCGTGAACGAGCGGAGAGGCACGGCCTCTCTGTTCCGACATGGGACTAGCCAACGGCTAGCAAGCAGGCCCCCCTGCCTAGCTTCTCAGGACCTCAATAAAGTTGTTTACTACTATACTACTGCGCTACAAACACCAGACGGGGTGGCTCAGTCAGCTAAGACGTTGCGCTGCTCACCACGAGGTCGCGGGATCGAATCCCGGCCGCGGCGCGCCCGCATTTCGATGGGGGTGAAATGCAAAAACGCCCGTGTGCTTGCGTTGTAGTGCACGTTAAAGAATCCCAGGTGGTCAAAATTAGTCCCGAGCCCTCCACTATACGGCGTGCCTCATAATCAGAACTGGTTGTGGCACGTAAAACTCCAGAAAGAAAAAAGACTGCGTCACAAATCACTAAATAAACATAATCGAAATTGTCCGATGGCAGCATTCGAACAAGGGACTTCTAGTGCACAGAAGCCCCCATATTGAAACCATCACGCCACGGATGCACGGACAAGCGGAACCACTGCAATTAGCAGCGATTACGCGTGCTTGCAGAGTCTTATTACCGTCTGCATTAAAACAAAGTATAAACTGCTTTGAAATTCACTCCAAGTTAGGCCCAGATAAAGCGGAATAAACGAAGCCGCAGGAACGTCCGAATCCACAAGTATACGAAGATTAGACAAATCCATGTATACTACCCATCATACCAATGGTGGCCGACTGATCGCATCGTCAGAGTTCCCTCGTAGCAAAATCTGTGCAACAACGCTGGCGTGTTGAGCATCGCCAGTGGCGCTGCAGCCATCGCACCCTCGATGGTCCGCGGGACGAGACTTACGGGAAACCGTCGGCCTTACTTCAACACTATACCCAGCGAAATATTAGGTAACGTTAAGCTCTGCGTTTACTTCTCAGACCAGGGCAATATATTGCCCTGGTCTACGCATAACATGAACGCTAGTGTGCTAATGAACACAGTTCATCGGGCAACGCCACGTGTGCTTATAGTGTACGCGCGCAACACAAGGCCGATGCCCTACGATCCGTGATTCCATGCTACCTTGCCCGACTGCCATATTGAATCTAATGGGGACGCTCCCGAGTAAGCGGTGGTGATTTTGACGTCACCGCTTTGGTCACGCCTGGCTTGGCAACGGAAATTTAGGTCCAAGTAGCGTGACGTCATAAAGACAGAGCGCACAGGCCTGCTGGCACAATCCTCGGGCCAGCCGCGGAAGGTATACTGAATGCTGCCCCCAGCTCCGCCACCGAGGCGATGGAGCGTAGCATTGATGGTGCGTCAACTACGCTTCGTCGTTTTTGCAGCCAAACGCCACTCCGCCGTCTCTGGATGCCCTCTAAAATACTCCTCGTGCCTGTCGCGCATGCATCGTCAGCGGGACAGAGTGACGACAACGGCGCCGCCTAGGGAATGAATGCGCCACGAGCGTTCTTTATAAAAAAGCTATAGGGGGTTGAAATCAAATAGTCAGAGTCCCTTCAGGACGGCGTCGCTCATAGGCTAACTATGAAGCCCGGTTATACGTGAAAGAAATGTTAAAACAGTTTTGAACTACCCTATCGATCCAAATAAATTCGCTCCTTTTATGGTCTCGTCTCATCTATTTATCATGGTTGAATTTACTTTCTTTAACGCTCCGGATATGCACTCAGGTTACGAACGGCATGTGCTTATCAGCGTGACATGTATGGTCCATGACAGGAATGTTTATAGCGACCGTATAGAGCGTTCAAGAAAACGCACGCAAGGCAGATGACGATTAGCGTTTGGGGACGAGATAATATGCAAATGGTGAAATAATTTTCAGAGTGTATTTGAATGGAGTTATAAGAATTCAGTCAAAGTTACTTGTGCGTGCGTCGTAGAATTCCTGAAATTCGCATTCTCAAAAGATTTAGAACTTCAAATTTCTGCCCAACGTGTGTTTAGAACTGTGAAAATTTTCAACAAAATTTCCCTTTAATCTGCCTAAATATTTTGCTTTTAGTGTCCAAAGCAACGAGACAGGTTTGAGTCTTTCAGGTCCGTATCATCAGGAAATATGTTGTGCCGTTTTATTTCGAAAGCGCCGCAGCTTTGAAACCGCCGATGTTGAAGTAATTTGGCAGCGTCACGCGCCTCTTCTTTGGAATTATTCCAAGTTGGATAGATGCAGAGAGGCTTGGAGAAACGGCGCATAGTTATAGTGCGTTCGTTATATAATGATGCATATCATTAAAGCCGAATTATAGCTTTTCTTTTTTTACGACAAGATTAACCTTCTCGTCGGTGCCAAGTATTTCTCGCACAGATTCTAGCATTTGGCGAACGCTATGGCACCGCCTGTCACCGTTTTGTGTTGTTAGGTGCAAACAAGCGTAAGTCACCGCATATTGCGTCATCATCACAAACGTGCTAACGTTACCCGAACTTAATTATGGTGTATACCACGTGATTTGTTTTCTTAATTTTTGTTTCCTACAGTTTTCTCTCTCTGGAGTGTTTCCTTAGTTTATTCTTGACGTCATCGCTGTCTTCGGGGCAGCTGACAATATTTTGTATTATGATTAGGTCTTCTAAGTGACTGCAAGACTCATATGGGGAAAAATACAATAAACCTAGGGTCAATATACAACTGAAACAATCAAGAATAACCGTATGGCGTTTTTTTTTCCTCTAGTTTGAACAGCTTTAAGGAAGATCGGATTCATTCGGTCATACAATATACTGCTGAATCTATCAGGAATATGGGTATAAAATCCACTGGAATATACCATGCATTATTTTCTTTTTCTTTACTCTTAATGGAAGATCGCATTTATTTATTCATTTATTCATTCATTCATTGCCTAACCCTCAGGGCAATATGGTATATGAAAGACGGGGTATATTATGGCTGTCAAAAACATCTATTTGGATAGAAATGCAGAACATAAATAGGAATTTACATAAATAAAAATGACAACAACGTAGTGCAGATTGCTTACGCGGGAAGTTCATAGCGCGGTTCAATCTGTTCATGTAGATTACCCGAAGAGGTGCCCATTACTTCCACAAGAAACAGCAATATCCAGATACTAAATTACGAGTATTTATTAATTCACTTGTTTTAAATATTCATTGTAGAGCACATGGTTCAACTGAACACATGAAGTAGCAGACAGTAGTGAAGTCATGTATGCTTAGCATAAATCCTAAACCTGGCATCACCTTCTAGGCATCCGTCCTTAAAGTGTGCTACGAAATGCACTTACCTTTCAATTGCCCGTTTCCAAAAAACCTCCTCAGATGGATATCTTAGAGTGCTGAAAATGTTAAGATTTCTCTTGAGCGTATGTGATTTCAATACAGCGCAGCTTCCGCTTTACACTTATTGTATATTCCAAAAGTGATCAATTCAAAAAGTCAAGTAGTGAAACTTTTCAATTAGCTACCTGGGCCTAAATGTTCACCCATTTACACATTTTACCTGAAGTGGCGAAATTCACAGGCGGCTTTTTTACAAAATCAGTGATAACTTAAAAAGAAAAAGACAATCTATATGAAACTGTGTTCGTCCCCAGCTGTGAGCGCAGCGCACCGTCACAATCACTTTCCTGAGATGACCGGGTGAGCTCTTCACAAAGTCCACTCGTTCAGCTTCCCTTACGCAATCAGTCTTACAGATACTCGATTCCAGCTTAGCCAATATGGGACGACCTCGATATTAAAACTCCCCAGAGGGTTCTAAACCTTTTTCTTTCTTCTTTCGTATCCTTCCTTCTAGACTAGACGAACTTGCACACTCAATTCAATTGAACATTCTTATTTGGCGTAGCGCTTTATGTTTGCCATCGAAGACGAGCAGAGATTCGCTACGATGGACGGAAACTGAAGAGGCCTTCATGAGCCGAGGTATATTGCGGAAGCTCCAACGAGGAAAATAAGCGACACCTGCCGAAAAATCTTAGTGCCCACTATAACGATTGGCGCCCCATTTTTTTTTCTTTTTAATTTCCTTTCGCAATCACCTTACGCAACGGCATTGCGAAACCACTGTTTACCCAGAAGCTCGCGAGATAAATCTGATTTCGATCGCCCTAAGGCAAGCACGCGCTCTAAGGATCGTCGGAGCCTGCGGAAAGAGTGATACTTACGTGCCTGAGAGGAAAGATTTGTCGAACAAAAGTGTGGAGGAGCAGTTTTGAAACAGTCTCGTTTCGAAATTCGCGTCTGTTTCACGCTTCTCCGACGCTTTTAAACTCCCACTCGAAGCGCGGACTAGATACTTACTTAGCAAATTCCGCGAACTTAACGAAGTCGTCCAACGCTGTGTAATACTGGTTAATCCATGAGCGCGAGGTAATTAAGGGGATCCTAGAGGCTCTTTGTTTTTTGTTTTGCGAGTCACAATTATACGAAGAAACGGTAAATGCAACCACAGAAAGCACAGAGGAAGTTAAATTTTAAGTCTAATAGACATTTAAAAATAGTAACATAAAAGGAAATGAAAGCGAACGATTAGAGAGAGAGAGATAGAGAAAGGATGCATAGAAGGACAGGGAGGTTAACCAGCGGTAGTTCCGTTGGTTACCCTGCACGGGGGCAAGGGGCTGGGGGCTAAGAGGGCAGAAGGGAAATAGAGAGACGAGCACAAAGAAAACTAGCACACTAGAGAGCGGTAGGGGGCGGCCTTCTTATAGTCTATCGTGAAAGTTCGTAGACCGCAGGAGTGAACGATAAGGTAACCGTCCGCAGGTGCCAGCTGAACCCACGTATTCCGCATGATGCGTGCCTTCACCTCCCAGATGAGTGAAAATTGAGGCTGGTGTTATAACAAAACGTTATAAACCTATTCTGGTTCAGTGTTGCTTGTTAGTATCCCTTTAAAGCTGTTAATCAGTGCAGCTGGTCGATGAGAACGTTCCTAGGAAGCTATAGAGCATGGAAATTAACGAACCGCAAGGGAACGGGAGCCTTGTCTGGAGCGTCGGAACGTGCATTTTTGTCAAGTTTCGCAACGTGCGTTACAGTAGCGTTATTCGTTATCGTACGACCAGTTTCGAAATTACACCTTATCCTAGCCGTCAGATATACGTAGCGACGCCGCGTCGCTTCTTTCAGTAATCTCGTGCTACGGATGTTCTCACTCGCTCGTGCACTCTCATCTCCGTTGTTCTAAAATCCTATTCCCGACACTGCGTGTTGCAATTCGTGCTCCGTAACTTTCGGGGGCGTGTAGAGCCTGCTAGGCTCGCCTAAGGAGCTTAGTTCAGCGCTCCGTCTCTGCATCGATAACAGAGTTTTCCGAGACCTCCTTGAATGGCAGTTACGTGCGTATATTTGTTTAAAATACGCTAAGAATCCCATTTTATGACTGCGTAGGTGAAATGGAGACGATGTAGGGAGGAACCGTTGCTTTCATAACCAGCACGTCAATAGAAACAAAGAAATAAAAGGCTCAATTTACGAGCCACGACGAAACTTGGACCCCAAAACACATGCACTACCCGACAAATACACGCCCTACCCTACATACACAATATACAAGCATAATACACACACACACACACACATACAGCAAGAATGCCCATTCAGGCTGTACCGCCATACTTACAAAAGCTCCCATAGACAGCTAGCCCCAGAATTTGCTGTAGTAACTTTAACGCGATCGCGTTAAGGGCCCCGTGTCGCAGAAAATCCGGCGTCTGGCGGAAATAATCATGCCGAACTATCATCCCGAACCACGCCGATCGGGTTCGTGCACGTGGCGCAAGGCGTTAGTGAACAAAAATTGAATTTCTGAAAGTAAAATCTGTCAGAAAAATCGTAAAGTGCGACTTAACCACAACGTACAGACATGACAGCGTCAGATTGTAATTTCAATATACAAGAAAAAAAAATCCTGATAAGCCGCCAGGGATCTTTGAATGCTATTGCGTTCCACTCTTAAAGGCGAACCTTAAGCGCCCTCCAATTCTGATGGTGTTTCGCTGTACTTTGGTTCTAGGCAACATAGAGGGGAATGTTAAAAACCGAGCCTTTCTAAATTTTTTGTAGGAAACTATGGTACGGGGCGTTCGTAAACAACACTTCAGAAAGTAACGTCTCATAAAAAATTACACCATCTTCCCGTAGGGGAACCCTGAGTAGTATGCGAAGCAGCCATGGGGTCGACTCAAGTTCCCATTACGCGAGCCCTCGTTGCATCAGTAGCAGCTTCTCGGCGGCGTTCACGTTTCCTTTCGGCTTCGCGAGCCCGAAGTTCGGGATCGGCCTGTCGCCGCTGCCGTTTCGTGGCAGCGGCTCGAGCCCTCTTCTCAACACCGCATATCCACGAAGTGAATGATGATGAGTGGGCGAAGCACCGGGGGATCATTCGGGCAAAACGCCGGAAGCGTTCTCCAGATGCCGGAAGCTGGCTTCCGGAACCGGAAGCGGAACCGGAAGTGGAACCAGAAGCGGAACCAAAAGTGGAAGCGGAACCGGAAGCCGGCTTCCGGTTCCGGCTTCGGGAAGCCGGAGCTTGGCGTACATGCGCAGTAGGGGTGTGGACACACGGCGGATGGATGGATGGATGGATGGATGGATGGATGGATGGATGGATGGAGGGAGGGAGGGAGGGAGGGAGGGAGGGAGGAGAGGGAGGGAGGGAGGTAGGGAGGGAGTGACATAGCCCCGACCACATGGAGGAAGGAAACAAAACAGGAGAGGCCCTGACCTCACTCTTCTGAAGCCGGAAGTGCAGCCATGTTGGTGTGCCACCTCTCTTTGCACCTCCAATCAGGGGTTCTGCAGCTCGCCGGAGCAGATGGGCGCGAACTTTGAACTTGCATTGTTACGAGCCGCCGGAAGTGTGTGCTCCTGACGTGCGTCAAAACAAAGCCTACAAAACTTCTGTAGCAGCTTTAGTGAAGCAGACGCGCTCCTGTGTTTTTCCGTGGCACATTGAAGAAGACAACGAAGACCCGCGCCGTGATTGCTTGAGTGTATCTGTTGCTGGCCGACACTCACACTCACAGACCCAAAACACAACTTTCAAGCTTACGCACCACACTCCAAAGTCAGCTTTTCTCGCGAACAAAAGGCGCTGCGGGAAAGTCACCGGCGAAAAAATCTTATGTCACTTTTCAGAGACCGAGAGCAGCAGCGAAAGCTTCAGGAGCGCGGTTGCCATGGCAACGTTGACATTTGGGGTTCCCGTCCCAGTGCTCCTTTGCGAAAAACAGCACGTGACTTCCGCCACACCTTCTCCAATACGTTCGTGCTGGCCAGGGCCTCTCCTGGGGTTTCCTTCCTCCATGCCCGACCATAAGCTGCTTCGCATCTAAAACTGATGCTGGAGGGCGTACGCGCGCGTACGAAGGCTCCCTATCACTTAAATGCAGAGAGGGTTGCCAGGTGCGCACATGTGTCGGCGGCAACAGCAAACAGCTAGTTTGCTTGCATATGACAGTTCTGCAGAGCGGCTGCTCCTTCTGTCAATGACAGCCACTCTATATCTGAAAATAGACCAATTTCTCTGTTTCTACGCTGGTATCACATGCATCCGGTTAAAGGACGCGTGTGTTGAGCAACGTAATGAATCGCCACTCTTAGTGCTCTTTCTGTTCTCGCTGTTTTCGAAGAAACACTCGGTCGACACCTAGGGCACGACAATAGCCACTATTGAGGCTAAGCGAATAGGCTAGGAGGTGACAAGCATACAGTGCGGTGGCTCCATCGCAGTCGAAGCCACAGCCAAGTTCAGCATTCTTATTTGTTCAAGCACCTTCATTTAAAATCTGGAGTGCATAGCTTTTCATTCTCTCATAGTAGTGTGCATTCTGAGATTTTCATTGCTTCTGCTAATGGCGATGTACAGGGTCTTCGGGATCGGCCCACGTTTGTATGACACTCGTTCGCAAAGTCGGCCATGACTGCAGGATGGTATGATGACGACTGCAGGCGACGAGGCAGTGACGACGATGGAATATGACGTCATTACAATGACGATGGGATGACAATTTTGAAATGACGACGATGGGTAACGACAACTCCGACGGCTACAGCATGAAGACAATTTGGTATGATGACGAGTGTGTGCCGACGATAGTGTGACTGCGAATGCATGGTGACGTAGGCGGGACGATGACGATATGACGAGATTCGAATGATGAAGCCGGAATTACAGCGATGTAAGGGATAGATAGATAGATAGATAGATAGATAGATAGATAGATAGATAGATAGATAGATAGATAGATAGATAGATAGATAGATAGATAGATAGATAGATAGATAGATAGATAGATAGATAGATAGATAGATAGATAGATAGATAGATAGATAGATAGAGTCAACGTTCCTGTAGTTCCTGTAGTAGATTCAAAGTACGCGTGTGTTAATCGCAATGAAAACCTTGCATGTGCTATCACCATCCGCATAGGAGGGCCCGTTTGTTGCATCGGAGAGCCTGTCAGTAGAAAATGTTGCGCGATTAATCAGATGGCTAACAAAGAAATAAATAACGAAAGAAAATAGGCTGGTGAGGTAAGGGAAGTTGCAAATGATCCAGTCCTTATTAGAAAGTCCTTACAGAGAACGGCAGAGTGATTGGTAAAAACAAATTTCAAATTTAGATAACGATACAAGACCGAGAATTCTGTAATTTAACAGCTGATGATAACTGCTTTGAACGGGAGCCGTAAAACGGTATTTAAACATTCATCGACTTATGTAGACCGGACCGCAAAAGTTTACAGAGCACAAAATTCGCCAGAAGTGCCCTTTCCACGTGACGTGACATCACGGCCTGGAGTTTAAGTGAGCGGTGTGGTTGTCCGGCGAGGAAGTATCCCTACACATTTCGATCGGATGGCAGAAGCATTGGATGCGATGTTTCAAGCGAAGGTTTCTTTGGCTTTTCGCCGCATTGCGCGGGGACTGCTGTAAGCTGGGACGATCCCGGAAGCCGTGCACTCAAAGGTGATGACTTGGAGCGCCAGTTCTGATGTGGTGGTGGTGGTGGTGAATTGTATAGCAACAGGTGGGTTTAGCCTGGCGATCAAGGCCGGCAATTGCACCGCCACGTCGCTTACAATATCGCTTCAGGGTTTCACCATATGTCTATCAAACAAGTCTCTCTTAAGAAGTCGATAAGGAGAGATGAAGTTTATTTGCCGGCTATAACTGATACCTCGGGAAATACAAGGTGTTGTAGGCACGCGTGCGGAAGGTCCTTTTTTTTTGCAGATTCTCCAGGTACTACAACGATGTAGCACTCCGCTCCCGTACACCTGCGTAACGTGTGTACCCGGACACGAGGGACTAGAGGGAAACGAAGCGGCCCACACCGCTGCGCGCGAGCACGTCAGCCGGGCTCCCCTCGCCCTAAACGCCCTCCGACCCGCGGGAGGAGAGGTGGAAGCCGTACCCAACAACTATTCAGCGATATTGCAACACTACAGGCTCGAGCGCCGCGTGTACCCTCCACCGCACCCAAACCTCGGCAAAGAAGAAAGCGTGGTCCTCCGACGCCTACAAAGTAATACTTCCACTCACGGAACTATAATGCACCGCCTCTACCCGACGCGCCACAGCTACCTCTGCCCACTCGGCAACGTTCCCGACACCCTGGCACGCTTGCTCTTGGAATGCCCGTGGCATGAAGACAGCGAAATGCAGCCGGAAATGGACGCTAACCGAGCACAACAAGCAAACTAAGACCACCTATTCGAAACGTGGGAGGCCAAGCTCGCCCTCGGGGACCTGGAAGACCAACGACAACTCGTCGCCAGGGCCAAGAGGGCAGCCGAAGCCGAAGTCAGGGTGATACCGAGCGAGGCCCGGTATCACCCTGAGGTGGGAAGGTTCCTTAGTCCAGGAACCCTCTGGCTTCGGGGTTCCTGGACTAAGGAACCTTCCCACCTCAGGGTGATACCGGGCCTCGCTCGGGACACTGTTTCAAGAATAAACTCTCTCTTTCTCACTTTCACTTTCTTTCACTTTCAAACTCTCACTTTCTCTCTCTCTCTCTCCAGGAGAGCGTCCCTTTCGTCTTGGAATTTCGGGCATGACCACAGAAAGTGTTCAATGCCTCTTGTCTCGTAGCATGCAGTTAAATTCGGAGAATTGATTCGCCCCGTCTTAAATAACCAGGCCGGAGTACGTAATCCCGCTAATACACGCAAAGTTGCTCGAGCGGCCAGTCGCGCGGCAATTTTGTGTGTATTCGCGGGCTTCTTTCACGCTGGGAAAAGAAAAAAACACTTCTATGTAGCACTTATTGAGCAACAGAATGCTGTGTCGGGAGTTTTTCATGTTGCTCTACAATTTTCCAATTCAAACTTTTCATCTAATGATAATAATTGAGAAGTTGATTAATTAATCAAGACTAACTATCTAATTAGCCGGAATGCAAACAATAATCTGAGTGTCTCCAAGCAACGGCAAACAATCTTACTTCGGTTCTGTCCAGTTACGTAGCATTTGCACATTTTAAAGGTTTGGCCCAAGTTAAGTGAAACACCATGTATGTCCTCAGATGGGTTTTAATAGGGTGCATAAGGCTGACTGATACAGGAGGCAGTGCAGTGTCCCAGTACCCATACGCCTAGGGCTAAATTAAATTAAATTAAATTAGAGGGTTTTACGTGCCAAAACCACCATCTGATTATGAGTCACGCCGTAGTGGGGGACTCCGAATTAATTTGGACCGCCTGGGGTACTTTAATGTGCATCTAAATCTAAGCAGGCGGGTGTTTTCTGCATTTCGCCCCCATCGAAATGCGTATGCCGTGGTCGGGATTTGATCCCGCGAACTCCTGCTAGTGTTGCCATGTAAAAGCACTGAAAGGGGCTAGTTGGTAGCGATTTATCTTGAAATTGCAACGCACACACAACCTTCGTTACATTTGCCTCATGTCCTCGTTTCTTGTGTGTGCGCTGCAGTTTCAAGATGAATAGTGTTGCCATCTATCGATTGGTGGACAAGGACGAGTGGCTGGTGATGACCATCCCTCTCAGTGCCAGGAGCCGCCAGTCTGTACATACGACAAAGTTGCACACATTTCCTTAGTCCGACAACGTCGCGATATACATCTAGAAAGATACAGTAGTTGCTTGGATAACAGGGCTATCAATACAGTGCAAGAGCGCTGACTTGGGCTAGTTGTTTGTACATTGACATATTGAACAAACTGCGCAGATGGAGATGACTAACGGAAGCCCCCATGGTAGTCTTGCCTTTCGTGCTGTCCTTCTGCGCTGTTTGTTAAATATATCAATACACATAGAGGTACTGCGAACGATTACGGGCCTACAAGAAAGCTAGAACGACAGCGAAATATTCCGGCCGTATACCCACCTCACGATGACTATTGACGTCATTGCAATTAAATTTCAAGCAATGCAGCGACCCACTGTGTTAATACTATAGATACCTTTATTTAGGTACTGTTCACTCTGAGATTTCCGTCTCTTCGGCTACATGCAAATACACTGTGCTCCACGATTGGCCTACTTCGCTATGACACTCGCTCGCCAGGGTAAGCCATGATCATGACATGTCGGTGACTGTATGACGCCAACGCAATGGCGACGAAGGGGAATGACGTCGAGTGAACGACGAAGGCGGTTTTACGACGACAATGGGCCTACGAGTCTCAAGTGATGACGATGGTATAAAGACAGCAACGTCACGACGAGACAGCTAGAGTACAAAGGGATGAAGACGAGTGTATACTACGACGATTCGTGTGACGCCGACTATATGGCGACAATGGCGAGACGATGACGCGAAAATTTATTGACCGCGACTGAACGACCACGGTGGAGTCACGGCAGCGATGGTATGAAAGTGAATGCATGATAACGACTGTATTACGACGTCGCAATTACGACGGGGACATAACAATGGCGGCATAATCAAAAATGAAGGCCAACACCATGATTACGATGGATGACGAAGGAGGAATGACGTTTATGCAACGACGAGAGTGGTATGACGACGAGTGCCTGACAACAATGAGATCACATTTCTGAAATGATGACGATGGGGTACGACGACGGCATGACGACGATGGCTAGACGACTATGGTACGACGGATGCTGTATGACGACGACAGAACGACAGGAGTCGGATGACGAAGCTGTAATGACGACGATCGAACAACCACGACAGCATCATTACCACGAGCACCACATAACTAGTGACGTAAGTGACCAGAAAACATTTGTCACTGGGTCGACGTAACAGGACGCACGGATGGACGGACGGACAGACGGACGGACGGACGGACGGACAGACAGGACAGACAGACAGACAGACAGACAGACAGACAGACAGACAGACAGACAGACAGACAGACAGACAGACGGACAGACGGACAGACAGACAGACAGACAGACAGACAGACAGACAGACAGACAGACAGACAGACAGACAGACAGACAGACAGACAGACAGACAGACAGACAGACAGACAGACGGACAGACGGACGGACGGACGGACGGACGGACGGACGGACGGACGGACGGACGGACGGACGGACAGACGGACAGACGGACAGACGGACAGACAGGACAGACAGACAGACAGACAGACAGACAGACAGACAAACAGACAACCGACAGACAGACAGACAGACAGACAGACAGACAGACAGACAGACAGACAGACAGACAGACAGACAGACAGACAGACAGACAGGACAGGACAGACAGAAGACAGACAGACAGACAGAAGACAGACAGACAGCAGACAGACAGACAGACAGACAGACAGACGACGACAGACACGAAGACAGACGACAGACAGACAGACAGACAGACAGACAGACAGACAGGACAGACAGACAGACAGACAGGACAGACAGCCAGACAGACAGACAGACAGACAGACGACAGACAGCAGACAAGACAGACAGAACAGACAGACAGACAGACAGACAGACAGACAGACAGACCAGCCGACAGACCAGACAGACAGACAGACAGACAGACACAGACAGACAGACAGACAGACAGACAGACAGACAGACAGACAGACAGACAGACAGAAGACAGACAGACAGACAGACAGACAGGACAGACGACAGAAGACAGACAGACAGAAGACAGACAGACAGACAGACAGACAGACAGAAGACAGACAGACAGGACAGGACAGACAGACAGACAGACAGACAGACAGACAGGACAGACAGACAGACAGACAGACAGACAGACAGACAGACAGACAGACAGACAGACAGACAGACAGACTCAAATTGCCGGAAGTATAAGGCAAAGAATGCTAATCGCATTAAAACAAATACCCCTTTGTGCATAAGAAGACAAATGGCCATGCCCGACTGGGTCATGTCGGGTTTCGGGACTTTTACTCAAAAATTGATAGTTTCCCACTAAATTCGGGGCGGTAGGCTACCCTACGCACGCCTCATATAGCGTTGACCAAAGAGGTAGCCAATAAGCGTCGCCCCAGCAGCTTATCTCAGCAAGTATGATGGGAAGCCGTCACTTGTTCGTGCTTCTGCAGAGATTCCGCAAATGGAGCTGTAGTACGTACGATTGCCCGGTCGTTTGAGTAATTGAGCCCAATGTCTCTGCAAAGAGACGTATATTTCCGAGTTCCCTCGTTGAAAAGAATGCGACTGTTATCGGGGGAAAAAAAAAAGTGAGCAACCGTGTCACGCGTGCATCCGTGACACTGACCCTCGGGGTCACGCGAAAAAAAAAAGGAAAAAAAAAAAGTTTGGCATGCGTTCAGCCGTGACAGAAAGAACCCGCTCGCGACAGCCGTTGCGAGCGTCGCACCGCGTGCGTGTACACTCCCGCGCACGCGCCTCTATACGTGGGCGCCATGTTTACGCCGGGCGCAAAAATACAGAAAGCGAGTACACGTTGCTTCACGCGATTCCATTGGGAAACCTGGGACAGCCGCGCATTTGTACGTATCTTGCGTCGCACGCACACATGACCGGCGGTGCGCAGTCACAATCGGTCGTGTAATAGGCGTGTGAAAGCCAGTTGGGACCAGTCGAGTCTTTTTCTTTTTTGTTTTCATCACCCGCACGTTGGCTTGCATTACGGCCGTACGTGCTCGCGGTACCATTTCCTTTATCTCGAAGGAACCTCGACCTTAGGGCTTCCTGATCAATGTCCATAGCGGCCCGGCCGCTTCCTCACGTGAGCGTTGCCAAGGCAAGGGGCTCTTCGCCCGCGCGTCCACACACATACACACACGTATACAATCTCAGCGAACGCGCGCGCACGCACACAAACACGCGTAAGCGTGCGCACGCACTTAGACAGATGAACACAAACATTTCCTGCTTCCAGAATTTGCATAAAATGCGAGAAGCGGAAAGACGACTCGGGAATAGAGGGAGAAAAAGTGATCTTTCTTGATATTGTTGGGATTGTTTGTAAAGCTGCATGTCACATGAGGACGATTGCGACACTCTACACCCCAAGCTAGAACAAATAACTGCGCAACAAACTTGGGTCTGTGTCGCTGATGCACGTGAGGGCACGCGAATTCTTCATGCCTACTTTATTTCTTTGCGCGTGTTTGTGTATTGAGGTGGAGAATGAAATCCGCGTTAAACAAAACTCTGGCGCTTAGCTAGAGCTTCGCACTCATGTCATCTTTCGTTAAGGCTTGTTGGTGGGCTAGTTGGTTATGATTCATAGTGAGCGAATAACAGCGCGAAAAGACCAAGAACAGAACGAAAACACAGCGTATGTGTGTGTCTGCTTCTCGTCCCTGTCTTATCGCGCTCTTATTCATCTCCTTGCGATTTATTTTAAAGCAATTAGAATTGAATTGGGGTGTTTTACGTGCCAACACCGCAATCTCATTATGAAGCACGCCGTCGTAGGGGACTCCGGAATAATTTGGAACACGTGGGGTTCTTTAACGTGCACAGAAATCAAAGTGCATGGGTCTTTTCGCATTTCGCCCCCATCGAAATGCGGCCGCCGTGGCCGGGATTCGATCCCGCGACCTCGTGCTCAACAGCCCAACACCATAGCCACTAAACAACCACGGCGAATATATTAAAGCCATCGAAGCGGACAAGACAGCTGAAATCTTAAATCAGAATCCAGGCGCCTCATGATTCTTGATTAAGAGACCATTGTTGGAGAGCTGATGTGATGGGTATTTTGACTGTTTGTCTGTTAGGAGCAAAAGGTTGAATTCCGTGGGAGGCGAATACGATGTCCATCGGTGAATTAGTTGCAAGAATGAAATTAGAGAATTAGAGAGTATGGCATGGCGCTGTTTTCCGCTGATGAAAGACAGGGACTATCAAAGATGTTTTGAAGAGATCTTCGTAATAAATAATCTACCTAATTAGAATGATGACGGGTGATGACAGGGACGATGGTAACGGTGGCGATTAAATGGCGCTTGATTCAGCTTCCATAACGGGATGAAAAAGCCTGTGGCATACTTGTCGCGGGTTTATGAGTATTACTTGGTACTGCTTCCTAATTATTACTGCCTTGCACACCTTTATCAATCGCATTATCTTTTCCAAGCGAATCTTGTATACGCTAGCCTGCGCCGGCAATGTGACGCTACAAAAACCCAGCTGCTCTCAGAGCTGCACAGGTAGTCTGCACGTGCGCGTGCTTGGCACGCGCTCGTGCCACTACTCTCGCGTTCGTCGTCATCGTCGTCCGCTTCCACAGTTGGCTTCGTTGCCGCTAATCATTCCAGCGTAGAATTTCAGTTCTCTTCTGTCGCCGTAATGGGAAGGCCGCGTTTACGGGGCGGGGGTATGAGCCATTGCTTAAGGGGGTATGAGCCATTCATTGTCTTACGTAACGGACCGATTTAATTTTGAAGAAATGTCATGGAAATCTATCCAGAATGAACGCGCACGGGAAAGGGCTCGTCGTCGACGTGTCGATTCTAGCGTGAAGGCTTCCGAAGCCCGGGCGAAACGTCAGCAAGGAGCCGCGGGCCCCGAGTTGAGGGAGCGCAATGTTGAGGCCAAACGTCTGCGTTGTCTAGCCCTCCAGGAACACGAGAACGGTGGTGCACGCCTCGGCAACGCTGACTCCAACTTCCCCGGTGCGACGGCCAGGTTTCAACTCGAGTTTTTCAACCGGAACTTCGGAGCCAGCTGCAGTGCGTGCGACCGGTTGGGGTTCGAGCACAACATGGTACTCTCGTCAGTGCAATTCGTTCGGAGGAACACCGAAGAAACACACAAGGTTCGCTTACCCCCCTTTCCTCGACAGGGGAAGAGCTCCTAATTTTCTTCTTCTTAGGAGAGGGCGGGGAAAGGGAAGGTGGGCGAGTGCTCTCAACTGAAGTTTGCACTTAAAGTATTATAGGGTGTCCCAAGCTATAGCGTTAGCCAAGCTGTCAAAAGAAAAAAAAAAGACAAAGAAAATAACTTTCAAATAATAACTTAATTTTAAATAACGGAGAAGTAAACCCAGCACAAAAGGAAAAAAGTAGCAACAATATAAAAGTTCACATCTCACGTTTCCACTCAATATATTTGCTGAAGTCGTTAGCATTTTTTCGCCCCTTTTTTTGACACGCCCGGCATCCAGAAATTCAATTTCTTTCGTCCTTCTTTAGACTGAGCAATTGAAGGCACGTTTACACATCTATCAGCAACACGCATTTCAAAGGCCCCAATAATCTATGTTGCCGCCGGTATGGTGAATCGATGGTGGGATATAACATCAGTATCAGGAAAGCGCGGTTCAAATGGTGCATGCAGCACAGTATACGCAGCTCGATTTCCGAGGTTGTGAATCTGCTTGCATGAATAATTCCCTAGTTACTGTGGTAGGGTTCCGTCGGTGCTGCCGCATCATTCCGCACGTATTTTCTTAGCTGCCTTCTTCTCCCGCGTTCCAGTTTTGCACTGTGTCAAAATATAAGTCTCGCAGTCCCCATTCTTCTGTTGTTTATTTTGTACTGATGATCCTTTGTGAACACATATGAATGCCTACGTGCGCGCACGTGTTTTTAATGCGTATACAGCCGGCCAAATCTTTAGCTGGCACGCGCGAGTACCGACTTTGCGTACGCCAGCGCCTTAGGACGGGAAGAGCCTAATCTACTTTCGCAGTTTTCTGCCAACTAAAATATAAGAAACGTAACAGGTGACTCTTCTATCTCCGCGAGTTTTGTGACCATGAGCTTAGCCTTGACCGCTTCGCGAGCTCACTTTATTGGCGTTATCACGACGCGCTGCAAAGCAGAAACAGCGGAGCTCGTGCGAGCTAGCCAACTATTTTGTCCGGTGTACGTACGCATAAGCCACATTTTTGTCCGGAAACTGCAGTGGAGCACCTGTTTCACCACCACTGTTTGTACGCTGCGAAAGATTGCAAGTGACATTCTAATTCTCGAGAGCCTTAGGAGAGGGATTCAGGAGACGTAGCGCTAGGCCCATTCAGCGATGCGGTTACGCGTATACCATGACGAACATGATTTAGACAAATGTTGAGCTGCACGGAACTCACATCTGAAGCTTTTTTGTTCTGAATTTAATTTTGTTTCACGACTTCACCTGCTATAGCCTTTCCTTATTTTGCAACAACACTAGGGTGCGGCCCACCGCAGCGGCTGGGGACTTTCAGATTGAGGTCATAGGATGAGCTTGCGAATTAATTATTAATTAATTAATTAATAATTCACGAAGCTAGGTAGTTATCTTCCGGTGAACTTCCGTTCCTTTTACATCTCATTTATCCCCCCATCCTTCTCTCTACCTCACGGCCACATGAAGGCTCACATGCACGCAGAGAATTCTAAGCGCTGAAGCGTTAAGCGTTAAGCAAATTGAATAAGTCGGAATGCTGCGAATAGCAAAGTGTGACGGCCTTTCTCCTTTGTGTCCCCGTTGAGATGCATGGTGTACGATACTCAGCTTCTAAGAAGCCGTATCTTTCGTAATTTCCGGAGTGGCCGGCACATTCAAGGAGATTTCGTATACATGTCGGCGCTTCGCAACAGTCCTCTTCTTTACGGAAGACGTAAAACGCTTACTTTGCATAATTCCACGTTGCGCCATCTGTGTAACTACGCGTGCGAAGGCGCCCAGTCCTTAGCATACAATAGCGAACTACCGCATACCACCGTTAGGGTCTTCTCTTTGTCACCTCACCTAGTACACTGAAAACTATTTCCTTGGTTCGGTCTACTAGTCATGCAACCCCCACCTTTTTTTTCTGGATCTTAAGTTGAGCTAGTTTTGAGATAACTATTGCATCTGGTGCACTTCCCAGCAAACCACCAACCTCTGCAGGATACTTCATGTCAAAAGAACGGATCCAATGCGTTTAACATCGATTCGAGGTTGTCACCCATAACTGCTCGTCGTTATATGTTGTGTAAGCGTTTTCTTAATTCGTTTCCTTATATCCTAATGTCATTTCTGTCTGTTAATTTGGCAGACATTCTGGGAAACAGGCACCGCAACTTGCCAATGTTTGCAATATCATCAAGTTATCACGCCCAAAAGCTGCAGCGGCCTCAATTACTGCACATGCTGTTCATAAAGACACTCCTGAACTCCAAATTACGATCCACGAAAGCAGGGACGCAAACCGCTGCTAAGTTTCTGCAACTCTAAAATTGGCTTTTCACTATGTGTTGTAGGGAAACAGATAATCTGTGACGTGTTCTGCACTTAATACATCGAACCAAAAATAGTAATAAATAAAGTGTTTGAGAGTATCGTTGTCACGCAGTTCCGTAATTGTGGTTGTTGTGTGAGAGCGGCGTGTACCCGATTCTTCCAAACTCATAGCCTCTGGGTTCGCATCTATGTTCCTTTCTTTCTTTGAATTTGTTACAGGGCTGCAAGAATAATATGTAAGGTCACAACAGACGAGGATCGTTACAAAAGAAAAGAGAGAGAGAAAAGGTGGGCAGTGGCAGCACCGTTTAACCCTTATCGATACGCTGTAGCACGATGATAATGCCACGTCAGCCAGTGTGACGAAGTCATTTGCGCAAGCGATGTTCATCGAGAAGGCAGTAAACTGCATGACAGGTTTCCTTGTGTCTGAAGACTGCGCACACGTTGTATACATTACATTTAATCGTACGTAAGACACTCGACCGGAGGTCACACCGTGTTCTAAAACAGTCGCTGAAGCCAGAGAAGAGGCGAGTTATGCAGGAATGCCTGAAAAAAATAGCGGCGGCAACCTCTTTTGTCAACGTCTGACAGCGCTTTCAAGCAATTCATTTTGACAGTCTGTAGGAGGTCGGTAGGTGTGTAGGACGGTCAAACGAGCCACAGGCAGGGGGATGAGGGATGTGAGCGCGCACTACTGTGATCAAGAGCGAGCTACTGAGGGGAGGGCAGATGACGCGCATCCCCTCCTCTAGCACGGCCGTGCGCTTCCCGTTCCCTATCATGAAGGTAATCTCCGGCGGTGTACAAGGCTTGGGCGAGCCGAGATGGCTGGTGGCTGCATGTGCGCTGCCTTCGCACGCACCTATAGTGCTGGAGGTCGCGTAATTACAAGTTTCGGAGATGCGTTGGAACGAGAGGCACCAGAAGTGTTCACTCCGCTCTGTTCGCGCTCTTCATCACGCCAGCATTGCGAGTGTTCATGGTCCTCGAGTGAGATCTGTTCGTGTTTGCCTGTGGGCATATGACACAAAGCTTGCAAATTTGGTCAGCAATAAAATAAATACTTACTGCAACTTATACGGCCTATGTGCTTCTCAGTGCTGAATGAAGAAAAGTATTTACCCCTACCAACAAACAAATCGTGTACCTATACGGCAGCTAACACGTTGTTTTAGATCAGCTTGATTTTCGTTCTTTTTTTTTTTTTTATTTGCAGCCGTCGCGGCAACCTCACATGCATGCTCGCACTAGGAAACGCCCCTGGCGCGCAGGGAAGCAAAGACGGAATGCGCGGAGTGATACATTTTGGTGACCGGACTACTTGCGTAGCTTCCACAGCGTTGCAGCTGATGTATGAAACGGCGTATCGTTCGCTTGCATATATGACAGTTCTGCAGAGCGGCTGCTCCGTCTGTCAATGACAGCCACTCGATGTCTGAGAATAGACCAAGTTCTCTGTTTCTACGCTAGTATCACATGCGTCCGGTTAAAGGACGCGTGTTTTGAGCAATGTAATGAATCGCCGCTCCTCGTGCTTCTTCTGTTCTCGCTGTTATTGAATAAACACTCAGCCGACACCTAGGGCACGACAATAGCCACTATGGAGGCTAAGCGAATAGGCTAGGAGGCGACGAGCATGAAGTGCGATGGCTCCGTCGCAGTGAAGCATTTCGTGCGTATGCATTGAGGAATGACGACAACTGAATGGCGTTTCCGAAATTATGACGATGTTACAACGGCGTGAAGACAATGGCATGACGAGAGTCGGAAGACGAAGTTAACTGAATGGCGTTTCCGAAATTATGACGATGTTACAACGGCGTGAAGACAATGGCATGACGAGAGTCGGAAGACGAAGTTGGAGTGACGGCAGAGGATAGATAGATAGATAGATAGGGCCCGTTTGTTGCATCGGAGAGCCTGTAGGGCCCTATAGCGAACTCTCAGAGCGTGGTACACAATTCCATTTTTTTAAGGCGAAACGTAGAAACATGTGCGACGTGTGCCTTATTTGTCACCGTTGTTTTGTATGCATGACCAAATACTGCTTCGTACACAGTGCATATCACATCGCATCGCTCGTCATCACGAAATAGCTGTGCTATCATGCAACACAAAGGTTTATTTTACCCTTGCTTTGCCTCGTACATCGCAGGAGCAGAATAGACTTCTCGCTGATGCCTTGGTTAATGATGCATGACCACACGTTTCGCAAAGTCTTAGCTAACGTTGTATAATTAGGAGCTCGTTTGTATAACTTAACTCCACCAAACACTTTGAGTTGACTTGTTTTGTTTAAAAACCACTACCCTCTGTAATGCCCGATCGGCCCGGAGGGTACAATTAACAATTTAAATGATCAAATACAATGGGCCTCTTCGATTATCAGTCCCTGACAGTCCCGGACTGCTTGGGACTGCTGTGCCGCATTCGATTTTGCTCGGACAGCTTCCGAAGCTCCGCCCACTAGTCCGAGTGTTGTCAGAAGCGCGTTCGTTTTTTCACGGACAGGAAGTTCCGGACTGCCCGCGGACTGTTGGAGCTGTCAGCAGATGTTTGCTCGGACAAGCGCAAGTAGCTAGCAGACGACGGCTGTCTTTAAAAAGATGTGCGCGGTGTTTGACGCCATGTTGTGAAAGATTCCGTGTGCTTCTGCGTACTTTGCGCGCTCCAGACGGCAACTACTGTGCATTGAGTTATCGCTTCTGTTACATCGGTGCTTTGTGTGCCATCTTGCAAGTTTTTTACGAGCCGTCTAATTGTTGTAGCTTTAGTCTGCGTGTTTTTTTTTTTGTTTTTTTTAAAGAAAGAAGTACAGCGATCAGGCGCACATGCTTGCTTTTCTTAATGTGTTTCACGAAATCTGTCATGCTCATTGCTATATACGTACGCAGTAAGCAGGTAAATTTTGCTTTTCAGGTAAGTGAAACTAGCGTACGTGCAAGGAATCATATATTGCATGTGGCTATTTCACGCCGGTAGCTGGGGTGGTATACAATAGGCGCTTCGCGGATTGCTGTTGACATACCTGTTGATCCCTTTTGCTACCAAGTTCGAGCGTTTGATTTTTGACGTGCAGGATTAGTAGACGGTGTACACGCGCTCTCTCACGCGTCGGGCTTTTAATTAGCAGACGGTCTCGCGAGCTTTGAGGATGTTCGCGGGTGCTTTCTGCATGAACAGCGACGTGGCACGACCATAATTTCGGAGAATCTCCACAGCAATTTTGGGGCCAATAAATATATTTCATCACCACCACGATTTTGCTTATACGTCCGTGTGGGAATTCAACTTAAATTTCTCAGGCAATGAGCTGGCTAGCGCGACGTAATAAACGCTTTGCGAAAACGTTCTACGCGCTCAGGCTACGATTACACTGTGCTAGCTTCATGGTGTGTCGGCGACATACGTCTCTGAGACTGCACCATTTCGGAGGCCACGCTAATAAAAACGCTGGGTAGGGGGCTATCTACGAGTAGCAAAGAGCAGACGACGGCAGCCAGTAGAGTGACTTCCGGTCGCGGTGCTTCGACCGAAATCTCGGACAGTCCCCGACAGCTGGATCACGTGACTGTGACGCGCTCTTCTGTCAGGGCTAGTCAGACCGGAAGCCGCGGACGGTTTGCGGACAGTCCGGGATTGCATAATCGAAGAGGCCCAATATTCTCTAAGTGAAGTGACTATAATGAAACAAAATAGTACAAAGTAATTAAATTAACTTAGAACTGTTTAGCGTCCCGAAACTGATCATAGTTTAAAGGCGGACGCTGTAACTTGATCTACTCCGCGTCCATCGCTATGCGGCCGAACGCGACTGGGGAATCGCAACCCCGACCCTCTGCTCAACAGCGCAATGCCGTACACCGTTGAGTCACCGCGACGTAACTCCCAACCGCAAAATACATCATCTAGACATTCAGAACACATTCGGTAAGGAACGAGGGAACATTTATCGCTGTTTCGCATCCCACCAGAATCTAGGATTAAGGGTTTATAAAGCCAGTTACTGTTTTTGACCGTTAGTACTTCTACAAGCAGAAAAAATTAAACGTAATATACTATATTTAGCAGCAGCCGCCTTGTTCAGTGTGAATAAAATACATTCGTCCGACGGGAAATGGATAGATCTTACCTATTATTTCAAGGATCTAGCTAATGTGCTAATGTATACTAGTTATCTTCGTGAAGCGAACTTGAAGAACAAGTATTATATATATATATATATATATATATATATATATATATATATGAACCAAGACGTAAGAAAGATCGCAACTGTATCTATGCGAGTGCAAGTCATTCACGATATTGCATGGTATTCCGCCAAGATTGATACCGCTTTATGTGTCTATATCTCTGGCTTTTATGTTTTCATTAATTTATATATTTATTTTATATTTATATAATTTATATGTTTCATTAATTTATATTTTCATTAATTTCTACATTATTAAGGTATATTTGCTACCAGGAACTTCAGTATGAGGAGCATATTTTCACGCTCGTTGATGTTGCAACGACTTCAAAAAACCTCTCGAATGACTGGGAAAGAAAGGAAATTATGGCAAGATGTCGGCTGCTTGTACAACGTCGTTCCCTCATGTTTATTATTGAACTATTTATTACAATAATATTAATTATAGTGCGTAAGACAGTGACAGATTTATCTTGACGTCTTATTGAATGCGTACTATATGCAGGTTGATAATTTTTAAGCTTTACGGAATTTTTAGAAATCGCCTGTGGCAGGTACCGCAATTCTTATCGTTGAGCTGGTTTAGTCGAAGAAATCGAAACACATTATCACCTAATTAACAACAATTCCCTAATTAACTTCTTCATTATTTACTTCACGGCACATATTGCAATTTACCAATTGTAGCCGCTGAGCTTGTCAGGCGTATCCACTTGGAATGGATTTCCGGAATGAGCACCAGTTTGGAGATATGCGCCATCAAACTCACCGTAAAAATGAACTGTTGTTCCACTTTCTGTCTTACCAAAATGTCCTTTATACATTGAAGCACAAAAGTAACTGGAACGCCCATGTATTTCGTCCCACACTTTGGGAAATATTATCTTGAAACTGGTGTCATCCTGTAAATTTATTTCAAGTGGATGCGTCTTGCAAACTCACCGGCTACAACTCGTAAATTGCAATATGTGCCGTAAAGTAAGAATTTATGAAGTTAAGTAGCGAATATCTGTTAGTTACTTGAATACGTGTTTCGATTTCTCGTGCTGCTAATGTCCACCTCTTCGAATAACACAGCTCAACGGTAAGAATTATGCTATACCTGCCATAGGCGATTTTTTAAAATTCCATAAAGCTTAAAAATGATCACCCTGTATAGCTGTGTGGTATTTTTTACAGTTGTACGCTTCAGTTTTCTCGTTTCATTGCCTTAAATTAGATTATAGAATGTTATATGCCGTGTGGTTCGCAAGCTACTGTGAAAGGCTATTGTTCACCATCGAGCTGTGCTATAGCATGATGGCTGTATAGAGCCCTACACTGTTTTGATGTCAGCATTTGCGGCTTCTGCGATAAGGAAC
Organism: Dermacentor silvarum; assembly: GCF_013339745.2. Lineage (NCBI taxonomy): Eukaryota > Metazoa > Arthropoda > Arachnida > Ixodida > Ixodidae > Dermacentor > Dermacentor silvarum. The sequence continues at coordinate 193,446,614 of NC_051156.1, read as the reverse complement.
CAAACAAACTTGTGGAAATAAATTTGTAAACGCCGTAAGAGACTCTGAACTAGGCGGTTGCATCATCCGTGCGTGCTCTCTTGAAATTAGGAGCGCTCTGACGCGCTGAAATTGAACGTGACGCTCAATATGCAAATTATACAAGCGAGTGGAGCTGCAATATAGGCGCAGAATGTATGTTTGGAGCATTGTTGGCGAATAAGAAATAAAAATTAAGTTGCCTATTCTTGGCGTATAGACAAGAAAAAAAAAAGCACTGTTGAGAAATGTAAGCTTAGAATCGCACTTGCGAGGACCTACGCGATACAAGGAGGGAATGAAAGAAAAAAGATGAAAAAAGTTTGCCTTTTTTGTTTCAGCTGGAGTACATTACCGAAACAAACTTAACTTTCGTTACAGGAGTGTCAAAGAGGACCGGCAACGGTAACAATGTGCAAAGATTTCACAGCGTTCGCTGCTCCTTTAACTTTTGGTGCTTCTGAACTTTGTGTCCCTTATTCTACAAAACGTGATGCTCGATGTGCATGGTCGACGGCACGTCTTGCGCCACCTGTGAGCGCTGGGGACATGCATTGCGGTATGCGATCAAAGCGACAGCTTTTGTGACGCACTATTTATATACCCTAAAGGCCCATTCGGTCATTACATGGGGCGGTAGTCAGTTACAATAAAAAGCGTTACTGTTACTGCATTGGAACACCTATATAACTCTCATTGGAACACCTATATAACTAAACAGATAAAAGTACAAAAGGAAACCCAGGTAAGCCAAAAATAGTCCGGAGCCGCGTACCACGACGCCTGTCACAACCTACTGTGATATTATAGGAACGGAAAACACCATTTCCTTTAATATTATCCCAACGGCTCACCTGAGAACGCGAAATCGGCACTTGTGTTTTTCCGGGACGGGAACAGGCTCGCGGAAGCCTAACTCACGCAACCAGAGCCGCCATAACAGGCGTCTTAACTGAGCAGAACCTTTTACGTCTTGATATCTATATTTCGTTGCCCACGTGCGTGTGCTTTACCTGATTTCTTGTGCATTATTTGAGTTTTTTTGCACCAAGTTGTACTTTTAGCTTGTTAGTCTAAATTTCGTTCAGTGCACCACCGTTCGGCACTCCATTTATGGATGCTTGGAAACAAATGAACGAATAAATATTGAATTACTATTAATTTTATTATTAATAATTATTTCCCTATTATTATTATTATTGCGTCATTCGAGGAACAATGACATGTTCACCCAGTTGGTACTACAGTAGTAGCAATCTGCGTGATCGGCAGGCGCTGGGGCCAGGCTGAAGCACTGCCACAGCCAAAGTGTAGGGGGTTTGCAGGCTTTACACAGCATATGGCAAATTCTCTTCGCTTGCTTAGTTGATAAACTCGAAGTTAACAGTGTCGATACTTTGTCAAGGAGACATTACACGCATTTTTTTCTTCCTTCTTGTAATGGGTGCGGGAGAACTCGTTTTCCGGCAGTGTCGTACTGAAGAACCTGAAAGAAGTAGCATCTTTCTTTTTTTTTTCCTTTTTAAAACATTCCATAGACATGTATTTTGTTTAATTAAACTACGTCGCTTGTCGCAGGTCACGAAGCGTGCTAGGCACGTTTTCATTTTGCATCGTTGGATGTGCGTCTACCATTCGTACAAAATATACCAACGAAAGTTAAAAGCGTTTCCGGAATAAAAGCGCGTAGCGCTTGCATGTAATGGTTGAATAAACTTCCCTTTGTTTAACCTAAATTCTTTCGTAGTTTTCATAGGTTTCAACACTTTCTCGCGTTTTTTTTTTTCTTTTGGAAATACACCCACTTGACTACTTTCAAAGCTATCTGCGGTGCCGATTTACGTACAATATAGAACAAAAATTCTAAGCTGTCAAAGAATGAGATTGTCAAAGTTTTGCAACCGAGCTACTTTTTATAGGCAGCAGGTCACAATGTTACAGAAAAATAAATCATACTTGTTGTAGAATTCCTTGACGAGGAACGTGAAGATAATGCATCAGGGCGTGAAATGTCCATTACTGCTTATTGATGGATTCTTCTAAAAGTAGTTTTAACGCTGGCCTCTTGTGATTCGCAGCACCTCACCACAACCATACAGTCATAGTTCACCTTCGTCGTGTTAAGCAGATTATGTCCCCATAGCGAGTTATGTTGGTTCTCCATCCTTCCTTAATAAAGGTTTCTAAAAAGAAAATTGGGCGAGAACTCGCGCAGTACATTTCGCAAACATATAAATAAGGACAGAATAAGAACGTAATATAACATCAAACTACGCACCAAAGAAAAGAAGGTTGTATAACAGCTAATTATGATTGCATCAGGTATATAAGCTTATGTTTGTGGGTTTATGGAAGAAATAGTTAGTTGAAGACGCAAGGAGAGCGAATCGTTTACTTTCAGCAAGGTTGAACGGTAGCAACGCTTCATCACCAGCATTTGCATATCACTAATTGCTGCCCAAGGCAGCAAAAAATATGCTTGACAGATAAAATTACAGGAGTACAGAGCAGCAGAGGAGCTAGAGGCATAGTTAAAATACCAGAGAAAAACAACAGGGCGTTCCCCGAATTGCATGCGGACTCGCAGAGCTTCCTAGATTAACAAACTGTTTCCAGTACGTCGTAGCCATGACTATACTTCCGTAGAATAACATCCGTCTCCAAGACTGAGAAAACATTATCATGCAGAATGTAGCGCTCTGACACCAGCCCAGAACCACACGGAGATATTTCAAAGTAACACTATGATGAAATCCCGAGCTAGTGGCGACGTGCTGATAACTGCTGCGCTAGTTTTCCGAGAAACGACGCAGGTGTCTTGAATCCAGGCAGGTTTTCCCGTTCTCGGAACTCACGTAGCCAGCACGAACAAGATGGCACACCAGTCGAAGATCGGTCGAACACGAATACAGGTCGAACACCATATATTGAACTCTCTGAGATATAAAAGAAAGAAATGTACGATTCGTTTAGAGGTCGACCCATGCATATTTAGAAAAAAATGAGAAACGTTGAACATGAGACACATTTGATTAACGTGAGTTCGGCTACTAAATATCGCTATAGTCGACGTCACAAGCATCCTCGTCGGAACTGTCAAAGAAGCCGTCCACGTCGGACGCCTCGCAGGCGTCCTCGGCACCCTAAGCGATGTTGTCCCCGGTGCCGTTGAGGGCATTGAATATGCAGCATTTCTTAAAGTCAGTGCGGATAATCTCCACACTGGCTTAACGGTGGGCGCGGTGGAGGAACTCCACTATCTCAGTGCTTTTGCAAGCTTTGTACACGAATATAGGTCGATTCTTTTTTGATCACGAATATAAGTCGATAGTTCATTTTGGGTAACATTTCCGAAGCAAAAAGGTAGACTTACACTCGGATGAACACGGCAGTGTAAATTTAGTTCACGTTATTCGGCACCATGACTTACAGGAATACTCGCTTCCCGAGAACACTCGCCTCGAGAGAAGCTTTAAACAATGACGAAGGGTAGGTGATCGAGTCATAAGAATACATAGTTACAAATCACTCGTCTACGTATACGCTTTCCTTATCCAGGCAGGTCAAGCCACCGTGTCTCCCGAATAAATTTATTCCATCTCTATTGATCTCCTTATACGCATGAACACCATAAATATGGTTTGTAATATATCTCGATGCTAGAAATTTCAAAGTGCTGGCCCTCTAAGTTCCACATGTTGACCCTAAATTGAAGTGACCTTCTTATTTCGCTGTCGGTTGGGATTGTGAAGAAACGAATAAATCTTATGTTCTATATATCGGAGATTCATGTTAAGCTTTATGTTTATTTTCCGCTCGGTGGCTCGCCTTTTTTGTCGCAGGACAGCTTCAAGCTGCGACTAGATGTCTTTACCGTGTTATTTTTTTAATGGGTATTGTGTGTGGGAAGTTTATGTAAACTATGACGATGGTTTCTTTCCTTAAGCTATTCCGGACTGCTGGTTATATTTTATGTACTAGATTTCATTTATGAGGTTATTGTGTCAATTATGACTACGTATTGTGATATACGCTATACTGCACTGTCTATTTTAAGACCTGACTTAGTGTTGTATGAAGGGAAGTGGAATTGAGAGGTGGCTGATTCGCGTCAAGCATCAGTGCATTTTAGTTATCCTGTTTGGCAACATTCCGTAATCATTTTAAATGCTGTCGGAATAAATTTCAATAGGAATATGAGACGCCAACAAGCAAAAGTCTGCTTAATGTAAGTATGTCACAATTTTTTTCGACGGTTCCCTGAAAGAAGTAGTCTTTCTAATTTATTCATGTTTACCACCCCAAAGCAATGAAGGACGCCGTTGTGGTGAGCGAGAGAGAGAGAGAGAGTAAACTTTTATTATTGAGCAAGCGAAGCATTCTTCACCCTTGGCCGGCAGTTTCCTCATTCCTAGATACAATGAAACGCCACGGGAGGCCCCGCTCTTAAGCCTGTAATACGAGTACCAGCTAACACTGGGGAACCGACCCCGGGAGATGGGACAATATTCCACGAAATGCATATGCTAAAACCCTTTCGGGCTGCACAAATGCAGGGAGAATTACCGCAGAGTCTGTGTCCACATGTAGCAAAATTCCGCAACTAGCCATTCCCATTCGCGTTATCCTGTTTAGTGCGGCAAATTATACCCTATGAAGTAACACGTGTACACAAATTCGCAAAACAAGCCTAACATGAACACTCCAGTGATTGGCATGCATGTAAATAGAAAATGTAAGAGATAAAGCTTCCCAAGAGAAAGCTTACGCTCAGGGTAGCCTCCGCATAAAAATGCGCATGTGAAAAGCAGAAGTGCTCTTGTGAGGCCCCCGCTGAATCGGTTCAACTATACATTATTGAACTTCGAGGCAAGGCAGGTTGTTTATTATTGCCTCCTAAATGTTCACAGATTCTGACGAAGATTTGGAAACTACGCAGAACTTGAAGCAGCTTTGTAAAACCTGTCCACTATTTCAAGAAAAAAAAATAAAGAAGCGCTGACAAAAGTCCGCCCTCTCAATCGATTGAATGACGCTGCGTAATCACATTATTTGTGTTAAGTCGTGTTTATTGTGCATCTAAGATATCCGCTACATTTCGTACCATTAAGGAAGGAAAAAGAGCTTCGTTAATTTTCAGCCAGTTCCTCGAAGGCATTCCCGCACTGCAAAGAAACTTGGCCGTTGTGGCGCCATCTACCGCCAAGGTGGCAGAATACACGAGTAGCGCGATATTCAAATTCTGGCATATGTAGGGTCGGGGAAAGTAAGCAAGGCAAACAAAATGTCAGTGTTATCGTTGAACACTGCTTATAAGCACTGCTAGCTGGAGTGAAATAACAAGCTCTCGGTGCAAATTGTAATAGATTTTATTTTAGAACATAAAGTAGCAGTTTACTGCGTTAAACTTGTAAACTACAAACAATATTTACACCAAACGTCTCTGACTGACATCATAAGCAGTTGTCTGTCTTTCTCTTCTAGTGAAGTCCATCACTTCAGCGCTCCTTCAGGATGCCATGGCACTCAAATGCTTCATCGGAACTCTGGCATCTTCATCAGATGATTCATTCTGAAACGTTGCAGTGCAGGTTAGCCGAATGCAGGATGACCACAATTGATTTTTTTTTTTTGCAACTTCTTTATTTCAAGTAAACATGACGATAGCGGTGACGGATCACATGAGGACCGCATGAAATAAGATTTAATAGAAATCACGGTGAAGCTATAACGTTAGATACTTCGGCGTGCACCAGGGGGCCAGAATTAGCACGCAGTTTCCAACTGCGGCTTCTCTCGTCCCTTGGGGCGGTTTGAGCTCCGCTGTCGTGCAAGGTAATATCACAGTACAAACCAACACCCTGAAGATGCAAATAGTTTTGATGCGTGGTTATTACGCGCCTTACCTTTCGCGAGATAGCTAGAATATACACATAATCACTTTAGCCCAAAATTAAAATAGTAATTTCGTGATTTCACTCTATGCTAGCACAGCTAGATACACTGACCAACGCCGTGTCTGCCATCGTGTCACACAAGCGCTTTCGGGACCGACGTCAACATCGCCATTTCATGGTCCCTTGTCGATGCGAACCCGACAACCAGATGCTGTCGTGGGTGAATTATGTGTGTCTGCAATACTAGTAGATCACAGTTTGCCCTTCGGTCCCGAAAACGCTTGGAGCAACTTTTACGATGAGCACAAAATAATTTGTGCGACAGCGTCCATGTCGTTTCTTCGGTAAACAATGACGACGTGTTTTACTCTCAGCGATGTGAAACAGTGCCCTGTGATTCACACCCACAGACACAATTGTTACTTTTGATTGCGTATTTATGTCGATGTCACCACATTTTGATAGCTCATAGCCCCACGCGTTATTGACTATACTCAGACTTAAGAGGAGCTAAGTAATGTAAAATTTGTTTTTTAACATTCTGCGAGCCATGCGCATGAGCGGTCCGACGTTTATTTACGGCGTATTTATTATTACAATTAATATCTTGAGCTGGCCTATGTTTTGTATATAATTATTGCGAAGCAAAATTGAATAGCCGGGATCACCGGTGATGGCACACTTTACTACGCATGCTTAATAACAATAAAGCAGTGACAGACCTGACGTCAACGCTTACCTACAGTTCATGATGTCATCAGTTTCACACTTGCGGATGTCATAATCCGAAAGCACCGTGCATAAAAACTGAAAAGTGAATACCAAATGTCAACTGTGAGGGCATCGTAAGTTAGACAGACCACTGTGGGCGCATGCCAGATAATTCCAAACTGTGCTGCCTCTTTTAAACTTAATTATTGTGCACGTTTATAAGGCTGAATTCTACGTATAAAGTTCTGATTTCTAATACTAGTTGTTTAATTGTCCCTACAGCTTCTCGTACACGTTAGATACGCAATTAAATTTATTCGTAAGCAGACGTCATTTCATTTTTCAGCTCCTGCGTATTTATCTCGGTTCGACTCGTCTTATTCGCTGTTGGTATAACGTTCGGGCCGGACCAGTAGCACAGCTTTGTGCGCTAAGGAAATACGCGGTCTTGGCAGTATCTTGAATGCAAAAATTACATTTTAGCTCAAATTTAAGGCAGTTTGTATATGGTTAGCTAATGGCGGAACGCGTCAATTTTAGCTTTGCGCTAACATATAAAAAAAAAAGGGACTTGTCTTCTTTGCGACCACAAATCCCCTTCTCGACACGTTGGCGACAATCTTATGATTCCTTTGTTCATCCACTTTTGACCATTTCAAGTCTTCAACTTTCTGTGAACACGTTGCCCTGCTAATTACTGGCTTCCACTTTGACGATTGGATTGGTAACTTGTCCAGCCTCTCCAGGAGCCAATTGGTTCTGTCCATTGAAAAGTTAGTTTAACCACATTTCTTGAGTCTTCAGAATCGTGAAAAGCGTGCACCTGCAGAACGGATCAATAATTTTCCATTCTGCAGTGAGTTCTTGCAAGCTTACAGAATGCGGACTCCACGCGAGAACTCTTTACAGGAACTTCAACGTGTGGGAACATCACCAATTTCACGTCTATTATAAATACTTCGCAAGCACCTATCCAGCCACTGTAAAGATATGCCTGATGTAAATCATTGTGAAAAATAATGAAATAAGTGAACCCGTTACATGACAACTCTCACCAACACCTTGCCACTCGTTTCGTTAAAACACTTTACACATATTGTTCAAACTTGCAGCACAAGACCAATTAGCAATGTATCATTATGCGCGTGTTACACGTATTATGCAAGCGCTGTTTTAAAACAGCGCTTTCATGTAGGCTCCCTAGCATAATCGTGCACACAGTGCCAGCAGGGGCAAGAAGCAGCAATTTCTGAAACCCTGCTGTTCCTTTTTTACATTACGAGTGCGATGTGATTTGTTCCATTTGAAAACAATTTATGCTTCCACTTCCTTTTTTTTTTCAGCTACTGAAAATCTCTGACTTCTTGGGAAAGGAAATGGCGCCCAAGCTTTCTCTAACACCGGTGAGAATAGCAACCGTTGAACACTTTATCAGGCACTGAGTACTGAGCTCTTAATGCTATACTGTTTCTAGCACTGAGAAGCATTCAAGCAAACTTGATGAATAATTGGTTCAGCAATAACATGGCTTACCACGCCTGCTGAATGGAGGAACAGTTTTTGTTTTCTCGTCTCATCTTCAGTATCCGCGTTGCTCGCTATTTTTAATTTGTCTGTGTGAGTCAAGTAAGCCTGAAACGATGGCAAAGAAGTCATGACATATTGAGACTTGTAACGCTCTATCGCACTTTTCCTTACCTTCCATGATACCCTTAAGGCGATTTCGTCGAGGATCTCTTCCCTGAAATCTTCGTATTCCGCTGGCAATGACTGGTTTGAAGTCAAAATTAGGACAACATAAGCGTATTCAATGAGAGCATGTGCTTCGTTAACTATAACCGGTGGCAGTGCTTGTTATTGTAAATGATGGGAACCTTGCGCGACGTCGTAACAGTCGATTTCAATGGTGTTCACAGGGCGCACAGGCCTCAGGAAATAAGGGACAGGCAGATAGCGAGGCAGCACGGATATTCCTTCAGCTTCTGCCTGTCCCTTGTTTTCTTGAATCTGCGTCCACTGTGAGCATCGTGGAAATGTCCCTAATATTTGTCTGTCTGCGACAAGCAGGTACGATGTGTTCCTTGATTTTGTCTCGACTTGTTCGAGCGCATGAACTTTCACAATGCTACGGACACGGTTTCAAGCTTTTATTTCAGCTTTTATTCATTGTGCCTTAAATTGTTACACGTTCCCCTGTCGTAAAGTTTATTGCCTGCTTTTGTAATGAGAACCAGTACGGAAATGAAATCGGGAAAAAATGGTAGTGTCTATACGTTTCGAAAACGAAACACTGTTCACAATATTATCCTACTATTTTACATATGTTGTCTCCAGCAAAAATGCAATCATGATTAAGTAAAGAGAAAGATGCTCAGTATTGAGCTTGTTAGGAATGCCACTTAAGCTTCACAATTGTCGCAAGTGCGGCAGAAAACGTGGATCGAAATAAAGAACATTACCTAAAGCAGGTGAGAGGGTTCCTTGTTATGACTTCCAAGCAGTGTTTCTCTTAACAGTTCGGCTCCGAAGCAGAGATGCCACCGGCCTGTTGATGTGCTATTACTTTCGAAATGCGGATGAACGCTTCGCTTTTAAGAGTGGAATGCGACAGCATTCAAAGAGCCCTGACTGCTACTCATGGTTCCCGACGACTGCCGCTTATGCAACCGTAATGGTTACTGGCAGACACTGGCGGCGAACGCTATGCACGTAGGCGAGCAAAGGTGGAAAGGCGGCCTCTTGCGTGGGCCGATCCCGGAGATTGTGCACAACCGCGCAAAAGAAATCGCATCATTTTCAGGTTTCCGTATTTGTTTCGCACTTTTAATATTTCAGGCTGAGAAGATTTAACATAAAAGACATGTGCTGTGAGTGTTTTGTTTCATGACATTTGTTTGTGAATTGTCATTCTCAAAATTCCGAGGAATAGCTTTGCCAAGAATTCAAAGCAAGGTATGAGCAACATTAATGATAGAATCGTGTGGCATGCCTCAACCTGGTTGGGGATGACTTTTCTCGGCCACGGGAGCCAATGCCGACGCCGACACCGGATTTTCTGCGACACGGGGCGCTAAACGCTATCGCGTTAAAACGGTGACTTGTATGCAATGTTCAGTACTGTGTGTAGAATTGTGCCGCTATTGTGACTTTGAAATAAGCTTTTAGGAGCGAAGCTCCTTAGGGTCGAGCCTTGTCCCCCGTCACGGAGTCGCGCCGTTGTAGCCATGCTAGTACTCGCCGCTCCCGCTAGAGGCGCAGCTGTGCTCGCTTTCTCTTTCTCGCTCCCGACGCTCTCTTTCTCTCGTCCGTAGCTAGGGGCGCTGCGGTGCACAAGGGCGCTCGTTCCCGCTTTCCCGAACCGCGCGCGCGCGCCTTTGGTTTCTCCCGCTCGCCATGAGCAGTCCAAGTAGTGGTCGCCCTGCCGCTCCGAACGTGTGTTTCCCAAGTTTTCCCATCCTGTCGTAGGAATCTGAGCTTCGTTTTCAGTGAAAATGCCTTGTTGCTGCGCGTTTCAATGCAGCAGCAGGTCAGAGAAAGGGCAAGCCTTATTTTATATCCCCCGAGGTGAACGGAATGTCGTGCGTCGGAAGCAGTGGCTCCATAACATCTGGAGAAGGGATTTCGCCCCTTCTAAGCACGCCGTTCTTTGCGAGGCGAATGTTGCAGCTTTCCTCATATTTGCGGATGAAGTTGCATGAAGATTTTAATGCTCTTCGCATAGCCGGACTCTTCGTTCAGTTCAATACAGAGCACCGATAACTGTGCATATAGTTTTTTTCTTAAAGTGAGTCGGCTCAAATTTTTGTTCACTCTTCGACCCGTGACAAAGCTTTTTGTGTTTTCGCGCGTGCGTTAGTTTTCAAATGTATGTAATTTGTGAGTTAATGCCTGTAACTCATATTTTGTAGTTGTGTGCGTGTGTGTGTGCGTGTTTGTGTATGTGCGTGCGTGTGTGCGTGTATGTGTGTGCGCGCGCGCGCGCGTGTGTGTGTGTGTGCGTGTGATCCTTGCGCCTGATACTTGTGAAGCCAAGGAACTATATTACTCTTATTGCGTGCTTATTGTATCTTTGCAAAGTTTCAATACTGCGAGCATTTCTTTTTCTTTACGTACTTTATGTTGCGAAGGCATGAACCGCAATATATATGTAGATAAGTGGTATTATGTATTATTCGCGCATGCTCATTAAGTACAAGCCACGCGCTTCTGATAATCTCCCTCAATTCTGATTAACTTGCCATCTTGAAGTCTGTAAGTTAATTATCAAGTGCCAGTCTTAGCAGTTTCCGTGTAAGCAATCAGCCTTTTGTTGTTGTTTTTTTTGTTTTTTTTTGAGAGAGAGACTTAGGTTACTCCCAGAGGTGATGGAATGTAATTTCTCGTCGTTTCATAGTGACGGAATACAGGCGCGTGTGTAAAGTTCTATGTTGGCTGTTTCGCAAACACAGCACGTATTTTGCACCGTGGCATTGGTACAAAGGCTTTTGGCCCACTCATTTTGGCGAATTCACTTTAAGTAAACTATCACATTTCTTCTTGGTTACCTTCTCTGAGCATTTTAAGAGCGAATATTGTGAACCAAATTCTAGTTTATACTCTACGCTGCTTATATTGTATGCACCCAATACACCTCCGCGTTACGGACTATCCAAGTGGCGACGTAGAGGTAAACAGCTCAGCCACTGCTTGGTACTCATTTTTTGGGAGCGCTTCCGCTTCTATTTATCGAAGCGTCCTCAAAAAAAAAGTCACGACGTTCTATCGGAAACGTACTTTCGTCATGACAGTTTCACAAGGGATAAATTCCCATACAACGCTTGAAAGGGCCGAATAAACAAGCGCGCGCATTGATTCTAATGCGGCTGCAGCGAGCCATCTCTCGTCCGTAGCTAGGGGCGCTGCGGTGCACAAGGGCGTTCGTTTCCGACGCGCGCTCTCTCTCTCATCCGTAGCTAGGGGCGCTGCGGTGCACAAAGGCGTTCGAGTCCAGGTTAGCGCGCTTCCGGGAAAGCCCCATATACTGTCACATTGCTGCGAGGGGAATGTCTCGGCAGAGTGGAACCCCTCGAAGACGCACAAGTTGTCGACGCACCCGATGACACGCACTGGCCCAGCTCCTGTACGCTCAGTGCTGTTTCGAAGTCGGATTCATCGCCCGAAGATGTATTTGGCTCCTCCATCGATGAAAACCTTACGCCGGTCCAGCGTTCACAGCTTCTGTGCCTGTTGGAAGAATTTCGCCCATCTTTCGATGTCGCGCAGACTTCCCTGGGCCGCACGTCTACTGTCACGCATGGCATCGACACTGGCTTCCAACCGCCACTGCGGCAACGCCCATATCGCGTCTCTCCTGCAGAGCGTCGTGCAATTAACGAGCAAGTCGACGACATGCTTCGACGGGATGTTATTCGACCATCAAACAGTCCCTGGGCGTCTCCGGTCGTTCCTGTTGCGAAGAAGGACGGTTCCGTACGGTTCTGTGTGGACTACCGACGGCTCAACAAGATAACCCGCAAGGACGTCTATCCGCTGCCACGAATAGACGACGCGATTGACAGCCTCCAAGGAGCTGAATTCTTTTCATCGCTCGATTTGCGCTCAGGGTACTGGCAAGTCCCTCTCGCTGAGGACGCTCGACCGAAGACAGCCTTCGTCACGCCCGACGGCTTGTACGAATTCAACGTCATGCCGTTCAGACTGTGTAATGCGCCCGCTACCTTCTAGCGCTTGATGGATACCGTCTTGCGCAACTTGAAATGGCACATGTGCCTGTGCTACCTCGACGACGTCGTCGTTTTTGCTCCGGACTTCTCCACGCATCTTCAACGCCTCCGGCAAGCTTTGACGCGTTTGAGCACCGCCGGCCTACAGTTGAACCTAAAGAAGTGCCGATTTGCAGCACGGCAGCTGACAATACAGGGCTACGTCGTGTCCAAGGATGGCATTCTCCCAGATCCAGCCAAGCTTCGGGCCGTAGCCGAGTTACCCAGACCTACGTCCGTCAAAGAACTGCGCAGTTTCGTAGGTCTATGTTCCTACTTTCGACGTTTCATTCGAAACTTCGCCACTATTATATCGCCACTGACGAAGCTCCTTGGCAGTAAGGGGCCCCTGGACTCGTGGTCGTCAGTGTGCGAGGACGCGTTCGCAAAGCTCCGTCGTTTGTTGACGTCTCCGCCCACACTACGCCACTACGACCCTACGGCCCCTACAGAGGTACACACGGACGCCAGCGGTGTTGGCCTTGGCGCTGTCCTTGCGCAGCGCAAGCCAGGGTTCCCTGAATATGTCGTGGCGTATGCAAGTCGTGCGCTTACTAAAGCCGAGGCCAACTACACCGTCTCCGAAAAGGAATGCCTGGCGATCATCTGGGCCCTTACGAAGTTTCGTACTTATTTGTATGGCCGCCCGTTCGATGTCGTTAGTGACCACCATGCACTCTGCTGGCTGTCGTCATTGAAGGATCCCTCAGGCCGTCTCGCCCGTTGGGCACTTCGTCTGCAGGACTACGACATCCGCGTGCTCTACCGCAACGGGCGCCAACATGCCGACGCCGACGCCCTCTCGCGCTCCCCCTTACCCGATGACAACACCCGCTGCTCAGGAACTCAACTGGCCGTTTCTTCAATCGACCTTCACACCATCGCTACAGAACAGCGCAAGGACCAATGGATTGTCTCGCTGATAGACTTGCTCACTGATCCGTCGGCAACACCACCCACTCGCGCATTCCGTCGTCAAGCCCACCATTTCGCCATTCGCGACGAGCTACTTCACCGACGCAATTACAGCGCCGACGGCCGCCAGTGGTTACTGGTAGTACCCCGCAGTCTCCGTTCTCAAATATACGAATCGTTCCACTCTGATCCGCAGTGTGCACACTCTGGGGTATACAAAACTTACCACCGAATTCGACAACGGTACTTTTGGCGGGGAATGTACCGGTACGTGCAGAAATTTCTTCGCTCCTGCCTCGATTGTCAGCGCCGGAAATCTTCGCCAAACCTCTCGCCAGCAGGTCTGCAACCTTTACCTTGTCCTAGCCGGCCGTTTGGGCGCGTTGGAATCGATTTATACGGACCTCTTCCTCTGACGTCGGCTGGTAACCGCTAGGCCATCGTCGCTGTTGATCATCACACGCGATACGCCGAAACAGCCGCGCTTCCAGCGGCTACAGCACGAGATGTTGCCTCCTTCCTGCTCCACCGATTCATACTACGTCACGGTCCACCCCAGGAGCTACTCAGCGATCGAGGCCGTGTCTTCTTGTCGGAAGTCGTCGAAGCCATTCTCAAAGAGTGTCACGTCGTTCACCGCAAAGCTACTGCTTACCACCCTCAGACAAACGGTCTCACAGAGCGATTTAACCGCACGCTGGGCGACATGCTCTCAATGTACATCGCCGCCGACCACACAAATTGGGATGCCATTCTGCCCTTCGTCACCTACGCCTACAATACCGCCCCTCAGAGTACTACTGGCTTCTCACCGTTCTTCTTATTGTACGGCCGCCACCCATCGCACACGATCGACACGATCCTTCCATACAGGCCAGACACGTCTGAGTATACGCCTATATCTGCCACAGCCAGACATGCTGAAAAGTGTCGCGACCTTGCCCGGACCTTTACTGCAAATGAACAAGAGCGGCAGAAGATCATCCGCGGTGACAGCACCACTTCTGCGCCCACGTTTTCCCCTGGGGCGCTCGTCTGGCTCTCAGTCCCTACCACCGCTACTGGACTCTCTTCGAAACTACTGCCTAAATACGAAGGCCCCTACCGTGTCGTCGAACGCACGTCTCCAGTAAATTACCTTATCGAACCCGTTGAACCATCTACGCTCACAGTACTTTTTAGAAAGGCAGCGCGAGCGTTCCAAGAGCAAATGAAAAACGAGAAAAAATGCCATGCTTACCTCCTCGTCATCCCGGCGCACACTTGGACAAGAGGTCTTACGTTCGTAATAGTCATCAAGCGTTATTTTGGGACATATCTTCTTGTCGCTGACTGACTGTAGGTCTCAAAGGTCCAATGTGCCGGGGAAATGATGAAGGCAAGCTTAAGTCAAACAACCCTTGAATACATCGCCACGAGTCTACATACGCATATATGCGGAGTGTCCCACGTAAGTTTAGCCAAACATTAAAAATATGCAAATGCCATGCAGCTCGACGGAACCAAGGTAATGTTTGCCGTCGCTTGGAGATTCTCAGATTATTTTTTGCATTTAAAATGGAAATTTAATTCCTATTTTTAAAATTTGGCTAAGATTACGTGGGACACCCTGTAATTTCCGGCGCGTAAAAACTTCGTAAAGTCAGTAAACAATTTTTTATCACTCAGTTCATTTGTGTTAGCAAAAGTAACAATGCGGCTAGCAAAGTTATACGTGAAACACAGCTGCGTGCCTACCTGGGGCGTTGAAAGCTTGTGCCATCTCACGGGCAATCATAACGCCAACAGTGCCGTAGTTGACTGCCCTGTTGAAGAAATGTGGCGTTGGCCGTGACGTCATGAGGTTTTTTTGAGAAACAACGCAGTGAAAGTGACGTACCTTGGATAATGCGGTGAATACAACGGTGGTTGTAGGACACCCACAGGCATATCTGTAGAGAAGCGGCACAGTTATATAAGGGGCACTAATCTTCGGGCAAAACTGAATGCTCTTGCGTCCACACTCATGGAGCCACCATGGCGTCACCGAAGTGTGCTCGTCTCACACCCCGGAGGCCCGGGTTCGAATCCCACCCAGACCGTTCACACTATTCATGCGGTGCTATAGAAGCCACTCTAAAGGAAAAGAAGCTTGGATTTAAGTTGACAGGTCGGTGGTCTAGGGGGGCACTGGACATTTGCATGTCCTGGACATTCGCTGTACGCTTTGCATCTCCAATGAATGGACATGCAAATGTAAACGTATATCTGCGTAAGGGAGTGTACGTGAGTGTATGTGGTGTTGGTGGTATTTATGTTATGACCATTTCTGCCCTAATTATCGCCGAGCACATGGAGGATCATGTGAAGGGATCAGCCAGGCTAATGCGTCCACCTTTTCAACGATGATGATGATGATGATATAGCTTTATAAATTCTGTATCTCTCTCTCAAATGTAAAAAAAAAGAAAGATAGTGAAAGCAAACATAAATTGAACTTGAACATTATTTCGTATCTGTACAACGTGCAGATGACAGGGGCACAGCCAAAAAGCCACAAATTCGGCCTAACTATATATGTCTGTGTTCCTTATTGGTTTTTGGCAACACATAACAATACGTGCATAAATACAACGCATGAACACATGTATTGGTAAAACAATATAAATATAAACAGTGTGTGGATAAAATGGGGCAACTTATCGAACGTTACTTTGGAACAGTGGCAAGAAAACCGACATGAATGTAGAAATACGCGTATCATACAAGTTACAGAAAAAAGGAACAGAAAAACATCGAAATGCAGGCAGCATAAATTAATTTCAATTTAAGGGGAAATTGATCTCTCGAACTGCTAAAGCATTACCCTCGTAAGGAAGGTACGAAAGAGTACAAAAGGAAAGGCAGGGAGGTTACCCAGTTCAGCACAACCGGTTTGCTACCCTACACATTACCCTCGTATGTTACAGTAGAAGGTTCCGACACTGATTGATCAGTTGTTAGTTATTCAAAAGGTTTCTTCATTGGGCATTTCATTGTGAGAGAAAGCTTAAGCAGGAAATGTTTGTCAGCAATATTTTTTTTCCGGAAAACTAAAAGTTTTGCCTACAACATGACAAACACGTAATGCCACGTATTTCCATTATCGATCTCATAGCATGTAGCGCGAAAGAAATTGCGAAATGAACTTTAGACTTTTTAAAATATCTCTACTAACATATTTTTTTCGCGCCAGAAGAACAGAAAGCGCCGCTGGGCTCCGGAAGATTTATTCGCCTATTAGAACAGATTTAGGGTGTCCATGAAGCGAAAGCATCAGTGACTATCACAATGGCTGTTCTTGAGATACGCAAAGAGACGAATTGACGACGCTTCTTTGTATAGTTATACGAGGGGAAACCCAAACAAAACCGAACTGTATCAAAAACAATAAAAGCAAAACTTTTATGTAGGACAAAAAGAACTTGGTTTCCTTCAAGATAATCTATAACTTTGTCAATACACTTGTCCAAACGTTTCTCCAACTGTTCAAGAACTCCGGAGCTCCTCAAGCTTAATGCTCTTGAGCGCCCCCTGCGAAGTTGTCTTCGCCTCGTGCACAGTGATAAATCTCCTCCCTTCATTAAACTTTCTTCTTTAAACATAAAGGGAAAAAATCACATGGAGACTGGTCCGATGAATGTGTGCCTGGGGAGGAGCGCCTGCCCATCCTTAACAGGCTAATTACCACGTCATGGCGAAAGCAACTGGAGCTGCGGCGCCGTCGTGATGCAGAAATCAGTCACCCGCCTTCCACAATGTTCTCGCATTTTTTTTCTGTCATATTCCTTCTTAATCGCCTTAATAATTCCTAGTAATATTGGTTACTGGCAGTCTGTCCAGGAGGAGCAAATTCCCGCTGCACAATTCCACAAATGCCGAAGAAGAAGAAAGAAAATGAGACTATGATCATCATCTTCCCACAAGCGCACTTGTCGCTTTTTTTTTTTTCGGTCTTGCTGCAGAAGACGTCTTCAGCTACTCGAAACTTGTTTGGTTTCCGAGTCATAGTCATAGCACCAGCAGCTTGCGTCACCTGTGACGACCTTAGAAAAAAGGTGCGGGTCAATTTCGAGGTGATTTTTCAAATCTTGGCAGAGAATAAGAAACAAGTGCTATGCGTTTAGTTCTTCTTAGTTTTTTTTTTTTTCTTTTTTGTCCTCGGTGAGTAGCTGGGGAAGACCCATCGTGGCAATGCGTCTCATGCCTACTTCGAATCTCAAAATCAACTCACGTGAGCTCCAACTTGCGCCAGCAGCTTCTGAAATCTTGTTATGTTTGTTGCGGTGACTAGCTTTCGTATTTTTTTTTTTTTCTGAAAAATGTGCAGGTGCGACTGGTTGAAAATTAGCCAGAATGAGCATGAACTTTAACGCTCATTTCTCCTCTTGGAACAGCCAGAACAACTAAACAACTCGTGTACGGCTCAGTGCCTCCTCTATAAACGTCATTCGAAGCATTCCAAGTGTTCCTTTGGTGGATTTTCGAAGGATGAATTAAAATCTCAAGGAGATTCGCTGTTTGCTATGAACAGACGGCACGATTTTGCAAGAGTATAGAGCGACGACAATTGGGGGCAAATGTCACTACAAATCTGTACGACATCGTACGGTGACGTCGGCTTGTCTACTGACTTATATGAACCACCTACACCTCCCCTAGCGGGATATTACAGCAACACAATTGCGAAGAGGCCTATGGAGCGAGTTCAGTTTTTTTCGGGGGTTCCCTCTCGTACAGTTTTTAGAAGTACAGCAAATCAGCGCAAAAGTACTTACATATCAAATTAGATGATGCGTCATA
Organism: Dermacentor silvarum; assembly: GCF_013339745.2. Taxonomy (NCBI): domain Eukaryota; kingdom Metazoa; phylum Arthropoda; class Arachnida; order Ixodida; family Ixodidae; genus Dermacentor; species Dermacentor silvarum. The sequence goes on along the minus strand of NC_051156.1, from coordinate 193,428,490 downwards.
TCCAAATGTGACATCCATCGGCGCACCGCTCCATCTAAGACAAGAATACAACATTCCTTGTGGCGCAATGCAAGTTTCGGAAGCACAGGTTGAAAGGAAAACGGCTCATGCAATGAATTGCATGCGCTACAATATGTGGTTTAGCCGTACAGAACAACGCGTAGATGCTCACAATTTCTCGCGAGAACTGCAACAGCATTGCACACGTTTTGTTCAATGTTCTGTGCAGGAACTGTAACTTTAGCAAGCAAAGTTAGCACATTCATCCTATCCAAAATTTCCTCGCTGTGGAGCCTTTAACGTAATCTGATTAACATTTATTTCGCTCTTTTTCATCACGTGCCACCATCAGGTTGCTAAACTAAATGAGTAGTTTGTGCGTGTTAGTCACGCCATCCGCTTCTGGAGAATGTTCACAAGTAGAAAGCACAATTTTCTGTAGGAACAAACCTAAAACCAATTCCTGTCGAGTAAGTGTTTCCTGTTGCCAGAATCACCCTGTCTCTCAACATGAACAGAAAAATGGCTATAACACAAGTATGCATTTTGTTCAGCGGTATTATGTGCTTGAAAATGCGCCTGAATTCTCATTAAACGAGAGTTAGGTTCGGAAAGACAATGAAAACTCGGAATGCAAACATACTCATCGCTCGCAGAAAAAGGTGAGGAGAGCTTTTTCATTGAGTTCTCAAATGCTGCCATCCTGTACTCCTCATAGATCCGTACAAATGACGATTGCGTGGTGAAGTTGCGCACCTGGAATAAAGCATGAGCGTCTATAGCACCGTATCATAAGAAGCCAACAAACAATGACACCAAGGACACCAAGGTGTCATTGTTTGTTGGCTTCTTATGATATGATTAATAAAAATCGGGCCCCTCGGTTCCCTTTCTTCTCGTTTATTACATAACCAGGTTTCGAATCCGGAAACATTGATGCCTTCAGGTAGCATATGTGCGTTTATTGACCAGTTGCCATCACCCAAAAAGATCACGTGCTCGTGACGCCTGCGGCAGAAAGGGTGTTCCACTTCCGCCCCTAGGTTTGTGAGTGGTGGCGCTGGCTAACACTCCCAGGGTTAGTTCAAGTTGTAAACATATAAATACCCCAGAAAGTGGATGGGAAAACGGCTCCGCGGTAGCTCAATGGTGAGAGCATCGCACGCGTAATGCGAAGACGTGGGTTCGTTCCCCACCTGCGGACAGTTGTTTTATCATCCGTTTTCATTTCCATTAATTTATAATTTCTTTAATTCAGTTAGTAAGTACAAGTAATTTCCCCTTTGTTGTTCTTGGTGTCATTGTTTGTTGGCTTCTTATGATATGATTAATAAAAATCGGGCCCCTCGGCTCCGTTTCTTCTCGTTTATAGCACCGTATACAACTTGACATTAAGAGCAGCGCTTAGATAACAGGACAGCATATTACAAGATGTCATGTGCTTCCTGAAAAATGAATTGTTAGGATGTTGCTGGCTAAGCACTTGAAATCTGTGCAGCAAGTTCTATCGGTCGGAACGTATCTAGTTGTTCATTGGCTTTAAGGCACATTAAGCTTTTTATGTTCTCTGCTGAAGTTAAAGCTGCATGATGCATAATGCATGAATTCCTGTGTCATATGCCATTAGAATGCCAATTTGGTATTAAAATGTGCTTTAAATAGATGCTCGCAGGCTAGTTGGTCTGGTATAATTACGTGTTCTTTCACAGCGCGTACGTCCTTCATCGGTGCAAGGCACACGTTGTATAAGTTACGTGATGCTGCCTAATGAAAAAAAATTTAGCTCAGGAGGTACTATCTAAATAAATGTTAACGAAGAAATCGTTTTCCCGGCAAACAATTAATTGATTACGTGTTCTTTCACAGCGCGTACGTCCTTCATCGGTGCAAGGCACACGTTGTATAAGTTACGTGATGCTGCCTAATGAAAAAAAATTTAGCTCAGGAGGTACTATCTAAATAAATGTTAACGAAGAAATCGTTTTCCCGGCAAACAATTAATTGACATTGCCGAAGTTTGTTGCATAGAAAAATTAGCACCTAGTGACTTTATGAAGCCCACATTTATATAGGCCGTCAATGCTTTTAAAAAAGGCACTAAAGGTCGCGATATTTCAAGAACCTAATGGAGAATGTTTACAACTATGAAACTAAACAATAAAGAATGATATCACAATTCCGTAAGTGACATATATTAATGTGTCTAAAGCAGACAATATTGATGTATTATACCCATCCTGAAATATTCCAACAGTTCTTAATTAGGACATTTGCAAAACCCCCGTAAACATTTTAACAAATTCATATGTCGCTTCACATATCGAATTTATCCGCTTTAAATGCTCTAACCATTCAAGTTTACATAACTTCTGTAACTATCTGTTCTAACAGCGAAGCTGTCTAAGCTATCCGTCAAACCGTGCTCGTCGATCGAAAAAGCCTCGCCAGCTCCTACTCCGCCTTGCGCGCAACTGCGCCCGCGGTGGGATTGTGACGTCGGCAACAACGTCACTGCGCGCACTTGCTCTCCACTCCGCTAAGATCCGCCCACTTGCCTGGACACTGCGCTCGCCTCGCCGGAGCCCCGTTTGGAGGTAGCCGAGCCTGGTAACAATCAAAGTAATCGGCTTGTGTGCGCTTCGCAACGTCTTCTGGGATGCCGTGCGGTAACAGATCTGGATGCGGAGCTTGGTCGTGACGTCAGCGATAGTATAAAGCTCGGTGTCGTCGCGCTATACCGGCAGTTGTCATGCCTTTGCTTCGCCATGGGTAGAAGACTAAACGAACTCCGGAAGAAGAGGCCACGCACAAAGAGCGGCGGCGTGCTGCCAAGCTGGAATATGCTCGAAGACGTCGAGCAGATCCTGCCCGTCGAGCCGTAGAGGCTGCTGCCAAGCGTCGTCGACATGCGAAACAGCCAGAATATCAATCAATAGCTAATCGATAATCGACAAATAATCAATAAATTCCGGGAAATGCTGGGGATGACTTGGTAGTACTTAACCTAGCCCAAATACGGGGTCAATAACTTGCGATAGCCAGTCGATAGCCAATCAATAGCTAATCAATAATTGTTCAACGATCAATAAATTCTGGAAAATGCTGGGGATGACTTGGTAGTGCTGAGCCTAGTCCAAAAGCCAGGACTAGCTAGGTGCCCATCAGCTCCGCTGTCTCTTTAGCATTGCGCCTCCTGTGCAAGCTACGCTAATTCTTTTGGTGTACATTTACAAATTTGTAACATTGCGCTTCACGGTTTGTAACTTTGTGCAAGCTACGCTAATTCTTTTGGTGTACATTTACAAATTTGTAACTTTGCGCTTCAGTCAGTGCACATCGTGCATCGTTTACTTCAGGGTACGCACCTGCGGCCAAGCTAGTGCTTCCTCCGTGGTGTTTGAGCCGTCCACAAGTACATATAACGATTCCAGGACTACAGAAGAAGTCAGATGTACCGGCCCTTGCTCTAAAACAACTGAGCTTACTCCTCTTGCATGAAAAGTACAGCAACCACGTGCACATCTATACCGATGGATCGGCTACGTCGTCCAGTTCTGGTGGTGCAGTGGTTATACCAACGCGAGGAATAACATTGCGGTTCAAGACATCGCATGTCACGACCTCAACGGCGGCAGAACTAACGGCTCTGCGTCGTGCACTAGAATTCATTGATTCTGAAAGACCTAGAAAATGGGCTGTGTTTTCAGACTCAAAACCGGCATTACAGTGCATGCAGTCCGTTCTCCGCCGTGGCTGTCATGAACAGTTGACCTACGAAACCGTGAAACTTCACCATCACGTCCAACAAAAAGGCCACGAGGTTGTATTTCAATGGGTACCTGGTCACTGTGGAATCAGTGGCAAAGATTCCGCAGATAACGCTGCTCGCACATCACACCAAGAAGAGCTCAGCGTTCCAATTCCACTTTCGAGGACAGACGCCGCAAGGCAGCTTCGACACCTGGCACGCAGTCTCTCACTGACCGAGTGGAACTCGCCAAACTTACGACTTACACGACTGCATCAATTAAACCCCTCACTGCAACTCCGACCTCCATTCGGACTTCCTCGACGTGAAGCTTCGCTTCTCTGCCGCCTTTGGTTAGGAGTTGCCTTCACAAAGGCATACTCTACATTAATTGGAGTGACCGACAGTGCAGCATGTGAGGCCTGTGGCACCGACGAAACTATTGACCACCTGCTGTGCCACTGTCCACGATATGCCCAAGAAAGACAAGAACTTGCTAACGCGCTAAAAAAACTGGACAATCGGACGCTTTCCGTGCAGGTGCTGCTGGAACACCGCCCCCATCGCTCGTCGGCCCATAAAGCGGTGAAGGCACTTTTATTGCGATAGCAATTATATGGACACTTCAACCGGATTTCTGCCGTCGCCGTCGCCGTGAGGTTCCGTATAGATAAAATCTTCACCGCGCGCGCCGTATGCCCGAGCGGAAGCGTGCGGGGACGCGCGCTATCACGGAGAGCGAACGCACTCAATCTCCCACGCGCAAGCAACGAAGCGGGAAGCGAGCGCCGGAGGGAGCGGGGGGGGGGGCACTTCTACTGTGCCAACAACCGCGCTCGTCGCTCGACCGCACGGTCTCTTATCTCTCCCACGCGCAAGCAAGGAAGCGGGCAGCCAGCGCCGGAGGGAGCGGGGGGGGGGGGGGGGGGGCACTTTTCCTCTGCCAGCAACCGCGCTCGTCGCTCGCCGCACCGTCTCTTATCTCCACACGGCTCTGACCTTTATGTACGCTCAGTTTCCGTTGAAGCGATAGACCGCACGTACCTTCGCCCGCTGCTTGCTGCCCGCGTTTTGACAGTCGTTGTCTGCAGTCATTCAGTGTAATCTATTCATGTTTGTTTGTGCGCGCTCACACCACGCTTGTTCATTCAGTTAGTAATAGTCGGGCCACATTTTCCAACGCACGCTACACATGTAATGCTGCCCGGATCGGCAGTGCAGCGCTACAGGTGTGTCCCTTCGCACGCGCGCTGCCCACGGGAAGCGCTTCTCATCAACACCACCGTTTCACACGCGCCTTCTCGTGGTCATCGAGTCTCTCTTCATGTCGGTCTACTTACGCCGCAGCACACCTGCTTACTTAATCAGCTCATGTTCACTACAATTCATATTGCTACCAAAGCCGCTCACCTTACATCGTGTGACATTGCTTTGTTGCTATCGCATTCATTGCTTCGCCCTTAGGGCGAAACTGTGACATTTTTTGTGCTTCTTGAGGACGACGGGCTTGTGTCAACGTCTGTGACTATTAGTGCACTAACACACGTGTCAGCGAACTAACCGCTTATTTCCGTTCTTTGGTTCCCTCCTCTCTCTCCCTGTCATCTTTGTGTTCTCTCTTCCCATTCCCCCGGTGTAGGGTAGCCAACCGGACGTTGTTCTGGTTAACCTCCCTGCCTTCTGCCTTTCTCTTGCTTCCTTCCTCCTTCCTTGCGCTTCAGTGTATTGAAGCTCGTCAGTTTAGGACAATTTTTATGAAACATTTCACACCCTAAGGAAAAAATACATTTCTTAAACCACTAGAATGTAACTTTCTCTCTCAAGTGCAACATAATTATTTAAAACAAGCATTTCTGCATTTTACGCGTACTTGAATTGGAAAATCGGAGCTTGCCCCGAGCTAAACATTCATCCTAAATAAGGAAGAAAAAATATTTCATGCTTGATCATCCCGTTTTTCATTTTCCCACTCATATTGAGCATTAAAACACCATTGCTTTAGAATATATCTTTCCCATATACGCATATATATCCATCCACTGATGTGAATTTTTCTTTCATGAATAAATATATATATTGATTATTTCAACAACACCTAATTTCCCGGATGCTTTCCTTGGCTGTATTGTCTGTTCGCTTTATATGGTGGCGATTAACAAAAATCGGTTTCCCTTCTTGTCTCGTTCATTCATAGCGAGAGTCTCGAATCTGGCAGCCTTGATGTCATTAGGTAGCATACGAGGGTTTTTTAGCCACGTTCCGGCTCTCCTAAGTTCACGTGTTACGTGACGCCATATATAGGGCAAAAAAAAGATGTTCCACATCCGCCCGCCATGGCTCTGAGTGGCGCTGGTTAACACTCCCAAGGCCATATCTAGTAAGCATAAATACCAAGTTAGTGTACGGATTGATTGCCCTGATAGCGCCGGTGTTGTGTCCTTCCTTCTGTACTCGTCCTTTGCGCCGCGCAGTCATGTTGATAACCGTCGCCGCAGCACAATTGGTAGTGCAACGCACGCGTAATGCGGAAGTTGCGGGTCCGTCTCCCACCGGCGACACGCTATCTTTTCGTTCACTGCGTCTTCCCTTTTATTCATTATTTTCTACATTGCTACTTCAAGAACAGGTAATTTCCCCGATGCTTTCCACGGCGTCATTGTCTGTTGGCTTTTTGTGGTAATGATCAACAAAAATCGAGCGCCTCGCTATCCCTTCTTCTCTCATATATATATATATATATATATATATATATATATATATATATCATCTTGCTAACCTCCTCTCCAGCCCCCCAAGTGCTCTCTTTCTTTTTTAAATAAAGCCGTACTCACGTTGCTGAAGAGTCCTGCCAAATGCGCCTTGTCGTCCATCCAGTCCGGGTAGCCAATCACTTTGTCCATCTCTGTTACCTGTGGACAGCGAGAATTATGCGCTGAGAAAGATGGGAAATACTTCAATGCCAACGCAGTTGTGACGTCAATGAACAGGAACTGATACCGTACTGCTTTTAAGGCTGTTCTTCGGGCTTCGTGGCTTGTCCATCTTGAATTCCTCAGCTCGGCTACTAATTCTCGTTGAATCAGCTGTGTCATCAGTTGAACCTAAGTCACGCGATACAAGCATGCGTTAGCAACGCGATCAGTAATGTTCGGATGGCACATTATTGTTTTACTGCGGTCAGCAGCTTATATGGTACTTTCAAGCCTCGTTGCGTGTGGCCAATAAGTCTGTAATTCAGAAAATCTATACTTAGCGCGGCAACACGCCGTTGCGATCCATGTGCGTCTGTTGCAGCGATTCGAAATAAACTCACTGCTTTAAACGGCGAAACGTAAGTCCTTTTCTCTTTTTTAATGAATAATATCCTCAGCCTAGTCCACTCCTGGACAAAGGCCTCTTGCAGAGACTTCTGTAGTCTCTCCTTTAAAATGTTTACCGAACACAGCCTATATATAGAGCACTGCAAGTTTCCCCTGATCTCGTGACAGCATTTGCTTATTAAAGTGCTCCGAATTTGGATTCCCTTCATATAGTACCTAACTTGTCATAACGAAACACTGCTGGTAGGTTATCTTGCGTACTAGCCCTCTGCGAAAGGAGTAACAAGGGGAAGAAGAAGAAGAAGAACGTAAAATTTATTTTCAAATCAATCAGATTTGAGTCCGGCGTCTCTTTAGTGGGTCTGGGCACCCGCCGCCGACGCGGTTCCGATACCTTGTCTCGTAGCGGCTTCCTCGGCTCGCTGGACGGCCCAGAGTTGTGCTGTCAGGTCCGAGCTGAGCAGTGCGGTCTTCCAGTGCGAGCGGAGGCTGGCGGTGGAAGAGACGGAGGGGTCGGCACTGCCCGAATTGTTTGTTAAATCCTGACACTCCCATAACATGTGATTCAGGTCGCAACCTCGCCACACGACGTGCATCTGTTTGTAGTGTACATGTCTGGATACATGGCGTGCACGAGTCTGGGGTTTCTGTAAGAATCCGTTTGTAATTCTCTGTAGTGTACTGCTTAACAACAATGGGAAAGTTTTTTTTTTTTTGTATCAGCGGTTATGTCTGGGAAGTTCTTAAATATAAACTGAATAGACTAGGCCGTGCCCGATCGATAAAACAACATTGCAGGAGTCCAAATACGGCAACGCGGGTCCACGTACATATTTCGACGAAATGGCCAACAGTGGTGGGACAAAGGAGCCCTCAGCAACCTGGAGTCTACGTTTCGGCCGACAAGAGGATTTGTATTCCTCAGAACATCATTGATTCACATTGTAGCCAGATCATTCTAGAGTGTTCGTTTAAATAGCATCTGCTCGGCACTTGACAGAGGACTGCTAAAATTGAGTAGTCTCAGCTGAAACCAGTCGAACGCGAGCGAGCCACGAGTTCATCAACATCTTCCTCTTTCACACTGCATAGTGCTGGCACCGATGCGGAATGCATTCCAGAAGTGCGGAATACATTGCACTTAAAAGACTCACATGTATACGAAGACTACTAGTAGTGCATTACACGGACGCGCATGTACAAAATGAACTCTTGACAGACACACACAATTGCCGCAGAGGTGGCCTTCGACAAAAAGGCAGGTTGCATGGAAACGCGTGTGAGTACACACATCAGCAGCAACTAAGTAGACATTTAAGATGCCTTGGAGGAGGAGGAAATCTAATGCTGCGCCTGCTTAAGCCTATCAGGACACGAAGGGAGTAGTGTCAGAGTTTTTTTCTTTTCTTTGGTGCACACGATATGAAAAGCCGATCAAAGCAGCTCATGCAATAGAGACCGCGAAAGTTCGCACTCGAAATTGATGGCTTAAACTGCAGAATCATCCGAAGAAGCGGCTCTATTCTCAAGACGTATCACGCGAAATGCGAAGTGCCAGAAAAGAAAGATACAGAACGATCGCGAAGATGCCAGGAGCTGCGAGACACGCAAAGTTACGTGCTCCTAGCTCTTCTGAAAAAAAAAAAGAAAAAGAAAAGAAAGCTCCGCCTGTCCCTGGGATGTAAGGGTAATTAAGAGCAAGCTTATTTGGAGGACCAACACCTAGTTTCCTATTCTAATACGCGTGAAACGCAGAAGCGTTTCTCATTAGACAACTGGTGAACTGACGAGAACGAAATGTGTTGCACATGTGATAAAAAAAAAACAAAAACTGAAGTGTGCAAACTGTAAGAAGGAATAACTTTGATTTACGGCCTCAGATATTTCTTTTTGCATTGACAATTTGCAAAAATTGGTAATATATGAAATCGAAAACGGAGGCACACAGTTTAGAATTCCATGACTCAGCACCAAAAAGCAAATGTCGCAGTTCTGTCAAGTGTTTCTGTTAGAAGATCCTATAGGGGAAGAAATGTGGTACACGAGTTTGCAGGCTTTCGTGAAATTGTTGCACTGTTTACGAGGATTTCGCCAAAGTCATACGTACGTATTAGTGGCATGTTTCAGAGCGGTGTATGATGAATTTTTGTCCGCTTCATAGTTATCTCAGTAACTGCAGTTTACAGAAGTGTAGTACTTTATTTCAGTGCCGAGTTAGAGCTTGAAACTTAATGCTTCACTTAATTCTTTTGATCTGCAACAACCTTTTAATTAGAAATTTAGGACTTAAGTAAAAAACATTTACTCCATACAGTCAATAAAGTCGAGGTAATTTTTTTAATGGGAGAAACCTCATCAAGTTCGATTCAGTGGTTGGCAGGAAAAACAATTTCTCCATTCTCATGGGAGCCCCTGCACTCATATTTAGTCGCATATGATTGCCAGGCAGTCTTTCTTGTGGAATAGTGGAGGGTTCGAATCATATATCTTAGCCTGCTCCACCGTGATGTGTGCCAGGGCACGTCGTCTTTAATTATGTCTTCATTCCTTGCGCTTGCGATGCCGGTATTAAGGTTTCATCGCACCTGTTTGTTATACTAGTGGAATGTTGCTACACAATGCACTCCATCATTGAACGAAACAGCGTATAATACGTGGAAAACAAACGCACCGTTGTCTACATAAATTGTGTAAAACAAACGCACCGAGCGATTTGCACTACGGTTTGAATCCGAGCTACTTTGCCAGGCAACATCTTTGAGATATCTGGTAAGCTAGTTGGTAAGGTGCCGGGGGGGGGGGGGGGGGGGGGGGAGGGCAACACGCGCTCGGAGTGTTTGTTTGCTGCTCGCCTTGTCCTGCCTTTTTCTCTGTTTCGTTCAAATGTTGTGCCTTACCAGCTGCCTGCCGCTGATACAGACCTTAGTGCAGCAATACTTCTTATCGTGAATCGCGAGCGAAACTTAATTAGTGCCAACTTTCTTTATAACACGTGACCTTGTATGGGCATTGTAAACGCTGAGCAGGGTCGCTTAAATGACTTTCAGTTAGATACCTGCGGCGTCCGTGGTGCGCGGTTCACTGCACAGCGGACCTCGTTATTACTTCAAGAGGCGCGAAGAAGCCGCCTAAGCTCAAGAGAAAGTCAGCTACGTGGAATTAGAAACGCAACAACTTCAAGCTCTCATTTCTTCCTACAAAAGAATTCGTAATTTCTACGCACGTCATTCTTGGCCTCCGGCGAAAATTTCCTTTCAACGTAAAGCTGGCTGATTAGAGGTTGCAAGGCGCTTCCTTTAGCGGCTACGCTTTCCGTGCAGATATCTTCCTTCCTCTTTTCCTGGAATCCGTACTGCGCCATAAATTTTTGATGATGAGGCCTTAACGGGCTCACGAAGGGCGCTATAGTTGCTATAATTTTCCAGCCAACGTAATTCTTCACTTTGTACCTGAAAGAACGCCGAAACAACCGAAATATCTAGTTAAGAGAACCCACTACTTTGCCTGTTTGTGAATAAATGAACTTTCTTCTGGTAATTAAGGGAGGAGAGAAATAACTTTTTCTTTTTACTGAAAGGCGGTGAGGTCAGCCTGGATTAATATAGCTTGCTGAGACCTGCTACTAGCTATGCAGTCAGTATAATTTTGTAAGGTGCTCGTAGGAAAAAGTGCAAACAAAAACAGACAGCTTATCTTTGAAGACGTGTGACTTCTTAAATTGTTGTAGAACAGTAGCTTCTGCGACATCGCTGTCGAGTGAATCACGCACTTTGTGGATGAGACCATGAGAAGCAGAGTAGATTAAGCATTCGTTAATATTAGGCAATCTTAATATTAGGCAAAAATCAAGGGAAAAAAAGCAAGTAAACATTTGTAAGCACGAAAAATGCTCTCTCTCTCTCTCTGTGGTCAAGATGCACGAGAAACTGACTGGATTACAGAGCAAGGCAGTCTGGGATCTACGTAATACATGACTGCAGATAAAGCTTCAACTAAAGAGGAAGCTTCAGCACTGCGGCCAACCCCAATGACGCCTATGAATATACATGTAAAATGCAGAAATGCTTTTCAGACAATGTCTGGACCAATTTGAATGACATTTGTTCCATTTCAGAGAGAAACGCAAATTCCAATTAATGTCGGAAGCGACAATTCGTTTCCAGGGCATAAATGTCATTACGAAATTCTCGAAAGTGTGAAGTTTAGAAAGAAAATTAGGAGCGTGAGGTTTACAAGTCTAATTCTGAAACGAAAGCAGACACTGTAGTCCCGTAATTTGCACCCGGCGTTAGAGCATATAAAGCGGACAAATTTTTACGTGGATTGGCAGCTTACGTAAATTTGTTGCAATGCTTACAAGGGTTTTGCAAAAGCCTATAACTCACAGTTCTGCGGTACACTTCGTAAGGGTATGTAGTACATCAATTTTGTCCGCTTTAGGTGTCTAATTAGATATGCAGTTTACGGAATTTGGATGTCGTTGTTCATTGCCCAGTTACAGAGCTCTAAGCTTGATCGCGCCATTTTAAATTATTGCAATGTACAACACTTTTTATAAAAAGAACTGGCAACCTAAATGAAAAATCTGCTTGGTTCAGTCACCATATTTTACCATTTTCGTTTAAATGCAACAAACCTAATAAAAATCGGAGCATTTGTTGCCGAGGAAAACGATTTCTCCATTCCCATGCATTCAGATAGTAGCCCCGAGCTCAGTCTTTCTCTTAAAGTCAAAGGATATTTGTTTTTTTTCCAGCGAATCCTACTACTTCAAATAAAACATACAGGGTGTCTTTTTTTTTTTTTTTTTTTTACACAATACAGATTTTTTAGAAAAAAAGCTATTACCCTGAGACACCTGTCGCCTTCGCATATGAGCTCTACGGCGAGGCGGAAATACTTTGCCGCTGCTTAAGTTACTCCGAAAAGATTAATTAACAGAAATGTGTTAATTAACTTCTTTACACTTAACTTCAGGGCAGTTGTTTGTATGGAAAACTAGTAAGGCATCGCAATTTATGGCGTACCCATTTTTCAGAAATCCAGAAATTCGCACGTGATTTCAGATATTCATCACTGAAATTGAAGAACAAATCCAGGCTATATCGAGACTGGTTGTGTCCAGCTGAATGCGCGTCAGATGGCAACGCCCCGTAAAGAAGTGTGGGGCGAAGTTTGAATGATATAGCATACCGCGGAAAATCCTGACCCGGTACAGAGCGCCACATGCTTGACTGGCAAAGCATGCCGTTTTTCAGAGTAATTTAAACAGCGGCTAACTTAGGGTGCCTCGATGCCAGCGCCGCCGTTCGGCGGCGCTGGGCATCGAGGCACCCTAGGCTAACTATGTGCGCCCCGCCGTAGAGCTCGTATGCGAAAACGACAGGTTTCTCGCGGGCAATGCGTTTTTATATAAAAAAGCTGTATTGGCTAAAAAGAAAAAAAAGAAAAAGAAGAAAAAAAGAAAACTCCCTGGATAATGCTGGCTCATGTCTAACAACAGGCAACTGATCTAACTCACTTATATTACTTGGTCATCAATCACGTGCACCGGACTTATCACGCTTTCTATGTTTGCGTAGACACCAAGGTCGTCCAGACCGCACATTCGTTGAGCTTTTCACGATCGGGTGTACTACAGAAGCATATTTCTCAACGCAAAAAGAAAGAGAAAGAAAAAGATAAAAATAGAAAGAAAAAAAATTACCTTCTTGTTTTGCGTAGCAGCGTGAATACATTTTCAACGTATGCGGGTTCAGCGATGTATATCTTGGTGTCGTCCTCGATTCTTATTCCTTTTTTTCTTAAATTCCTTTTTAGTAAGTTCGCGGAGAAAGACACCTGAAACAGCAAGGAGTGTAATCATATTATCTTCACGAAAAATACGTCATCCGGAGACGCCTCAGAGCTGCATAGACGGTTATCTCAAAAGCATGCCTTCTTTTATCACTTACAGTATTATTTTAGTAGTTCGTTTTGTTGCAGATTTGTAAGCCTAACGGTTTAAATTTTCTTGTTTGTTTGTCTTTTAATTTGAATTTTCCGCTTCATGTGAAACAGTTGAAGGCCCGAATCGGGGTGGGTTACAGTTTGACGTTCTGTTTCAGTTTGCAAACGCATTGAACTCTATTCATCAGTCACACAAGTTTCGCATGTAACTGTATTTTAGGAAGATAATTGAATATGAGGTCAACAATAAGCTTTATTAGTGCGCGGCACTTCGGTTCGCGGAAATCAGGTTGCAACATTCAAATTCAACTGAAATTCAAACTCAAACATGCGCGAACTTTCTTGGCGGCTGGCTTCTGCTTTGTAGTCGGCTCTCGCGTTAAAGGACAATATATATATATATATATATATATATATATATATATATATATATTTCTTGTTTAACTTTACAGTTGTTACTATTGTTTCAAATGTTCTTGGTAGGTGGTGCCCTCCTGTCACTCGTAGTCGAAATACTGCCAACTTGGCGTTTTCCCGAGAGATGGCCCAACGTGTCCAAAAGACGCGTGTCTTCTATTCAGGCGGGAACATTTAAATCGTTACCTAAAACCCGGAGGTCAGTTAGCGCTTGATACTTTTCGATGAGTGTCCCCATATCTTTGTGCGTTATATTGAGTTTCTCTACACGCAAGTAATAAGTACAAGATGCCTAACTTGGCTCTTACCGATAGGTACTTGTTGTTCAGTCGCCTTAATGTTGTGTAGATTGCAGTCTTTCGTTGGGCACCTGCTCCAGCTTCTGTAAGCTAACAACGAGAAAACAACAAACCTATTTGGAGCTCAAAGAGTGCAATAGTTCGTCTCTATGTTACAGCGATCTTCCTTGAAATGGAAATTTCGGGTTCGGCAAGCATTTAATTGTTCCCACAATTTCTACGAAATTTGCGACGGTACTTAATGCAGTAGCAGAGGTATCGCTATGGCTTTGCTTGTCACCATACGATCAACTATACTGAGACCTTTTGTTTTGGTAAAATTCGAGCTCGTAGAAATTTAAAAGCTTAATTACACGGGTGTGTGGTAGCAAACTCGGCAAAGTCAAGTTAACCTCCCTCTTTTTCATTCCTTATCTTTCCTTATAATGTGCCAGAGATAGGGGGAAACACGCTAGCAATTCATTTGGCATTGAAGTCAGTGGCTTGCAAAATATCATTACAGACAGCTTGCGGCATACAAACTGTCACCTTGAAGATGTTTCCTAATGGGCAAAGCATTGGAAAATTGTTTGAAATATCTACGCGTCACGCATCAATGTACACAGTTAGCCTAAATGATTCATCGTGTTTCAGATCACTGTTTATTTAGAACTATAATACGACGTACAAAGACGGGTGATACGTGAAAAGATAGATACACTCACCAAGTTTAAGAAGCCCGCCTCGTGGCTAGCGTGCGCGCTATTGGGGGCGAGCTCCACCACTGGAGAAGCTGGCGCCACCGTCGGTTTAACGTCGTATGAGGGATCACGCGGGCACAGCGGCCGCGCCGTCTGCTTCGGAAGCGCCGAAACAAGCTGAAAACGAAAGTTTAGTCGCACCTGAGCTATAGCTCTGATTATGTGGGGATGTTTTCCCGCCTCGGGTGCCTGCTTGACAGCATTTGAAAGCACTATAATAGGTAGTGGCTGCCTTTGAAGGCGTCCGACATGGTAGGCTATTGCTCGGTACCGCAGTGCCGGACGCGTACGCAACGGATCCCGCTGTCAGCCTTCACATGTACCCGAAGGCCAAGAAGCTGCGTGTAGCTTGGATTGAGAAACTTAGAACCGGCAAGCAGCCATCGGCTACAACTCGCGTGTCTAGCAAGCACTTCCGCGAGGAGATTTCTGCCATGACGTTGGGGCTGCGATGTTCGATGAGTAGCAGAAAGCGCGCACTGAGAAGTTCGCCCGCGCGCGCTGCTCGGTTAATATCATCAAGATTTGGTCTATGAACTTGCCGATGCTAGATATACTGGCATGTTCACCAGAATGGAAAGTAAATGGTAAGAATCACATTTTTAAAAAAAAGTATGGCATATGATAATGTTTGTGTTAGCACCAAACAATGAATGTACTGGATTAGCAAAAAGAAGCAGCGGGAAATTCCTCGCTGAGAAGACTGATAAACATACTGTGCGACGCACCTTGAGAAATAGCGATAATGAAACGTCCAAGAATGTAGAAAAAAAGAAAAAAATTTATTCAATCGCCACGATGAAATAGCGTCGAAGTCCCTAGTTATAACGAAATTATTTTTTGAACAGCTCTGATGGGGCCTAAAGTTCACGGCACG
The DNA here is from genome assembly GCF_013339745.2 of Dermacentor silvarum. NCBI lineage: Eukaryota > Metazoa > Arthropoda > Arachnida > Ixodida > Ixodidae > Dermacentor > Dermacentor silvarum. The sequence goes on along the minus strand of NC_051156.1, from coordinate 193,413,140 downwards.
GTGCGAAAACACGCTCGCAGCGAAAGCGAAACATTGTGCGCGGACATGCATGCAGACGCGCAGTCGGTCGCTGTGAACACGTACGATCGCTGCATTGAGGCTTCATTCTGAGATGCCCCATTTGGTTATACGGACAGGACTCTAAAAAAACACACATTTCACATAGCTCTCAGCGACTGCCTACCTTTCGCGCACGAAGCTGGTTCGGGGAACTCCATCACAGCGACCACGCGCAATGGGCGTTAACGGTGCGTATTCGGTAAAGAGATAGCGCCTGTAAACTAATCTGCGCTTTCTGTTTGCCCCAAATTATTATTTTTACAGTAAAAAACATCCCTCGTTTGGAGAGTCCTTACAGGAATGGCCAGGAGGGCTCCCGCGTGGTGTCTTTATTGAGCGCCGACAGGCCAAACCTATGAGGAGCGCGCCGCGTTATCCCTCACACTACGCAAGCGAGGCGCTTCCGACAGATGGCGACTCCGTGACTCCTCGCCCCCAATATGGCAAGCCTGTCACGACATTCTACAAGATGGCGGCAATGCAGGAGAAGAGCTTTTGTGCGTTAGAATATCTGAAAGTGTTTGTCGGTTACGAGCGTTCGATGTGCATTCAATACGGAAAAGCTGCACCAGGTCACCAGAGCATTTTGCGTTGGTTTCACAACTTTCGTGATACTGGTTGTCTGCGTAAAGGGAAAAGCATGGGGCGACCGTGTGTCTCAGAGGACATTGACGGAAACATGCTAGTGAATGTATGGACGGAACTGGATTACCGTTTGCATGTGTGCCGGGTCACTGAGGCCGCACACATTAAACATTTGTAGAATGCACCAGAAACTTAGTGAGTGTATGTATATTTTCATGAATCAGCCGTCTTTTTAGGTCGCATACATGGGAATAAAGAGTGCTTTGAAACTCGATGAATAATTCAGGCTAACCCTGTAGAGTCTGTTTCACACTTAGGGGAAACCTCAGAGTACATTGCAAGGCGCTCCGAGTTTTCCTCTAAGTGTGAAACAGACTGTACGTTATTAACCCCAGATTACGTATTCTTGAAGCTCTTATCATATGCACCTGCGTGTATGTCTCTACGTGCATTGCGAGATCGGTAAACATTCCCGCTACACCCTTCTAAGCGTGCAAAGCATGAAATGTGCCGCAGAGCACAACAAAAAGGAGTACGTGTTAAAATCTCACCCTGGCCAATTTCGTTTCAAAGCGAATAATTTCCTTCGCTATTTCCAACGATTCGACGCTGGCCAAGCTCTTCATGGTGCTGATCACTGCTTTCACGTACGATTGATATGCTTGGACAATGCGGGTTTCAGCCCATGTGAAGTCTTGATCTGTTGCGTCGTCTTCAGTGTCATTTGCGGCCGTGCTTCCGCTGCTAACGTGTACGTTTCTAGTTTCCGCTTGCTTTCCTCCTGTGTGTGACTTAGCTTGCTCTCGCACAAGTGAATCAGACCATTCTGTTAGGTCATCAGTACTTGCCAGCACCCCTCCGTGTAAAACAGGTAGAGAAGCCCTGCCTACCTAGGAAAGGAAATACAAAACGTAAAACGCAAGATAAAGGTTTCACGGGGAGATGGAAACTTGAAAGAATGAGCAGTGGCCAATGCAGGAAATTTCCAAATTGAGCTAAAGTTTCGACAAAAGGACTCGTCCTCATCAGGGCAACACCGGCTTTCCTTAGCAGGGTTTACGCACCCCCATCTTTTGCTGGGAAAACTTCGTACAAAATGTATCGGGTCTCGGGATTCTGGTCGTAGCTTTTTGATGGTCTTGCGTGGAACTTTGCGATCGGCATTTACATCGGAAACATATTGGGAACTGCAAGCTGAACACCCGCAAACTATCTGTACGGCAATAGCTGAGCTGAAACGATTGGTGAAAAAGATTACTCCATCTCCCGCTAAAGAGAACCATGTGTGGATGCGAAGCAGTGGGGAGATGGTTAGCTTGAGCGGGAGATGGTTTCGCGGCAGCGGCCCGAGCGCTCATCGCGGCGCTGCACAGGAGAGAGAATGAGGCGCGCGCGCTCCGTCATTTTCATACCGCGGAACTACCGTGGCGCCCCCAGCGGAGTATGCAGCTGTCGCACCACCTGTCGTGCGCGCCGCTCCGGATTCCTAGAGGAGAGAAAAGGGGGGAGCGCAGGAGAGGAGAGAGAGGAGGAGGGGACGCGCATGCGCCGTGGGGGTGTGGGATGCCGCGGGAAGGACGGATAAAGCCCCCGCCATAAGCGGCTTCGCATCTAAAAGGTGCGGCCTGCTGCGTCGCCGCGAATGGGCGAGCGCATCTCGGCTAAGTTGACAGTTGCGGCCACTCTTTTTGGAGGGGGCGCCACTGCTACGGTACGCAAGGCAGACGCCGGCTCGTGCTACAATGTGGTTGCCTCAGGATTTATGCGTGTTGATTAGCTTTTTCGTGCGCATTCTCGTGTGCTTTTTTTGTGGTCGTGCGTGTCAGCAGCTTGCCTCATGTTTCTTGTGCTTGAGTACGGTTCTCTGGTGTGCGCGTGTGTGGCAGACGGTTTTTTCTAGCGGTGTGATGCCGCGAAGCTGTTGTGTGCCGCTGTGCAACTCGAACGCGAGAAGAGACGCTACTGTGAAGTACCACGAATTCCCCTGCAATCTACAGCGTCGGGAAGCGTGGCTGAAGAATATTTCTCGCCAAGGGTCGTCAGGGAAAGGAAGCAAGTGAGAGGTAAGCGACAGGTCGCTGGTATGTTCATTACATTTCACTGAGAATGACTATAAAACGAACACCAACATTTGGCTTGTGCTTCCGACTGTGGTCCCGACAGTGTTTCCCAGTTATCCGCCGCACATGAAAAAAAAAAAAGAAATCGCAGCCCAGGAAACGTCTTTTTTTTTTCGAGCCCAGGAAAAACAGCCGGCCGCAACTATCAACTCAGCCGAGATGCACTCGCCAACTAGCGGCGACGTGACGCAGCAGGCTGCACCTTTTTTATGTAAATAGAGACACGAATGAATTGATCAACTCTGGGCTGTCCAGAAGGCCCACGATGCGGCGGTGAGGCATGGCCTTCCCGTCCCAACATGGGAGCGGCCCGCAGTCTTGCCCCTATAAAAACGGGGTGAAGATTCTTCCGACTACCTACCTACCTAACGGCCGTGCCACTGCAAGCGCAGAGAGAATATTGAAACGTGCGAGCGGAGTTCGGTTGAAGAGAATAACGAAGCTGGGCTGGATCGGGTGCGGCGCCGTGGGCTGTTTTCGCTGAGCGATACCTTCGCATTCATCATCTTGTAAATAAACGCGATCCATCGTTTTGAAGTCGTCTCGAAGAAACACGTAAACCCACTCCCGATTATTCTTAATAGAGCACGTCTTTTCATTTCATGTGAGTCGAGCGGGCAGCCTTCATGGAGAGCATTGAGGCCCACTCTAGAAAAGATTGGCACTCCTAGGGCAGACATTTCATGCACATATGCGGCGTAATCGGCACTTCTAATAACGACTTTAATATTCAACCTGTAATGTGCAACTATAAAACGCGTTATTTACGGCGTGATTATAGTCACTGTCGCGCGTACAAACGCGGCTGTGGAAATGCTTCTCCGTGAACGGCTGTACCCGAGTAGTGGCGCCAGAGCGGGCGCGAGGAGAACTAGGCCCGAGACGCGGTTTTGGTGCCACGCAACGGGCCGCACCTTTTCTTTTTATCCAGCTGCCGTGGCAATTATATGGACACTGAAAGCGGTTTTCTGCCGTGGGCGTCCCCGTCGCCGCGAGGTTCCGTATGCTGTATGTGCGAGTGAAAGCGCGCGAGGTACGCGCGGTTTCACGGGAAGCGAACGCACGGCGGAGAGCAAACGCGACTTCTTCCGTAGCGCGAAAGGACGTGGGGGGACGGGAGGGAGGGAGGGGAGGCGACGTTTGGCTGAGGCACCAAATGCGTATTTATATAAAAGTTGCAGTGGCTTAGCTCGGCTATGCCAGGATATACGTAGCGTTAGCAAAGGTTCAGCTGATTATTCTTAGCTTTCCTGGTTGCCTAGATTGTCAAGGATTAGCTTGATTGTCATGCTTACTGCTGCTCCAATGACACACACGCGGTATACGTATTATGTGGCACATGTATTCATTCCTCCTACGCTCAACCGCTAATTGCCAGGCAACTACTTCGGGATCCGATGAGTCAAGCTTCTCCGTTCTTCTGCGCTGTTGAGCAGCATTTGCGCTCTCCTTCTCCATGGCTATTGACCCTTTTCGCGGAGCAGTTTGCTCTAGAGGAACGAGATGGCGCTTTCGGCGGCGCGCCATACGTTGCCTCAACGAATGCGCACGAATACGAAACCATTACTGCTTCTGCCCTGCTACTGTGCGATCAGCTGTCGGAAATGCAACTGGGTGTTCGCTAATGCACTCTGCCCAATTCATGCTGCAAAATGTGTAACGATAAAGAGAAGACGTGTGCTGCAGTTCGCTGCAAAAATGTGATTCGCATATTTGGAATGGAATCAACCTGTGTCGCCGCTGCTACATAAGGACTGCCTATCTTGCCGCCCTTCGCGATGCACGGCTTTCCTCGAGGATAAAAAAAAAATAAAACATAATTCGTCCGCCTGAGCTATATAGCTAACCTCCAAAAGAAAGGATTTCAACTCCAGAACGTCGGCACTGGAGAGTGAATACTGCTCGTTACAAAAGGAAGTAGTGCCCTTACTGGCATAGTAAGTTTCTCGAACGTTATCTACACACATCCACCCCTACTCGCACGCAAACCTACGCCCACCCTATCGCCAACGTATCAATAATAGGTGAATAGGCGCTCACTTGAATCAATGTGCCGAAGCATGAGTGACAGCGACTACACCGACAAGACACAAATATTGGAAGTTAAACGTTTCGTGACGGTCCACAGAGTAAGCGAGGGACTAGCGATAATACCACTTTGCTACGAGCTACCGCAAAGTACAGAACATTTATATTCCAAGCTTTGTGCGCAGCAAGAACAAATATATCGCAGCAGAGCACACTCGCGAGCGATTACGCTGAAAATAAACAATCAGATAGTGGCCGCACCGAGGAACTAAGGAACTTTACTGAGTCAGAAACATGACAAGCCGCTGGTTCAAAATGTTTGCCAAATAAATAACGAAGAGCACACAGTTTGGACAGCTTGGAATACATTTCGAGCCCCGCTTTTAGAACAAGCACCGTATACGCTGCTCGCGCCGCTTGGACAAGGCATAATGAGCTCTGAAAGCGCTTACATGTCCTCTAAAGCTGTGGCCAAAGCTTAGTGTCGTCCACACAGTCACCGTCTACGATGTGCGTCGAAACGGAGGTTTGCTGCGCCGCACCGGCGTCACGCGTTTGTATTGTAAACGCGTAGGCAATGGAGGCGGCTGAGGCAAGCAATGGACGCGTCACCACGTGATCAAACATGGCAGCGCCCACGGGAGCGCCGCGAAAAGGGTCAATACCACACTGGCAAACGCCAGTCAGGAGCGCAGCGTCTCCAGCGCAGTGTCAGACGGCGACTGCACAGCGAGCGAGCGCGCGCCGGCGCCAGTGCGTCTACCACGGCTACGACGTCACTCCTCTGGAATGCGCAGACCGGCGACGGTGACGGCGACGGTGACGCCGACGGCAGAAATCTCCTTTTGAGTGTCCATATAATTGCTATCGCAATAAAATGCATTGGAGGCACGTGAAAGAACCCCAGATGATCAAAAATGCTTCAGTAGTCCTTTACTACGGGGTGCCTCCTAGTCATATCGTAGTTTTGACACGTAACCCAATGGTTAAAATGCTTCAGTAGTCCTCCACCACGGGGTGCCTCCTAGTCATATCGTTGTTTTGACACGTAAGACCCCAGAATTTAGTTAATAATTGTGTTGTATAGCTTAAGCCAGTAATTCATATTGTTTTAATAACAACTGCGCCCTTACTGAGTGTGTTTACTGATTCGAAATATAATTCTCTGTGTTACGAAGACTGAATAGCAAATGCGGAAGAATGTTCCGACCGTAACTTTGCTTTCTTCATGAACGTCTGCAGCACATTGAAACAAAATGATGTACTATAACACATTTTCGACAGCACATCGTAATTCATGACTCATGGGGAACAATTAAGTAATTTCGACATTGAGGGCCCGACCTCCAGTTTGAGATGAAAAAGCCGACCTCGACAGGAGTAATCTAGTGAACATTACGAGGTGAAGTTGCTAAAGGCTGCTTGAAACTCAGGCAAAGTCTGCGCGCGGGAAGCACCTGTACCTCATGGGACCGCGATCGTCGTGTAATCCCAGGCTAGCAGCAAGCTTTGCTAACCTCACTGACGATGGACACCTTCCTATCGGGCACGTTGAACTCCCAAGAAGTACAGCTATCATTCGTGCCAGGCTCCAGGCATGGGTCTTGCTTTCCCAAGGACGCGTTTGCGCCACTGCACCAGAACTTGGGCCGCACCGCCACCACCTCAGGCAGAAAGTAGTGCAGCTCCTGCAATCAAAACTCGTATTACAAGAAGCGAGCATTCACCTTTCACGTCGCAGTAAGAAGTGCGGGTCGATTGCACTGCGCGACGGTGAATTTACGCGGCGGACACGCGGCGCATTTCTGCATCTGTCTCCTTAATAGAAAACGAGATCGCCGTGAAGTCTGGAGCGTTACTCGCGCCAACAACTTGTGCAACGCTTGTGTTGCTGCTAGAGCACTGCACGGGCTCGGGCTTACCCGAAAGCTCGGGCCCGGCATGGCCCGCGGGCCGGGCCGGTAGGGTAGGGCAGTTTTGTAGCGTTAGCTACACTGGCCTAGCCAAGCCCGTTTCGCGCGGCACATCAAGAGCCGTGCTGCGCATGCGCAAGGATCAGTAATGTCACACGGCTTGCGCACCGGAGCCACCGGAGCCGGCACCTCTCGCGCACTCCGCCGCCGCCGCGCGCGACTCACAGCCGCGGTCTGGCATTCCAGAGGAGTGACGTGTAGCCATGGTAGACGCACTGGCTCCGGCGCGCGCTCGCTGTGCAAGTCGCCGTCTCACACTGCGCTGGAGCCGCCTGCGCTTCTGACTGGCGTTTGCCAGTGTGGTATAGCCATGGAGAAGGAGAGCGCAAATGCTGCTCAACAGCGCAGAAGAACGGAGAAGCTTGACTCATCGGATCCCGAAGTAGTTAGCGGTTGGCATTTAGCGGCAATTAGCGGTTGAGCGTAGGAGGAATGAACAGAAGAAGGCCAAACGTGCTGCGGAGACACTGGAGCAAAGGGACGAACGTCTAGCAAAGCGGCGTCGCCAGGAGGCTGAGCGACGTGCCCGACTACCCCTGCAGCAACAACAAAACGCCGTCGATGACGTCAAGGCTCGCCGATCGACTGAATATACTGTGAACTCAGCGAAAGCGCCAGTGCGACTCGGACCTTCAGCTGAACCTTTGCTAACGCTACGTATATCCTGGCATAGCCGAGCTAAGCCACTGCAACAATTTTTTTCACGGGCTCGGGCCGGGCTCGGGCACGGCATGTGCTTTTTGACCCGGGCCCGGGCCGAGCTCGGGTTTTTTGACGCGGGCCCGGGCCGAGCTCGGACTTTCTGGTGGTGTGCATGTAACGTGTAGCGCGTTATCCTCGCGCGTCTCGACTCTGAAAAACATGTCTTTTGCGGTCACGGGCCGGGCTCGGGCCGAATAAAGAGGTGACGGGCCGGGCCGGGCGGGTAGCGTAGAATATTTCCGGGCCCGGACGGGGCCGGGTCTCACCATAAAACTTTTGGTCGGGCCCGGGCCAGCGCAGGCTGAAAAAATCGGCCCGTGCAGTGCTCTAGTTGCTGCTGCCTGAGTGTAGTGCTGCAAGCGAGCCGTGGAGTGCAGGCTTCGCGTAGGTCCACAAACAGTAAGGCCTACAGCATGGGCTGCGTTCTCTCGGGCAGTTTCTGAAATAAGGTAGCGCTGCCATGTTTCTAAATCAGTACTGCCGGAGTGAGTCTGTCCTCATTGACTGGCCGATCTCGCACTTAGGAATGACCTCACTCTGCGAAAGAATTTAGAAATCGTCAGGTAGTGATACAAAGGCCTACCGTCAAGAGGAAGCTTTAGCTCAGTGCCTCCTATCTAATTACATGGGAAAGGAGAAATTGTTTTTATCGGCGACGCCGCTACAAATTAGATGATGTTTGTTGCATTTAAAGGAAAATGACAACTCTAGTGACCGTTTGTTGCGAATGTTTGATATAGGTCGTAAGTGTATTTAATAAAAATTTACAAAAATCGCAAATTTTCAGAAAACGAAAGTCAAGTTTAGAACTCTAGCTCAGCATTAAATATTACACCAAAATTCTGCAAATTTCACCTAGTAGTCCATCCAAAACAGAGAAATTTATATAATTTAAGGATGACTCCCTAATAGACCACTAATTTGGGAGTAGAACGTTTGCAAAAGCCTAATGAACAATGTAACAAACTCAGATAAGCTATAAATTGACATAAAATTTGCACGCTTTGGATGCTTTATTGGATGCAGTTTAAACAGCAATGCTATATCTGTCCTAGGTGCCCAGCTACGAATTCATAAACATCGTAATTCTAATTTTTTCAAACTTGCCAATTTTTAAATATTTTATTTGAATATTCATGCACTAAATCAAAATTCGGCTTGCAGAAGTCTCTATAATATAATTTTCTCTCTAAAATGCAACAAATTTAATTAAAATTGGCCCAGTGGTTATCTCCGAAAAGTATTTCTGTGTATTACATGGACTTGAATAGTTGCCATCGAAGTTGATTCCGAGCTAAAGCTTCCTCTTTAGTGACAGCTTTAGTGCCTGTTATAGGCGCGTAACACACCATGTTTACTGCTTAAACATCCGGTTTATAGTCATCATCGACTAGCTCAACCTCTCGCACGGTGGTCTAGAATGCTTGCTTCATCGACAAGCTCGAGGGCGCATTACACAGCAAGCCTTGAAATGCTCAACATGTAGGCCCAGTTCGAAGCTCCCATGCTGCGTCGTGCTAGTAGTTTTCCACCGTGAAGTGCAGCATCGTCTATGAGGGCCGTCCTAATGGAATGCGACTGACATTTTTACCCCTTCGAGGCCCAAATGTAAAAGCACTGCGTACAAATGGACACGTACTTGCATGACGATATCTCATTACCTTCAGGCAAAAGTCATGCGGCAAAGGAAGGAAAAGTTCCTAGCAAGATTCCCCAGATTTTTCTCTGGGAATTTCCCGGTCGGGCAAATACGCGAAGGACGCGTTCGTTTCGTTCGCTCAACTTTGAACCCGCTTGAGAGCAAGCTTGGGATATGCACACGCACTCAAGCGCTGTCGTAAGCATGCGTATAAGAAGGCTCTCTAATAGCGCATCAGCAGAGACAGGCGTTCGTTTTTTTTTTTCATATTCCGCGGGCTTTCTTCAAATGCAGAAAAAGCACCCCGCATGAGGTATGTTGCCACTATAAACTGGATCGATGTTTTTCTGAGCCCCCTCCAGGACGTAACGAAACGCACTTGACCCTGAGGTGAATGATAAAATGTTTTCGTATCTATCTTAGTTAATTAGGCAGAAAATAAAAAAAATTACTTTTACAACGCCACAGGTCGGCCAAATATATGTCAGCTTCATCCAGATGCGGTTTCCGGTTTTATTAAAATCTTTGGTTCGAGCTATATGATACTCCTGGGTATGCATCTACACTTGACAATTCGGTATTCCATTAAAAAAATGTGGGGTTATCTGATTATCAGGCACACCGTTATGTGTGTTATCTGATTATCAGGCACGCCGCAGTGGGGGACTACGGATTAATTTCGGCCCGCCAGGGGTTCTTTAACGTTCACCTAAATCTGAGTACATGGGTGTTTTCTGTATTTCGCCCCCATCGAAACGCGGCCGCCATGGCCAGTATTTCATCCCACGACCTCGCGCTTGTATTCGATATTACTATTTGTATTCGATTCGTATTTGGAAAAGTTGTTATTCGCTCACTCACCTCTCAATGTAACACTACGAGCATTAAATGTCTTGCTGTGCTCGATGTTACCGAAGAAAAGCGCCATTATAATTATGATCCAAAGTTACAAAGTATAACTCCCAACACATGTAATCCTAACAAAAAGAACGGCGAAGTGTTAGAGGGCAAAAGATTCTGTTCCTTAAGACTTCCCGCAGCTTTAAAGAAGTGATTCTTGCGGCCTCCTTTCGATGCCCTGTTCCACACCATTAACATTGTGCATCACACTTTATGGAACAATAACTTTGTGCGTCATACACCTGTCCTAAATTCGTGCGCGTGGTCAAGCGTAAAGGAAGGGCAAGTCGGAAGGTGCGCGTGAAGTCACGCAGCCTCTTTTTTTCTGCTGCTACGTCGGGTTAAATAAATAAATTGTCGGGCGCAACGTCCCAGAAGTCGACAGTTGGTTAAATAAAGGACGTCGTAGTTGAGGTGTCAGGATCTATTTTGACACCCGGGGCTTCCTTATTACAGGAGCGCTAAAGAGAAACACTGGATCAGTTCATACTACCTAATTGTGTATTCTTTAAACCCTTATTTTCGATAATTCTCGGATAATAGGTGGATTATGACAAGATGAAATTGAGGTAAAAGTTAAATTTCTTGACATTCTTGCCGTAACCTCCGCACCTCTACGTCATCATGACGTCTCAGATTTCAAAGTCTTTTTTCCCCTTATTTTGTGCAAGTGTTGGCTGAGTAAAAGGATTCCCAAGGCGCCATGGGAATTCTTTGGCTCTTTAAGAAGGCAGCGCAGTACATTAGGCCCTTGCAGACGCGTTAACATCCATGACGTCACCGCGAGCCGGCGCAAGAAATCGAAGGTGGTGTCGCAACCCACTATTTGTTGTTTGCGTATTTTCTGGCTTACCGAACCTCTTCTCGCGGTAAGAGTGTGGTTTGAAGCTGAGCTTACTCTTAGAGGTGAAGGAGGAGGAGGAGGAACAAACTTTTATTTAAACCAGCAGTGAAGTAAATTTTCTGTTTCCCTTCCCTTTAACAGAGTGTTTTTAGTTTGTTCGCAGACATCTTTACGCGTGCTGAAAGCCGCGTTCCCTTACAGTTCCGATACGGCAACAACTCCGATAGCTACATCGACGCAACGTCTAAACAGAAATTACCAAAAACTAATGTAATAAAACTACACTTAGTAGCCGCGCAACACAGACTCCATTTTGTTCTATATCACACTTCTTCTTTATTCTGTTCCCACCTCCTGCCCCTTGTCTTGTTTCAACTTCTCCTATTTGCAGGCCGCCATAGGATTGCTTCATTTCGCCCAGCATTGTTTGCATTCCTCCTGGGATGATACTTGAATATATTTCGTATAGCAGCGGATTCCATGGTGTCATTGGGGCCAATGTACCATATGGTCTTTAAGTGTCCTTGTTAACTTTCCATCTTCATCACACGAAATGGCCCGTTATAGGACGCGTCCCGGCTTGGCCCTCTTTTACCAGCACGAAGTCACCGACGTCGAGTGTTGGCAACGTTGTATTTTGCCTCTTGTCGAAGTTTCTCTTTAGTCTTTCACGATACCTTGATGTACTATCTTCAGTTCTGGCTGCTTCTGTGAGCTTTATGTTCTTGTGAATGCCAAGGCTGAAATCCGCAGGCAGATAAGGTGGTTTCCAGTTGCAGCGAATAGAGGAGTGCATCCCAGTCCGGTTGTATACGAGCGGTTGTGGTGAGCTACTGCCGCTTCCAGAGAGCATTTCCAAACACCGGGAATGTAGGATACATGCTAATGTATTGTTTGATGTCTCTGATAGCCCTTTCACCTATCACCATTGCTCCAAAGGAAGACGGCAGCTGGCGGCTATTTACGGATTACAGAGCAGTAAATAACCAAACCCTGTTGATTCCTTTTCCAGTGCCGAGGATAGACGACATCATCGATGAAACCGGAGCGCGTACCTGCTTTTCCTCGCATAGACCTGTGTAAGGGCTTTTGGCAGGTGCCACTACAAGAGCACAAAAAGCCATACACCGCATTTACGAATTCATTTGGCATATACGAATACAATCGCCTTCCTTTTGGATGGAAAAACTCACCTAGTTAGTTTCAAAAGATGATGAACACAGTTTTGAATCCATCATTGGACTCTTCTGCAATGTTTACGTAGACGCCACTATCATATATTCTAAAAGTGAAACGTTGCATGAAGAACACCTGGCTCATATTCTGGCAGTGTTGTCTCATGCTAAGCTAAAAGTTAATTTCAAGAAAAGTGAGTTCTTCAAAACTAAGGTGACATTTCTTGGCAGAGTTTTGGACGGAACAACGAAGAACACGAAATAATAATCGGTAGCTCGCATTGCAAAACTAGAGAAGCAGTGCGATGTGCAATCAGTTCGTGTGTTTCTAGGCTTGGCGGGCCATTTCAGAGCGTTCATTCAAGATTATGCCCTGAAAAGTCGCTGCCTGACAAGGTTGATGCAGAAGGATGTTCCGTTTTATTGGAAAGAAGAATGTGATGACACTTACCGAGAACTGGTCCGAATCATTTCTTCTGATCATATCTTGTGCTTATCAGACTTTGCGCTGCCCTTCGAATTGAACACCGATGCATCGCACTATGGAACAGAAACAGTCTTATATCACCAGAGACTCATCACGACCACCAAACCAACAGCTCCGTGTAGTTGGATACTACAGCTACACATTCAACAAAACTGAATTGAAATATACCACGACAGAAAAAGAAGCTCTCGCCGTTTTAAAAATCGTCCGCTATTTCTGTTCATATTTGGAAGGTGCAAAGTTCAAGCTATACACAGATATGACGAAGCACTAACGTACATATTGATGATGGCCGAACTCAAGGGAAAGATAGCCCGTTGGGTGGGTGAACTTCTGGAGTTTTGTTTTGAGGTAGCTCATCGCCCGGAAGCTTCTGTGAAGGGTGCAGATGCCCCTTGTGTAGTTTCTACTTCTACTTGCACGCCGCCATAGGATTGCTTCAACTAATACCACCGTACGCTATAATATTCAATTGTACTGGTGGTGCAAAGCGCTAATAGCGACATAGTCGTTCAAGTGCTGTTCCTTTACGACGTTTTCTTTTTCGATGATTACAATGACGCGACAAATGAATTTTCCAGCCATTTTAGTTGGGCAAAAACGCCACACGATGTCACCACCGGCGTTGCCACTGCCGTCCATGGCTCTGGGAACTCGGTAATCGGCAACGATTAGGAAGTTCGCGGTCAAGCTAAAACTATATAGTATGCAACTGATGCTCGGTACAGGAGCCTCATTGCATTCCATTCCATCGGAATGCAGTCTCCGCGCCCAGGATCGAACCCTCGCCGTGGCACTCCACAGCACAGCGCCGTAGTCGCTAAACCACCGCGGTGGGTATGTCGTATGGTCGAGTATTTTGGATTGCGGTACCACTGCATCCCTGGTAGTATTACGGAATGGTACGTAGTGTAGCGCCGCGAAACGGCGCTTCCGTGCACAATGCCAAGAGCGCATTCACGAGGAACCACATGACTTTTCTTCGTGAGATTCGGAGAGAATAAACGTTAAGTTGTTGTTTGGGATGCGTGTTGCTTATACTCGCTTGGCTCAGCCCAGCAGCGCGTCCCAACATTGGTGACCCGGAATAGTGGTGCAGCCACCGGGGTTGAGCATCAACGTCGCTATTACTTCGGCGTCGACGACGGACTCCACGACTGACTTCGACGTCCACGACGGACGCTACGCCGACAGTCTCTTCAGTCGACGGTAAGCTGCCCCCCTTTTGGACCGCGGACCCCGCACTCTGCTTTATTCAAGTAGAAGAGCAGTTCGCGGCTCGACGCATCACAGCAGACCTTACCAAATACCACTACGTCGTAAGCAGTCAACCGCCACCCATAGCCAGTGAAATACTGGATGTTTTACTCGACCCGCCTGATGAAAAAGCATATGCAACGCTAAAAGAAACGCTCATCCGCCGTATCACGCCCTCCGAATCGCAGCGACTACAGCAACTACAGCAACTACAGCGACTACAGCGGAAGCGCCGCGAGACGGCGCTTCCATGCGCAATGAAAAGAGCGCATTCACGGGGGAACCACATGAATTTTCCTCGTGCATGCGCTCTTCGCATTGCGCACGGTAGCGCCGTTTCGCGGCGCTGCAGTAGCAGACAAGAACCTAGCATATATGTGCTAGACGATCAGTCAGGGATGGACAGGTAAGTTACCGGTTCGGAACGAAGGCGAGGAGGCCAGATGTGAAAAGCGCCTAATGGTGCTTAAAGCGTTGGGTAAAGTTTTACTATGATATGACAGCACCCATCCAGCAATACACGGTAGCATGTTTCAGCTTGGTCTACGGCCTTAGTTGAGAACCGCCGGCGAAATGAAGATGTATTTGTGGAATAGACTGCAATGAGATGTCTATAACGATACTGTTGTAGCCAAAAAGAAAAAAAAAGCAATTAAGCGAATATTATATTTGAGTAATTTTAGCGCATGAAAGTATTAAATAGTAAAGCAGCGCAGAAAAGAAAGAAAAAACGCGATCTCTGTGGCATGTGCTTACTCCCGTGCCGGGGTTCCTAGCATCATCGTCCTCATCATCAAAGACAAAGACAAAGCTGTAAAGAAGCAACACCAGCGATTTTCCTATACGGAGAAAAATGAACAAAATTCATTGAAATGCAATTTCTTTGGTGTTAGAATGCAGCAAAAATTTCCTGCGTCAGCGTTAGACTACGATTTTCATACAATAAATGGGCCCCGTTACGTCACGAGAGCTGGTACAAAATTTGCGCGGTGTTGGTGCTAATACTCTCCAACGTTTATCTCATTTTCACTGCCTGGCATGTGCTGACACCTAATCCTTGCCTAATAAGAAATGCGCGTTTAAATAGATGTGTAATAAGTATTACCTAACAAATCGTATCATTAAATACTATGGCCCTTCAACGCTCAATGCTTCAATTTGCGCAAATACCACATGTTAAATTTCATGCCGCGTTCTGTTGTCACGTCCATGCAATCACGGCTATCAGAGAGCGCGTATTACACACGCAGTCTTCTAGGTCGAGCTGTACCTGAGTGAACATGGCGACAATACCGAAGAACATGAAGGCGTTCTGATAAGGTCCCGCGCCCAGGGCACCGAGGTAGAAGTCCATGGCATCATCTGCCTGAGCCATGGCTGGCGAATGTTCCAGCACGGTCTGTCTCATCGGTGACGAGAGCAAGGGGCCCAAGCGGTCTTCGGCATGATGCGGAACAGAGCTCGCACGCTGCCTGAGGCGCTCGGGGCTGACGCGGCCGAGATCTAGGGTCCGTTTGCTTAAATGACTAGGCGCCATTTCGTCCGGAGCCGCCATCGTTTGGCTGCGAAGATAGAGCACATCCGGCCATATTTGTAACTCCACACTAAATTTTTGTTTTCACTCGTATAGCTTTGTAAAAGGAGGAGTGGCATGCTTGAGGAAAAATCTGAACGCACTTAGATCACGAACCGAAACAAGGATAGATGGAAGCAGTAATTACACTGCAGGGAGCCATTCATTCTACTATGTCACACCAGAGGGCACGAGTGATGTTTAAATAATATTTATGGGCGAGAACAATCGATGGCACATGTCCAGACATGGCGCAATCGCGGCTACCTCACTTTTTGCTGTTGTAATTTCGCCTTTCCCGCCTGCAGTTACGAGCCACCAAGTTTCGCCTGCGGCCACTAGCTTACACGGCATTTGCTGCACGAAAGCAGGATCTTCCATACGTAATGCCTTCCGCGCATATGCATGTGACTGTCTGAGCCTAATTTAGCGGCCACGTGGTGGAATGCCGTCCTGGCACGTTGCTTTGCATAAGTCCAGTAGGGGCCATGAAAAGACTGGGTAAGTTTATATATTAACCACTTTGTTCAAGCCACCGTGGATACTGTAGACGTACCTGGACACCCAGGACAGGACATGTAATGAATATAGGTAGAACGGCCACCTTCTAGCGCAGTTGTCTCTGCTGATGGATTTGGAATCCTCTGTTGCCACATCGTTCGTTTATCACTTTTCTGGGGACATTCTCCGAAACAGAAGAAAAGACGCGCTAGGGTAGCCTGGAGTGATCAGGCGGTCAACCTGTTCTCTGAAACCTGTTTCGACTATGTTTGAGCACGACTTAATGAGTCGTGAAGGCACGATTGCGCGATTACATTTTTTATTGTGAGTGTGCTCAACCGCAGGGCAGAGTCAGTTTTTAGTGTTTGGTTTATATTTCCAAGATGACTTCTGAATACAGAGCTCGAGGTCTAAAACCCAATTCATATTCAGCAGGCACCTCTTGCAACAGTGTACGTGGAAAGATAACGATAAAGTGCGGTTATTGCTTCGAACGCCTCTTCTTGCACCATCTGGGTTTCAAATTCGATAACGATGTGGTAGTCGTTTACATATGGAAATATTTTAACAATTCTGATATTGGCTCTGCTGTGTGACTAACTCCAGGTCGCGCGTAACGGACCAGAAATTACTTGCATTGGAAGTGCCTATTGAAAAATCTTGCTTTCCAAGTTATGAATTACTACTTCAGATGGCGTACTTTGCATTGATATTCATTTTAAATAGCTGGAAAAAACAGCTAACGTTACCACCCCACACCGCCCACTGTATTCAATTTCCGTTCTAAATATTGTGGGTGTTAGCGTTAGTTAACAGAACTCTTTGTGGAAGCAACAATTTTGTGTTTTCAATTTCAGCTGGTCAAAATTGGTAGCAGTAAAAAAAAAGCTTAACTAGCCGCCAGTGAAGGCGCTAACAACAGCTACTTATAATCATCTTGGTATCACGTCTTTCGAGCTGTGGCACTTGCTATCCTGTCAATTCAATTCATTGCTAGCTGCTCAAATGCAAATAATGAAAAAGGGCCACTCATGACCGGGAAACGTCACAACGAGCATATACAAAGATCAGCAGTGTATCAAAAGGAGCAATAATTGAATGCATGTTGGCCACTTGCGTACAGTCAGTTCAAATGAGCACCTTACGGCAACTCACTTCGAGTTGAACTAGTGTTGAAATAAGGCTCCTCGTATATAGGCCGCAAATGGAAGCACCTGCGTATTGCCACTGCTTTACGGGGCAGTTCAACCAAGCGCTTCGCTTCTCATGCGGCCACCATCTAAGAAGCCTTGCGAAACAGCAGTAAAATAAAAAAAATAATAAAAAGGAATCGTGTTCAAGTATCGGTATCCAGGGCAACAACGACGACCTTCATAGTAAGTCCCGAGGCGATGACGGTCAAGGGAGAACTAAGAACCATCGAAGCGTACGTCGGTGGCCACTGAATTCGTGATACGTCTGTTTGATCTAATCGAATGCACATCGAGCTCTGCGCTGTCATGTTAAAAAAAGGCTAATGTAATGTTGCACATTATATGCTGTGTGGTGCAGAAAATGGGATAAACAGAGACAGTCATTGCACTTACCTTCAAATGAAAAAATTGGGACGGGCGATTGTTTTCTTCTTCGTCTTTGGCTTTTCACGGTGAGCGAAAGTCGAAGAGCGATGGAGTTAGTAAAGGGCCACGGCGCTGCGTCACGTGCAAGAAAGAAAAAAATAAGAAAGAAAGAAAACAGTTCGACAGGACCTTACGTAAAACTGTGTTTTATTATAGATTTCATTTTATCTTTGTGCATTGAAGACGGAAACGTGAGCTGAAAAATATCGCATTAGTGATTTTTTTATATTTGACTACAGAGAAACAGAAGTTTATTTTTACAGAAAAACAACGACGTTGGTGCGACCTAAAATATTTGGGAATCATCTATGATGAGTAACTCAACTGGAGTCCACACATAGAAAATGTAGCATCTAAGGCACAACATGCTTTATTTAGGTCTACTTCGCAGACTAAGCAACCGTCAATATGGGTTACGTAGGGATTCTCTGCTAATGATATACAAAATTTATATGTGCTCAATATTGGAATTCGGGTGTGTATTCTTCTCAGGCGGCCCCGCGTACAAAACTAAGCCTCTGGTTCTTTTGGAGCGTGAAGCCCTGCGCCTGTGTCTGGGACTCCCCAGGTTTGTTGCTAATAATGTTATCTATCAAGAAGCGCGCCTATATATACCAACATTGCCCTGCAGATTTCGTATGTTAACGATCCAGACATTTCTAAAATTTTACAGCATTCCGCTTAGACGATCTGTATACGCGTTCATTGATGATCCAGACTCCTTAGCTCATTGGCCTCGTTTTCACACTCCACAGATCGTATTTGTTCGAAAGCAATTAGATAGTTTATATGTGAAAATTCGAGAGGTAATTGTATCAACTGAATCAAATCGGAATATTGCGATTGAATTCGATGACATTTTCCCCAGAAACCCTAAGCTCCCATCAGTTAGGTTCTTAAATAACCGGTTGCAAGATTACCTCGCGCATGCATTATCGAATAACATAATAGCCACAGACGCTCCAGTGAACAATGATAAGGCGGGCGTAGGCATTTTCTCGCTTTCGCTTGGCTGGTCATTTTCTTTCAGACTACCAGATTATACTCCCGTTTTTGAAGCCGAACTTTTGGCAATTATTTTAGCACTGCGGAAACTCCCGTTGCACGAAATCAGTGCGGTTATTATAGCAGATTCGCTTTCCGTCTGTTCTTCGCTTACAGCTTCATCCAATTCACCAGCTCTAAAGACGTTTTTAGCATTAGTTCCTCCACAGTTAAATTTTGTAAAACTATTAGGGGTACCAGGCCACTGTGGGTTGCGTTTAAACGAAATGGCAGACTCATTAGCGCGAGCATCCCTGAGTGGACCAATAATATCGGTTCTTCCTGTAGTTGCGCACATAACAGCGATTAGATATCGAAAATATTCAATCCGTAGAGATGCCATATTATCAAAAACACCATGGGTTGAATTTCAGCATCTCAAGTTACCGTGGAAAATTCAGTGGTGTCAATCAAGACAATCGAAGTGGTGATCACCAGATTGCGCTGCCGTGTCCCCCCCCCCCCCCCCTTAAATCTATATGTACACAGGACTGGGTCTGGCGATATCTCCCCTGTGTCAATTTTGCTATGAAACAGAATCCCTAGATCACCATTTGTTTCTATGTCGCCGCTATACAGTATTAAGAAAAATGCTTCTAGAAATTCCACTGGCTAAACTAGGGCTAATCTTAACATCAGAAATAATACTAACGTTCGGTGCGTCAGTTCTGGGCTTCAGCCACAGGGATGTCTTTGATGCCGTTTGGGCTTACATGCAATCAACTAAACGAATCCAATTTTAAATGATTACTTTTGTATTGATTTGTTTTCTCTTCTTTTTCCATATGTTTTGCCTTTCTTTTTGCATATGTAAATCATCAAAATATTACTTAAAAGTTCAGCAGCGAATTCTTGGCCAATCCCCCAGTGTGGGTACGAGCCAACGTGTGAGGCAGTAATCATCATCATCATCACATATAGCTTTCTCTGCCTCCTACTCTGCGCTGACGAAAAGGAATGATGAGGGCTCACGATGAAAAGGAAGTGCACATTTACAAGTCCATTACGTTGCGGCATCTCTAAAGCGATACCTCTAGCCCAGTGGCTTGACGTATCGTATAGCTGCTCTTGTAATCAAGGCTGTGTTGTTTGCGTCAGGCCAAGGGCCCAAAATAAACTCACACATTTGGCGAATAATCCAACTAATCCGATTTCATGGCAAATTTCCCATAACGGGTATGAGCCTTAATAAATAGAAACAATGAGCAACAAGAAAACAAGGTGAAAGCGGAGCCAATGTTTCGACAAGTGGACTAAAGGGGAGCGAGGGCAAGCAGGTGGGCGAGGGAACAAGAAAGGGTGTGTTGCGGTGAGGGTGTAGAATTGAAAACAAGATTATGCGCTATTGAACATCGGTGGAGGAATCTGAGTCAGCGCCCTGTGTCAGCCGGTTCACGCGTCATGTAGGTTCCATTTTTCGTGGAAGGGGCCTGGATGACGGGGATGAAGGGGGTATATCTGCTGCACTGGAGGTCAGTGAACTATCGTCTCTCTGAAAGAGCGAAGAAAAGGGGCGGCAGAAAAATGATGCTCTTGGAAAAATAGCAAAAGAAAAGGGGGATAAATATAAAATGAAAGAACGAAATGAAAGAATGAAAGAAAAGGCAAGTTGGGATATTATCGTCAACTCAATAATAAGAGAAAGAATACGAAAAAAGAAGCTAAGCAACTCATGAAAAACAACAAAGCTCTGTTGCCTATAATTTGAAGTTTAGCATAGCGAATCGATTCTAAAGCTCCCTTTAAAACATTTATGCATATTGGTTGCAATGTCTGGAACTTATGGATGAGGGAGATTCTATATATTTTCTGTCTCGCGCAGAACTCTTTTGATTGAAGTATGTAGAGTTTAAGTTTATAAAGAGAAACAGTGAGTCAATCAGTCAGTCAGTCGGTCGGGCATACGTACGTACGTACATAATACATAACATACATACATACATACATACATACATACATACATACATACATCATACATACAAATACATACATACATACATACAACATACATACATACATACATACATACATACAACATACATACATACTCTCACGATGGCTGTCGACGTTATTGCGATTAGCCATCAGCGACACAGTGCCGTATGATGACGAACCCTCTGTTTACATTCTGGAGTGGTCGTTTTGGAAGTCCATTGTTCGGGTTCACTACTAATTGCGCAGTTGAGGGGCCTTCTAGCTAGGCAGCTGACAAGGCGCAGTGTCAAGAACTTGTCAGATTCTTGCGGGATGGAAGGCACTGTACCCTGTTTTTTATATAGTGGTGTTGACGTCTTATTGCGGACGACTTGCAGCTGCTGTGTGACATGGTGCACCTTTGGATGCCACCAAGATCATTAACTGAACATGGCGGCCCAACAGATCGGAGTTTTGTCCCGCTTGATACCACAGAAACACAGCGTCTAAACAGTTCGCACGCCACAAAAGTGTTACTGAACGCAGGCTCCATTCGCAGCGGTTAGGTTCTCATAGCAATGTACAACTGAGTTCAGCATATCTTTCTTCAATAAACTATGCGCGATTGCTATATAGGCTTCTTATTAAGGCGTAAAAATGTTTCATTCTTGGCTAGAACAGCGTGCCATCTCAATTCATCAGCAAATTGTTGTGATGCGACGCGACATCCGTGTCAAGCGTCTCAAAGCGCTAGCTATTGCGACTGAAGATGGTAGAGAACGCTATATGGCATTTCCAGGCATTGTTTCCATGGTCTTGTTCGCTGAACTAAAGCTGCTCCTAACCACAGCCAATACATTTCGAGAGCATTACCAATCGTGTATACAATGCGTAGGATAACAAAAAGAAAGTGTTCACTTGGACCGGCAGCAAGAACAAGAAACATTAATTTCGTTTATTAAGGAAATGAAGCTCTTGA